>NC_048596.1:191666720-192017314 GCF_003668045.3 Cricetulus griseus | reverse complement strand
ATCCGGAACAAAACTCTCATTAATGGGTGGTGGGATTTCCTGGTCACAGTTTTTAGACAAAGGGCAAAGGTCTCCCATTAACCAACATCCAGTCTAAACAAGACTGTGTAAAATGACAGGGAGGGGAGGGAGAAAAAAGCCAAATATTTGTTCCTCATTGTAGAGCAGCGGCAGAATGGAGCCTATCAATGCTACATACTGCCCCTTAAGGGACATCCCAGAAGGGGCTGTTGTGCGATCTTGCACCAAGAACATTGCTGGGCAAGGGTCTGGGACTTGCCGGGTTGTGGGGACTCTGCTTGCTACAGCATGGGTCTGTCTCTGTTTCTGAACTCTATCCCTGATTACCCTTGGTATGCTTCCCAAGATGGAAGCTGGAACTTGCTGGGTGGAAGTACAATTTCCATTGGTTTTCCTGCAAATGGAATCCTCTAGAAACTCTCCAAGGCTAACAAGATCCTGTTAGGTGTGTGTTGCACTTAGATATCCATCTCTTTTAGATCTTCACTAAGCTTTCCCTCACTGTATCTATAGCATGCAACCACATGACATCTACCTAATTCTTTCCCTGGACCTTGCCTGCTGATGGATACTTACAGTTTATACCCCACACCCCTATCCACTGCCTCTCTGTCCAGACAGAAGGAAGAGATATTCCTGTTCAAACCTCCATCAGTTGGATCTGAATTGCATAAAAAATATTTGGTGCTGTGCCAGGGCTTATAGAGTCAGTCTTCCCAAATTAGATGCATATAACCCCATGGAAGAAAGCTCTAGATGCTGAGAGCTCACAAGCAAAGCTGTGCCTGTACCTTCAGCAAAGAGCCTGCTGCCCACATACAAGGGGAACTCTATGAATTATTATTCCAAAATGGCTGCTCCCTTCACCAACTCACCACCATATGAGTGGATTCTTCCTGTGAGATGGGGTGTCCATGAGCTTAGACAAAGGCTGGAGGTTCTTAACCCTCATACTCGGTGCCACCTGGCAGAAGCACCTGGCTTGGTGCTTCATCTCTCATTGTCATTTTTGGATACAGGTCTCTGATTTGTATTCTGTACAAGATTCTACAAATGATCCAGGCAGTTATGACCTCAGCTGCATGTTAGAATCACCTGTGAGGGTTCTTAAACACTTAACTCGGGGTCTTGTTCAAGACGGGATGGGGATGGGGTGGGATTAAATGGGATAAACCTCCCAGGTTGCCACAGGGTGAAGCCCAGGTGTGGAGGAACCCTGGCCATAGGAGACCTGAGGAGAAGGTACATGTTCTCTCCCAGAAGGGAGAAGTTTCAATCATGCATTTATTTTGTTGTATTTATTTATTTTATGTGTGTATTCCTGCAGGTGGGCATATATGTGCCATAGCACACATGTGGAGGTCAGAGGAAAGCTTGTTTGAATTAATACTCTCCTTCCACTATTTGAATCCTAGGGCTAGAACTCAGGTTTCCAGGCTCAGCAGGAAGGGCTTTTACCCACTGAGCTATCTGACTGGACCCCCCAGCTACATATTTTTGTAGAACTCAGATCTTACTCATGTTCTAGCATAGAACCCATTTACTGTAATAATAACACAGAGGATAATAATGATAGCATTTACTGATCATTCACTGTTGACCAGGAACTCCTGATGAGTATTTTAATACTCTTAGGAGATTCTCTAGGGGGACTGTCATGTTATTTCCCTTCTCCAATGGGGAAGCTGAAGTTCTGAGTTCCGTAGTTTGCTCCAAGACTTGCAGCTGCCAAATGTGGCCCACTCAGTTTCCACTTCCTCATTCAGTGTCTGAACTTCTTACAAAATTGTATACCCTCCAAGACATGATCAGTCAATTCTCCATCTGTTTTCATAACATCAGGACCAGGACACAAACTGTGTCCAGCAACTGATGACTTAGATTTTCCTGATCTGGGAGAGCACATCTGTAATTCCAGCACTGGAAGATTGAAGCAAAAAAGGCTCCAGGCCAGTAAATTCCAGGCCAACTAAAGTTATAGTGAGATCCTATCTCAAAAAAAATAAGATAAAATAAGCAACCACAACAACGGAGAGCTAGGGATGTGGCTCAGTGGCAGAGGGCTACTTTACCATGTACAAGGCTATGGATTCCATCCACAAGAACACAAGCAGGGAAAAAATTCTCCCATGAAAATTTTTTATCATGCTTTTGCTGCTTTGTATGGGTAGAAAACTTGATATTGATTTAATACCATCAAAAGAAATTGCTAAGAAAACCCTTCTGATGTTTTATTTCATGTTGCCTCATTTGGATTCCGTGTGTTGTCTTGTGGCACTCTGATGGCCTAGAACTAAACTGTGAAGTGGGGCTTCATGACACAAATACCAACATGATGCAGAGTTTGTGCCTACAGTGTTATGATGAGGAGGCCAGGTTGAAAGGAAGAAGTGTCTATGAGCCAGGAGTGTGGCACACTCTTGAAAACCCAGCACTTGGGATAAGAACAAGAGAGTCAGGAGTTCAAGGTCAACTTCCACTATATAATGGTCTTGAGACTAACCTGGGTTATAAAAGATACTGTCTCTAAAGAGAAGAAAAATTGAATAAAAGAAAAATGACAACAAGCCAGCACAGGGAACTCAACTGTGCAGCATGCTCCCACCCACTGACAAGCAAAGCACCTCTGCCAAGGACTTCCTTTTTTATTTTTTCCCCCAAAGCAAAGTTACATGTCCACACAGAGAAGAGTCCTGTGATCAGGACATTGAGAGCAGATGACCACAAGCTCAGAAAAAGACAGTTGGGAAAACCGACCTTCTTGGGAGACTTGAATTACCGTGGGGGAAATAGTAGCTTGGCGAATAAGTGAACACTGTGTCTCCCATTAATCTGTGAGTTAGATGGATGGAGCCATCCCTGGCTCTTCACGCTCTGCTTCTCTTGGTCCTGGGGAGAGAAGAACAAGTTTAGTCAATAGACGTAAAGAACTGAGGAAGTTACAGCACAACAACAGCAACAACAGCAAAACAAAGTGACTCCTTGAAGGATCAAGGGAAAAGTTGGTGGGAAGATGCTGCAGTGCATTCCTGGAGCCAGTATTTTGAAAGGTTGGAGTGGTTTTGTTTGAAATAGGATCTCCTGTAGCCAAGGCTAGCCTTGATATCATTGTGTAACTGAAGAAGACCTTGTGATCCATCTTCCTCCACTTCCCCAATGCTAGGATTACAGGCCTGCACCACATGCCTGCTTTTGTTTTTTGTTTGTTTGTTTTTATGGGGTGATTGAGATCAAATCTAAGGTTTTATATACTCTAGGCAGGCACTCCACCAACTGAGCTATGTGTCCAACCCAGAGTTGATTTAAAAACTTACTTTATTAATTCTCCCAATTTTTAGGTTTTCTTGACCACTGTGGATTCTTATCATGAGCAGATTAATGACATAATATATTTATTAACTATTTACTTTAGACAGGAGAACTTGTTTGATCTGGCAGCAATGGTACAAAGGATTTGCCATCATCCAGTTTTCCAGAACAGTCAAAGGAAGGTTGGAATGTGCTCTAGACCTTTGTCTCTCCATTGTCACAGGCTCTCTTGCAGAGCTCAGTTAGCTGGTAAAGGTGCAGGGGTGGGTGTTCTCGATACAACTCTCTTAGATCTAGTATGTAGACCCAAGGAGGTAATGTATCAACTTCAAGAAAACCATTGAACAAAAAAGATGACAGCAGGGAGCAAATATTGCTATTTTCTTGTCACAAAGAGCTCAAGACATAGTCATGGATTCAGTTTCTGTGAAGTGAGAATACTCAGAGTCCCCACATCAGGCTCATTTGGAGAATTTAATACAAAAGTGCTTCCTGAAACACTTGATACAAATAAACATTCTCTATAACCCCCCTGCTAAATACCACTATCCTGAAACAACAGGTGTCTTGGGGTTCAGTGGCATCAGACTTTAATCCTTGATGTGTAAATGACCTAAATGACTTGTGTTGGAAATATAGCATGGAGGTTGGATTGAAGCTCCCAGACCTTGTATAGCTTCAGATGTGCAGGCCAGTGGTCATTGTTATTCTTTTGCTTAAATTAGAAATAAAGAAGAAGAACGCGAGATGAGACAGGAGATGAGACATATTAGACATGTTAACCAGTTTATTATAGGTAATGGCTGAGTAGGGAGACTAAGAGAGAAGAGAAACAGGGTTAATGGCTGACTACCATGGCCAGTCACCAGAGAGAGAGCGAGAGAGAGAGAGAGAGAGAGAGAGAGAGAGAGAGAGAGAGAGAGAGAGAAAGAGAGAGAGAGTGTAGGTGGGAGAAGAGAAGAGCAGAGAGAAGAGTAGAGAGAGAGAGTAGAGAGCGTAAATGGGCAGGGGTCTGTCTTTTAAAGGGGTCCTTTGCACCTGCATACAGACTTAGTTCCCATGGAACCCTGGGCTGACCAGTGTATTGCCTGTTCTGCCAGGTAACAGGGGCAGGTCAGCATAATGCCTGAACCTTTCAGTCATGTTTCTCTTTTTTGTGAAGATGCAGTGCTCACCTCCCAAAACACATACAGACAGAGAATAGCTTTTCTGCATTGGCTTGGAGTGGGTCAAATAATAACCATGCTTTTCAAACTTTCAAGTAGGAAGTCACCTCTTTTCAGGAGGAGAACCATTTTTCTCTTTGCCTAACTATGGCAACTGATGGAGAGGGGAGGGAGGTGGTCCTTCTACATCCACAATTCAGTGTCTGAGATGTCAGCTGAGCAGTTTAGTAATGTTTAAAACTGGCTTTAGAATGTTTTCTTGTAGTTTGAATGGGATTTAGCCCCGAGAGAGGTCAGGTTGCTCATTACTAGATAGAGCTGGCTCCAGAGGCAAGTGTAGACTTTGGAACGAGATAAACCTGCCTTCTACTCTCCTTCTCCTATCTAGTACAATAGTAGATGAGCTCCTTAAGCTCTCGGAGACCAACTTCCTCTGAAAAACTGTTAAGAGTATTTACCTAAAAGCATTGAAACCGAGACGGAATAAGAAGCCACGTCTGATAACATCATATCTACCCAAATATTTTCCAGTGGCTTTGTGTGATCAACAGCCATTCCCCTTGACAGCCTGAAGTATGCCCAATGGCTTGGACTAGAAGGCACCTGAGCCAAACCCAGCCTCCTCAGTAGGAAGAAGTAGCTCCCCACAGTAGCTCACCCTTGCTCTTCGAAAAATTGAGTAGCAAAGACCTTCTCCAAAAGTAAGGGGATACTGAATGAGGCCCCTTGATCAAAGACACAGTTGCTTAGGAACAGTTGTCTTGTCAGGCAGTGATTGTCACAACTCTCTGATTCAATTCTCCCACGAAAGAGGAAGCAGTATAGAATCTAAGAGGAGGCATGTCAAGGGGAGTTCAGAGGGAAACACTGCACAACTCAGGAATGCTTTGCGTTCAAAGAATGACCCCGACATTATCTCCAAAGGAGCTGAGGCATTGCTTTGTCCCTGAATCCAAGTCCCTAGGAACACTAGAGAAGAAGGGTCTGTAGATTCCCAGGTAGATTGGGATGGAATCTCAATTACTCCAGAGGCTGCTACCACTTGCACAATCGTTGTATCTCACCTTATTACCGAAAATCTGTGGAGAAAAATCTCTCTCCACTAGGCCCCCTCCAGGCAATGAGTTATCAGCTAGGGAGGGCACAGGACTGAAATAGTCTGATCACATTCTGAGATAGAGACAAAACCTGGCCTCTCCTCCCCCACTTGTATTCTCTCTCCCTCTCACCCTTATTCTGCTGTCTCCAGGTAGGAGCCAGTAGGCAGTTATAACAGACATGGGAAAGGGTAGTTCTTGTGTCCTACATCCAACAGTGAATGCTCTGATACAAAAGCCTTCCCTTCCCGAGATGCTGTGCATCTACTAGGAAACTCCAACAGAGAACACTACAAGGGTCAGGAGATGGAATGAATGGACATGTTGGGCCCACATCACATTCCACCAGTAACTCCAGGTCAACCAGGCTATAAACACTGATGGTGGGTCAGACCTCACTGAGTGCTTTTCTAGCTCTGAGGTACACTCATTTGACAAATAACAGTCTTAGCATCTTACACTATGTTCATATGCCACATGCAAAATTATACCTAATTCATAGGAAGTTTGCATCATATAGTAGGCAATGTTAAGATCATAGTTCCTGTTCCCTTCTCTGTTTGCAGAAAGCAATGTGATTTATTTTAAAGATATCCATAAAACTGGGCTTGTGTGAGTAACAAGGCTTCTACATCCATCCTCTCTCTAGGATTTATGTTTTGAGTAGCCATAAGATTGGGGTCTTGCTGTATAGTAGCTTAGCTCTAGATCTGGGATCCCTTGGGTCTCTCCCAACGCCCCCAACACACACACACACACACACACACACACACACACACACACACACACACACACACACTCTACAAGTATATATTTAAAGCAACTCAAACGAGTCACTTGCAGTTCTGCAAGCTGGGAGCAGAATTCCTTCTGAGGCTCTAAGGAACAGCTGTGAGGGAACCTCTCCACCTCAGTGGCTGCTATCCATCCCAAGATGGAACTGCATCACCCCAATCTGCATTTGTGTCTTTTCAGGGTGTCTTCCTCCTTGGATCTCACCTCAGTGATCCTCCTCTTATCACTGTTTAGGGCCCACCCTCACCCAATGTGAGTTCCTTTAACTCATTCTATGGACCCTGTTTCCAACCATGGAGATTTTTGTATTGATTGATTGATATGGTAGAAAGAATTGACCCTAGGGACTTCCTTCCATGTACTAGGCAAACACTCTACTGTTAGCTACTTACCAAGCCCATTTTTTGTTTTGTTTGTTTGTTTTTCTTGGGTTTTGTTTTGGTTTTATATTTTTGAGACACAGTCTCAAGAAGTTACGTAGATTGCCCTTGAATTCCTGATTCTCCCACTTAGCCTTTGGAGTAGCTAGGGTTCCAGGCTTTTACCACCAGGCACAACTAAAGTATTGCAACATGTCTTGTGAGACAGAATTAAAACTGCTGTACTACCTGTGATGCCTGCCTGCAAAGCCTTATCTCAGCATCTCCTTTGAAACAGACATGTGTGTTCTCAGAATGCATGGATCTTTGACATGCCATCTTTCCTCTTTGAGCCTCAGTTTCCTTATCTGTTGTTTGTACTGCTTTCTTTGAGACAGAGTCTCATAGTCCAGGCTGACCCTTGAACCCTCTCTGCTGAATGGGATGACTTTAACTTCTGATCCTCTTGCTTATGCCTCCTGAAAGCTGAGATGAAGAAGTGTGTATCACCAGGACCTGTTTCTACAGTGCTGGGACTCCCAGGGCCTCATGCCATGGTAGGCAAACACTCAACCAACTGACTTCCATCTCCAGACCCCTAAGTCTGTTTGAAAGAACCAATGCCTCCTACTAAGCAGACCTCAGCTCTACTATTGTTCTTCCCCAGAACTATCTGCTTCCCTGCAGGTGCTCACTTACTCTAGTTCTTTGTGCAAGGTAAGCCAGCTCCCCACCCAGACAGACTGGCACCATCAGCTCTCACTCCTATTGTGTCCCCAGCACAGTTATGTGCAAAGCATCTGATAGGTACTCTATACACACCTCAGAATAGATGATTAATGTGCACAAATTTTTCAGCCCCCTGCCCAGCACCAAAGTCTCACTAAGGCCTGTGAGCAGCTTGGGAAGCATTAGCATCCCTCTGTTTGACCTTTGCCCTGAATTAACTTTTCCATATCAGTAGCAGTTCTATCAGTAAAATAAGGCTTGGCCCAGATATGTCCAGAGAAAGGAATCTAGTATGAGGTGGGTGCAGGAGAGCTAAAAAGAAAAAGAGAAATGGTGAATGAACTGTCAGATAGAAGTGTTCAGGTAGGCCAGACTATGAGGTCACACTGGACCCACTGCCTATCAATGAAACAGAGCATCTTAAGGGGATAGTGCATTTCCCAGCCTTATCCTTCTTTCCACCCAGGGTACTCCCTGGTACCCTGACCATTGTCCAAACCAACTGAGATGTTGTTTAGGAAAGGCTGGGGGATGAAAATACTAGGTACCTGGCATACAAAACAAAGATGCAGAAGCAGAGAGCGACCCTATCACCAGCACGTAAATGACTGCTCTGTTTTCCATAGGTAGTGTGTCCCTCCCTAACTTAGGTTTTGGCTGCTTATGACAGGTTATAAGGACATGGAATTGTTCCTACTCTGAATGGACCCACTACACTGGGAACTTGCTGTGGCAATAAGTGTCTGTCTGTGGCTCCATGCATATCTGTAAATACCAAGGAGTAAAAATGGGAAGTTTAGATTACCAAATTCCATTCCAGGCACAGAAAGCCTAGCTAAGTTCCTTCAGACTGAGACTGGGCCCTATGCTCCAGAGGCTGCCATCTCATGGAGTGAGTATCTGCACCCCTCTTGCAACTGATGGAGGACCAGCACAACTGAGAAGCATTAAGTTGGCTCCAGCAGACAGCAGTGTAATAGATTTCCCTAGGGAGATAGCACCTTGAAGCTCACCTATATTGTGTGGGGCAGCAGGGTCCCATTCAGATAACTGTACAGTCCAAATCCTATGCCAAGAATCCTATTTACTCCTAATTAAATATATGATATCATATAGCACAGTACTAAGCCTACAGGCTGGCAGTCAGGTGTGGCTGGGTAAAAACTCAATTCCCGTTGCTGAACTCTCCTTACAAAGACAGTTGTAGAACCAGATGGGACAGCATAGACTTGTACTTTCCATGTTTTTGAGGTGGAGGCAGAAGAATCTCCAGTTCAAGGCAAGCCTGTGCTACATAAACAGGCACTATCTCCCTCAAAAAGAGATGAAAAGGATGGAGAGATGTCATCATCAGTAAACTACTTGCTATGCAAGCATGAGGACAAGAGTTTGATCCTTTGTACCAATGGAAAAAGCCTGGCATGGTATTTGCCCTATAATATTAGAACCTGAGAACAGAGACAGGAGCATCCCTACAACTCACTGACATCCAAACCAGCTGAATCAGCAAGTTCCAGTTTCAGTGAAAAAGCCTGTCTCAGAAGCTAAGGTAGAGGCTAATTGAGAAAGACACCTGACATCTGACCTACACACACACACTCATGCATGCAACACTCTCGCGCACACACACACACCTGACAATTGTCACTGTCTAGGACCTACAGTACCTTCTTTAACTGAAAAGCGTGTTTAGAAAGAAAGGATTTCTCTCCCTTTGGGCACAGATTCAGTGACCCGTGTAACCAGTCCTGGGGAAAGATAATTGTAGAGCCAAGCCCTAATGAGTTAAGGGAAATTAATATGTAAAGGTGGCCATATCTCTTATCAGATAAGAGCCCGCCTTGTTGAATACTCTGCCCTCTGTTCTAAGCTGCCAGAAGAGATAACTCTCTTATCTGATTAGAGGTAGCTTCTCTGCCTGTGGGGTCTCAGATTTGGGACTTTATGAGGATTTTAAAGACAAGGGGGAGGGGGTAGCCTGCCCCAGGGTGCAAGTGTGGGAGGCCAAGGAACAAGAGCAGGAGTTCTGGCTAACTTTGCTGCTCCATCACTGAAGAATGACTCCACATCTCTAAACCTCAGTTTCCCCAACCCTGAAATGGGTGCTGCGTGTCCCATTCAGTCTCCGTTGCAAATTATGAAAATTATGTGTCTGCAGTAGAGAGTCTTGTCTGATGGCCTCAGCCACTGTAGACTCATCTGCTCCCTTGTCTTAGACACAGATGCCAGAATGGTCTAGAAATTGTGTCTATTGAATAATTCAGTGCCTCTTGATGTCACCTTCCAACTCCACATAGCTGCTTCTTTTGAATTCTGTCTCACACGGGGGGTAGACAGATAGTCCCCACCCTCCCATGGGAGCCACAGAGATGCAGTGTACAGTTTCATTTTTCTCCCCCAGTGTTTCATGTAAGCATCCCCTATAACCTTCCAATTGAACCATGTAGAAATCGCCTCTGGTCACTCATCATATTGGTTATCACTTCTACATAACAACTCCTTACCTCCAAATCACAAGGGTTCCACACTGGTCAGATTGTTGCATAGAAAAGCCCTCTGGGTCAGAAACATACAGGGCATAGCAGGGCTCTGTGATGTTGGATGAGAACTCCAAGAGCCAAAGGGTTGCCAGGGGCCCAGACAAGGAACTATCTGTTTAACTGAATGCTTCTGCATGGGAACTCTCCCAGTGATTTGGAATATGGGGACACTGCAGACAGATGTCTGGTTCCAGTCTGGGTAGATGCACCCACTTTTATTATCCATAGGTCACTGCAGGACTCTGGGGAATGAGGGGCTGAGAGAAAGCAATTGGCCTCTCTAGGCTTCTAGATTGGGTTTCCTTACAGCATGATGGCCTCAGAGTCCACATGTGTTAGGTCTCTATGAGAAAAGGAAAAAGAAACTGTTCTCGAATGGCAGAATTGACACAATGTCACTTTTACTGCCCCCCTGTTAGGTCATTGAGGAGACATGTACCCCATTTCATTTTTAAATTGTTTTTTAATTATGAGTATGTGGGAGAGGTGGGTACTCATTAGTGCAAGTGCCCTCAGAGTTCAGAAAAGGGTATCAGATCCTCTTGAGCTGGAGTTTCAGGTGGTTATGAGCTTCCCAGTGTGGGTTCTGGGACCAATACTTGGGACCCCTGGAAAAGCACTGCACACTCTTAACTGCCAAGTCATCTCTCCAACCCCTGAGCCCAATTCCTGATGGCAGAAATGTCAAAGAAACCTTGGCCATCTTTAATCCATTATGATGGGTTGTCTTTGAGGGAACTCTCCTTCTCCCAGTCCCTCTGTCTTGGCGATTCTCTTTGCTGCTTTCTGCTATGTATTTATTGGGTAGAGAATAAAATCTCTCCAGAGAAGCCAGGAGTCAGTTCCCTAAACAAAGAAGCTAGAACTCATTGGGTATGCTATTTAGCGCCTAGCAGATTCTCAGTAAAGTGGAACCTTGGCTAGCAGGGCTAGCTAGCAGCATTTAAGTGCAGCTTGCCAAACTGTGACTTGTCTTTAACCACTGTCTAGCACAGAGAGCCAAACCCATAAGATGTTCTCACAAGGAGACAAACCAGTGAGTTAGTGAGTGAGTGAGTGAGTGAGGAGTGAGTGAATGGATAACTCGTTGTTTAACTGAATGCTTCTGCATGGGAACTCTCCCAGTGATTTGGAATATGGGGACATTGCAGATGGATGTCTGATTCCAGTCTGGGTAGATGCACCCACCTTCATTATCCATAGGTCACTGCAGGACTCTGGGGAATGAGGGGCTGAGAGAAAGCAGTTGGCCTCCTGCCACCATCCTCACAATAGAACAAGGTCTTTGCTGCCAGCTGCTGGCCCTCACATCAGCTGTGTTCGCCCAGGCCCTCCTGCCTCACAGGGAAGGGGCTGCTGTGAGAGTTGAACCCTCTCAAGGCCGAGAGCCCCAGAGTGCTTCCTCTTTGCCCGCTGCAGAACGATGGTGCAGCAGCTGGGCCCTGAGCATGGCAGGTGTCTAACAGCCCTCAGCAATCCCACATAACAGGAAGTGAGAGAGAACACCATATCCAATTGAAACTGCAGTGGACTGTAGGCTGCAATGCTTAATTAACCACCCTCAGTCATTTCACAGATTTCTGTTGTTGCAGGAAAGGGGGGAAAGGGGGCAGAGTACACGGAAGACTACAAAGCTGTTTTTGGAATGTGTTTGTGCTTCCACTCCCTGACCCCCCCAACCCCCCCTCCCCCTCTGCCCTTATCCTGAATCCTGCTGACATAATGCAGAGAGAACGATCACTCCTAGGTTGTTTTCAGTAGCTTTCCAAAGCATCCCTGCCCACTGCCACCCTATTCCAGCTTAGATTTGTGCAATAACTTTGCAATATATACTGAGTGGCAATACATCACAGGCATTGCTATTGTTCTTATTTAAACCTTGTTCACATTTATTTATTTATTTATTTATTTATTTATTTATTTATTGTTGGCTGTGGATGCCATGTTATGTGTATGTGGGTCAGAGGAAGACTTGCAGGAGTCTATGTGTATTCTGGAGTTGAAATCCTGTCTTTGTGTTCACTGGTAAGTGGGAGTATGTTTGTGGGTAGCTCTGAGCATCATTTGGGTCTTCAAGACACACTAACAAATCTACCTGATCACTGTTTTCCTGGGTGAGCTGTTATCTGTACAGGAGTATATGGAGAGAAAGAGAGAAAGACAGAGACAGACTGACATAATCAAAGACTGAGAGACAGAGACATAGAGAGATTGTGTATTTATGTGTGCAAGGATGAAAGTTTGGCAAATGCATGTATGTGCTAAGACAAAAGAGGACCTACTAAGTCCTTGACACTGAACTTCTGACTGTGAAACCCTTGCTCCTGGATGGTGGGGATATCCTAGAAATGAGGTACTTTGGTTTCTTCCTTCAGTGGGCACAGTGAAGCAACTGCTACACATTACTTGGCATCCAAACCCATCTTGGTTGTTGACCTGGAAGGACTTCGAGAATATCCTTCAAGTGTTATAAAATCCAATGAAAAGTGAATGACTTAAAAACTAGCTAAAGATCTGCTCTCTGGCTGGTACAGCCCAGTTTCTTGGCAATACCTATCTTCCCAGTGACCTTTCTAGGCAGGAATTGTCATTATTCACTTGTAGAGTTGACAAACTCAGGTCACTGGTATGTGGCAGAGCCAGGAACTAAATGCATTGTTTACCAAGAGCTTTACAAACTCTAGCCTAAATACTGGGATGGGGATGAATCTCTTTTGTGGGGTTAGTGGGCAACAGACACAATTGGTTGTGATACCAAGAGGACCAGGGTCTCATTCAGTGAGCCCCAGAATGGCTCCTGAAAGAATTGCAAGTGCAGATATCCACATGCAGTGGCAGATTTTGCAAAATCATTTTTGCTTCTCACACCATCCCAAAGGATGTGTGTGATCTCACTTGATGCTAAGTCCCACCGGACCCTCTGACCTTACACAGACTTCAACAGACTTTGGCTTCTAAATAGCACATTGTCAGCCCTGGGGTTACTGTCTTGGTTTGGAGAACACTGCAGTCACTGAGATATACTTCTGAAAACCACAAGGTCCATGTCTCTCCCCCAGACAGGCAGATGCAGTGGCTGTGGAAAGCCACCATGAGCTTGCATTTATTTAACCTCTCCCACTTCCCATTCCTTACTGGAGTGGCTGTGATGTGCATCCCCAATGGGGAACTGTTCCCTAGTTATCCATCTATTTGTCTTAGGTTCCCTTCTCACTGTATCTGGAGAATTGCACAAAAGGAGGCCATCACTGGGGAGATGGCTTCATGGGTACAGTATTTGTTATGCAAACATGAAGACCTAAGTTTGATCCCAAGAATCTATGTTAAAACAAATAAAACAGACATGGTGGTTTAACTCTCATAATCCCATCACTGGGGAAGCAGAAACAGGCAGATCCCAAAGGCTTACTGGCCAGCCAGCCTAGCCAATTTGGTCAAGTCCAAGCAGAGACTCAAAAAAGTTGGCCAGCTCCTGAGGAACAACACTCAATTGTCCTTTTGCATCTCTATGGACTATATGCAACAAGTGGGCACACACATACTATGTAAAGAAGCCATGACCCTAAGGTCATGGCTGTGTCCAACTAGGCAGGGGCCAAACTGGACCTTCAGAAAGCCGGGCCTGTGCGGTTCTCTAGGACCTGATCTGCAATGGCAGGCAATATATCTTTAAGTACCACTAGAAGAGGGGCAAACAATTGTCCACGGGAAGCCAGGCATCCCTCAGGAAATGTAAATGGGTCAGGGACTCTTAAAGAATTTAAACGAGCATGAAATAGGTATAGAGGGTTTTCTGGGCCAATATTCGAACAAACTAGTAAATAACTATTTTCAGCACTGGGTTTGGTGGGCAAATTTGCATAGACATGTGATGCTCTGAGTTTCTATTTTTACACTGCAAATCTGCAATCTGTAAAGAGAGCTTCGTGCCCCTCGTGGAGAGCCGGGCTCAGACTGTTGGCTGGAAAGAGCTGATTTTCAGTGTGGCTGGATCTGGAATTCTCTACATTAACGAGTCCAGGTGAGAGATGAGCAGAAAGGAGAGGGTGCGGGTGGGACCCTGGTCTCAGGTTGAGCCCTGGTAACACCAAGATATTCCCCGAAGCAAAGTGCTGTCCTTGAGAGAGTGGAGTTCAAGTGGAAAATCTGACATTTTCTGTGACGCCAGGCTTGCACACCACTTCCTAACCTTTCTTAGAAAGTCATTGCCATCACTATTAACTTATTATGTCACTGTGAATCTGATCTTCAGCATCGAGATGTGGGTGTGCCCTTGACAAATACCGCTGAACTGGAAATGTGGCTGCCTTTTGCCTAGGTCTCCTTTTATTTTAGGTGTCAGCCATGACTTACAGTTAGGGGTTTGGGGTAAATTTCTTATTGTTTTGTTTTAGATTCTGCCTATGGCTACCATGACTTTTTAATAGTCATACAATGTGATTTTCAGAGGCAGGATTTGCCCATGAACTTGGCATTTGTCTTCAAGTTTTAGGCAATAGTAAATTTCCTTGGCCTTTTCTTGTTTTCAGAGTGCATATGGCAGAAAGGAGAGAAAAGCATCCTTCGTAGAAAGACCTTGTACAGGACAGAAATCCCTGTTTGGGGTCACAGGTAGGATGGTTGTGGTCTTAAGTTCACTGGCTGAAAAATTATAAGAGCTGTGATAAATGACCATTTGATAGCAGCCATTTCTAGCTGTGAATTTGCCATATATGTATCAGGATATTTGTTTTATTAAAATAACTCCTAGGACTGGGAAGGTGGCTCAATCACTGAATTAAGGACTTGGCTCATGGCTGCAACAAAATACCTGATGAAAACAACTAAGACAAAAGGATTTGTTTGGGTTCCCAGTTCAAGGGCTATAATTAATCATGGCCAGGACAGCATGGCTGCAGGAGCCTGCTGGTCATATGCATCCACATCAGAAGCAGAAGGTGGTGCTCAGCTCCCATTCTCCTCTTTGCTCAGATTAGGACCACAGCCTATAGGATGGGACTACTCACACTCAGGAGGACTCTTCCTGCCCCAATTAAGCAAATCTAGACAATTCCCCACAGACATTCCCCAGAAGGTAACTTAATCTAGGTACTCCCTCACAGGCACTGTCTAGAGCCTTGTTTGCTGTGTGATTCTAGCTCCAGACACCCTGAGTCAGAGACCCTGTCTCAAAAAATAAGGTGAACAGCAACACAGAGAGACATCTTACACTGACCTCTGGCCTCCACACATTCATTAATTTGTAGGAACACGGTCGGTATAAAGTGGCACTTAAAAGACCCTGCCTGCACCACCACTATGTTTTACTTTGTGAAGAGAGGCAACATCAGGTAGGATAAGTGGAATCCCAGCCCCCTATTCCCCTGGGTGAGAGACAGGCTGTTTTGTGTAACGACAACATAGAACAATTTGGTGAAAATCCCAGTGTGTTTGCTAACAGCAGCCAAGTGCAGGTGTGTGGCATCTGGAGCTCTGGGGTGTGCCTGTGTGTGGTACTCAGACACTTTCATTTTCAGAACATTAGTTCATTGTCAGCCCTTGAGTCTGTTACGATTGCTGAGCAATTGGTGGTGGCAACATTACCATATTTGGACAATTTTCAGAAACTAGGAAGATTTTTTGTGACAGCTCGGAAGACTTACAGAATGTACTTTCAAGGGGGAAGATCTTTAGACCTTTTTTTTTAAAAAAAAAAAAAAAAGAAGAGTCCCATGCTTTCCTTTCTATCAATAATTGGGAAAAACGAGCAGAAAGGGGCGTGTGTGTAGCTTTCAGACTATTAGCTTTTGGGGTACTCTGTTTTGTTTATTAATACAGACTCCTTGTGTAGCCTAGACTGTCCTTCTAGTAAGGCCCCTTCTGTTTCTGCCTCTTGAGCCCTAGGACTACAGGTATTCTCTACTGTACCCAACCTAAGCCTGAGATCTTGGTAAGAATACAGTGATTTGTGCTTACTCTAATCTAGAAACAGAAAAGGTGTTTTTTTTTAAAGTCAATGTCAAAGCTTTTAAAAAGAATGGATTGCAAACTATTATGCCACATGCAGCACATTTGATGTATATTTCTTGAGAACTATTTGAAAATTTCATATGCCTGGTGTAATATGATGCATCTCTAAAAAGGCATTTCCTTTCACAACAATGAGTTCAAAAGAATTAGTAGATGGTATTTTATGTAAACCCAGCCACCCTTCCAGCATCCATCTGTTCATATACTCATCCATCTATCCAATATATGTTCATATATGCATCCATTCATCTATCATCTGTCCATTTTCCCATACATCCATATATTCATCCATCTATCCACTCATCTGTCTACCTATCTCATTCATCCATATAGCCATCCATGTATCTGTCCCCACCTACACATACATACATTCATACATATGTGCATGCATCCTTCCATCCATTATCCACCTTTCTATCTATCTATCCATTTACCCATCTACCTATCTACCATCTATCCACATATACATACATTCCTCTATAATGTATGCAAGGTATTTGTAGTTTAGCCTGTTATCATGGTGATTGTCAGAGATGAGTTAGAATCAGCCTCCTTCTCCTTCACCCAGAGTTCAGAATCTTATGCAACAGACCCTCGGCAGGTACAGATTTAGCATTTGGGAATTTTGACTCTTTGTGAGCAATTCTATGACTTCATAGCCTGTTATTCCCATTGCTGCATGAATATAGAAAATGCCCTCAATGGAACTAATGAGGAAGACATTTCTGAATGCATTAGTGAGCTTTGCTGACAACCTAGGGTCTTCCCAGAGACCAATGTTGTGAGCCTGTACACCTTCTTTCTCCTAAGAGGATAAAATGCACTCTTGAAGGATACACTAGCACACCCTCTCCCCTCCATTAAAAAAAAAAAATACACCTGTCAATTCTACTTTGGGAATTTGAGCTGGCATAGAGGTCAGTCACATGGTAGACAAATAGTCACACAATGAGGAAGGGAGAGTGGAGAGAGAGAGAGAGAGGGTGGAGAGAGAGAAGAGAGAGCGAGAAGCCCCACATGTTAAAAAAAATGCATGCTTAGAGAAAGCAGAAAAGGAAAATTTACGTTTTTCTGAGTAATCCAGAAAAGCGGGGCAGACTTAATACTGCTGCAGGGATGTGTCTCTGTAAGCCACTGCCCCACTTAAAGTTCTGAGGGGAAGGATTATAGGACAAAGCAACTGAAGCCGTGAAGTTTTCAACAAGCTGCTCAGTAATAGCAAAGGTCTCCGTTGACTAAAGAGAGTAATTTTATCCTGTTACCATGGCCCCTGGAGTCTAATTTTGGAGCAATTACAAATATTTGGTGGCTGGATTTTCACATGTCCAAGTTCCTCTCAGCTCAAATGTCCTTTAGTGATATCATTCATGAGTTGCTGGAGGGAGAGACACTAGCGACCAAGTCCTGAATTCTCCATGACAACTCAACACAGTTGTCACTTTTCTCTGGTCTCAAAGTTAAGAGAAGGGGGTCTCCCAAGCTCATCTCAGATTCATAAACCTCTAGGAGACATTTTCCCAGTGTCTGAGCCAGGATATTTACAAAGCTCACCCACAATCTCTTCACCATGTAGAAAAGACAGATGCCCCCAGTGAAGGCACAAACTCACTGAGCTCATTGGCAAATGTTGTCACCCTTTATTGTTGGAGTATACTAATCCCAGTATTCCGAGAAGGTATTGTCTCCATGCTTTTCCTTTTGATTGCTTTTGACCAGACAGTCCCCAGGCTCCATGACTCCTCTTGGCTTATCCCATATGCAACTGTCCTGAAGGGAGATTTCAGATTAACTTTCCAGGTATAGTCCTTGTTTGTCACACAGAAAAGTACAAAGCTCTGCTGAGCACACTGGGGCCCAGTGTGTGCCTTCAGTGCAAAGGATTGCAGGAGGTCTGCTTAAGACAATTCCTTCCAAGAACTGGTGTCCCAGTGTACTTACGGTGGGATCTGGTATATCAACAACAGTGTTTAGACCTCTTTCCGAGGACACTGGTAGTTATATAAAGCAAGGATTACCTTGAAGAGTCAGGGTTTAGTGTCCCGTGGGTGGCTCTCTTTATTTGCTAAACTCCTCCTGCTCTGCATTAAACCTTGGATTGTATTTTCACCTCTCCTCAGGGGCTTCCTTTCATCTTCCCTAGCATCTGACCAGCACTTTGCATTGAGATTGTGGCCATTTTTACCTAATACCCTTTGTTTAGCTGCCCACCTTCTATCTTTCCTTTCAGCTTCCAAACTGCATGTAAATGCATTCAAACACATCCTGGCCACTCCCTCTTCCCCAATCTTCCAGTTCTTTCCTGTCATCCCAGACAACGGACAACACTTACCCTTCATTTGACCCTACTCTAATACCTCCCCCATCTCATCTTCTTCCTTTCTATCCCCTCTTATGCTGTTCTGGGACACACACACACACACACACACACACACACACACACACACACACACACACACACTTCTTTATGTGATGAGATGAGGACAGTTGAACTGGACTGGCATGGCAGTGGCTTGTAGAAGACAGGAATCATGGACTATTTCAGTTGGACTTGGCCATGTAGTTTAGTTGACAAAATACATGCATAAAGCTCTGGATTCAACCCAAGTACCACATAAAGCTAGTTATGGTGGCACATGCTTATAATCCTAGCATTCAGTAGGTATAAGCAGGATGATCAGAAGTCAGAATCCATCCTTGGCTATGTGGTAATTTGAAGACCAGACTTGAATATATGAGACATTCTTTTTTTTTTTTAATGAACAAACAAGCAATCAAACTTACTTGTTATTAAACTGGTATCCAGCACTATTCAGCGTCAATGTCCAGGAAGCAGACTCCTGGTCTCATGGAAGCCCCATATAAACTAGATTATAGGTAAGTGGTACAGTTAGGTGGGTGACAGAGGCAGGTTGAGCCAGGAAAGGAACTAGATAGGCAGGTGGGTTCCTCTGAATCATAGACATGTGTCCCAGGGGACTCAGGGTTATGACTATAACTCAGAGTTGCCTTGCTTGAAACAGAGGGCACCTTTTCATCCCCTAGACCAGTGCACAATGACTGCAGGCTGCTCAGGAGGGTGGGGTGAAGCCTATTGGCATTTTTATATAAGAAGGTTTCTGTGACCAAGGGCCAACTTCAGGAGACATGACTGAGTTCAGAGAAGGCTATGTTAGCCTTCTGGGAAATGAGACCCCAGTGTCTCACCAACAGCACAAGGGTACACATCCTTTCAGACCCTCCTACAGAAGCATCAGCTCCCCATTACAGTCACCCACCCCAAATACCAACTTATTTCCAGAAAGGGAGAACTCTTTCATTGTCATTCCAGCCCTACAGTGTTTATTTTCATTAATTCCCCCATCCCTCTGTTGTCACTAGTTTCCCTTCTAGCTGCACTGCAAATCAAGAAGATACTTGTGGGCTGCCTCAGGATTCTTCTTGCTTATGTCTATCAACCATGTTCAAATCTTATTTGTAAGATAGGGACATCCCATCCATTATTTCTGTTACTCTTTCAGGAGAGGATGCTTTGTTTGTTAGTTGTTGTTGTTTTGTTTTCTGAAAATTCCATCTCACTGTTCTTACCCTTACTTGATCAGGCCCTTCCATCCCCACCTGTCTCTATCCCCTGGTCCATTTTGATGTCACCACCTGTCCTAAAGGCTGCATCTCTAGGGGTCTCTCAATAACTCTTTTCTCGTCCTACCTTCCAGGGAATCACAAAGACCAGTGACCATTTCATACAGTTCCTTATGTTGTGGGGATCCCAACCACAAAATTATTTCACTGCCACTTCATAACTGTAATTTTACTACTGTTATGAATCATAATGTAAATATGTGATATATAGGATATCTGATACAGACCCCAAAAGGGTCGTGACACACAGTGGTTGAGAACCACTGCACCAAGGCATACCTAACCAGGTACTTTGGGTAGTCAGGAATTTGAACTTCTCTTTCCCATGTCAATTCCAAGAACAGTCTGCAGTGTGTGCACAGCCCTGGGCTGATAGACAGCATGGGTCACAGACTATAGCAGGGAAGAATGTCATGGAAAAAGCTGAACATTCAGAATGGAATAGGGTCATGTTTGGGGGGTTAAATACTGTTGTTGCCAATTCATATCCCATGGAAACTCAGAATGGGCTTAGTTGGAAAGAGTCATTTCAGATATGATCATTTAGGTTAAAATAAAGCCATATTGGGTGTGGGTGAACTACAAATTTAATGACTAGTGTCCTTGTAAGAAAAGAGACGCAGAGCTATGGATGCAAGAGGTAATGCCAGCCATAAGAAGTCAAGCACAAAGATTGGGACAATGAACCACAGACCAAAGTATGCCAAAGATTGCCAACCACTCCTTGAGTTAGAAGAAGAGAAGAGCATTCTGGAGGTTGTGACAGAAGTGGCACCTTGGAGACTGAGAGGAGTCACATTTCTATTGCTTTAGCATCCAGTGTGTGGTGCTTTGTTAGGCAGCAAATTAATGCAAATTAATATAGCATGCACATGATACTTTGTTGTGTTAAGATGAGTATGTGAGGCTCCTTGTATCCATTACCTTTCCCATTGCTCTGACAAACTCATCTTAGGGCAGGAGGGGTCTGTTTTAGCTCATAGTTTGAGGGCATGGTCCATCATGTCAGGCATGGTGATGGCAATGGAAGGCAGCTGCTCACACTGCATTAGTAGTCAGGAAGCAGAAAGGAAGCTGATGCTCAGCTCACTTCCCCCTTTTTATCCACTAGAGGACCTCAGGTCATGAGGTGACACTTTCCACCATTAGGATGGATTTCCCTTCTTCAGTTAAACCTTTCAGGAACCAGAAGTAAATCCAAATCTAGTCGACTTGACAATGAAGATTAACCATTGCACCCTTCATAGTGGGATGCACAAAGCTCCTCCTTGTGGGCGAATAGGCTTAGGTGGTATGGAAATTTGAATGAGATTTGCCTCCATAGGCCAATATTTGAATGCTTGGTCCTCAGTTAGTGGAAGCATTGGAGGAGGTATGTCATTGGGGGTGGGCTTTGGGGTTTCAAAAGCCCAAACCTTTCCCAGTTAGTTCACTCTGCCTTGTGCTTGTGAATCAAGATGTAAGCTCCCAGCTACTGCTTCAATGCCATGCCTGTCTGCCTGCTGCCATGGTCCCTGCCATGATGATCACGGACTCTAGCCCTCTGAAACTTTAAACACTACATAAAATCTTTCTTTTATAAGTTACCATTGTCTTGTCACTCAACAGTGTCTTACCCTAGCAATAGAAAAGTAGCTAAGATGGCAATTGGTCCTGAGCTGGACCATGTTTCTTGATTTTCTTGTAAAACCATAGAGATACCAAAACCTTTAGAATGTGAGCCTGCCTTCCAGACTGCTGGGAGAATATTTGCCAACATCATTGTTTTTTAATTGTGTCTTACTTGGATTTTCAAGTTGTATAAATCTAGACTGCAGAGACCTCTTGATCCTTTGAGGCTGCCATAGACCTTTCTTCCAGGGAGTCTCAAAATGTGATTGCTCAGTTCTGCTTAAAGCCAGACTCAGAAATATGAATATTTCCTTTTTATTTCACACATTTTGAATCTTGGCTTAAATAAAATTAGCAGGGAGACTCCCCAGGGAGAGAAAGGTGTATAATAAGAAGGGAAGGGGAGAGTAAGAAATGGAAAAGAAAGAGGTAGCCCATACTTTTTAGAAGGTCCCAGTAGCAAACCAAAGCTTCCTCCCACCCCTTGGTTCACAATGGGGAACCGATGGGTTTATTTGGATTACTTGCAGAGCATGGGGAGGGGGTATGGGCAGAAGTGTGGGTCACCCTAAAGCAGCTACCCTGGAAGGCCTGCACCCAACATGACTTTCCCATGGCTGTGTGTATGTAACACCCTCCCATCCTATATCCTATAGCCTTTCCAGGAGGTTGTATGCAATTGGGAAAGAATTGCATAAAGTTAGCTGGGAAAAATGGCTGGATACTTAGAGGAGAGTCTCAAGACCTTCACCAGCCTCTTCTAAGAGGGGACATCAACAGTCAATAAGCCCAGCTGTGGGGACAGCTTTTTAAACATTATTTTATGTTCATATGTCTGTGTAAGGACGTTGGGTCCTCTGGAACTGGAGTTACAGACAAGTGTGAACGGCAGTGTGGGTAGTGGGAATTGAATCTGGGTCCTCAGGAAAAGCAGCTGATGCTCTTAACTGCTGAGCCATCTCTCCAACCATGTGATGATCTCTTTCAAGCAGGTCCAGCTGAACTCCTAAGGTCATGGTACTTTGACTCATAAGATAATAAGATAATCCTGAACAACAGTCCATCCATCCATCCATCCATCCATCTATCTATCTTAGGGTATATGTATATCTACACACACACACACACACACACACACACACACACACACACACACACACACAGAGAGAGAGAGAGAGAGAGAGAGAGAGAGAGAGAGAGAGAGAGAGCTATAATAGGAGGTGAATGCAAACAGTGCAGTAATATACATGTATGAAATTGTCTTAACAAAAAAATAAAACATGTATTTTGAAAAAAATGTAAAATATCATTTACAGAGTGATTGACTTGCAGAGTGGAATGTTGCACATACCTAGTCAGCTGGTTAACCTTTTCTGAATTTTCTTAAATGTGATTTTTTCCCCTTATCAATGAAAGCTAAAAATCACTGTGGGTTAGCAGAGCAGGTTAGGACATGCTTGATGTCTTTCTGTCACCACAGTAACTGGCAACATCACAGCACCATCTTCAGAAGAACTACCCCACAGTAGGGAGACAGGGCCTGTGAACCCATGCTTCACAGCCAAGTCTCTGACCCCAATCCTGGGCCCTTGCAGCATCCTGAATGAGCCTGAGCCCTTTACTTACCACATTTTCCAAATCAGTGTGATTTACATGGTCTTCGAATGAAGAACAAACTGGAATTCCCCAACATTGTCCCACACTCTATTCAACAAAAGCCAGGTCTTCAGGGGTTCTGGGTGTGAAATGACCAGAGTCCTAAAAACGGAGATTCTGGGACAGCTACATGATGATAAGGTCAGAGACAGGGTGAAGGTGGTGAATCCCAAAGAGGTTGTGCTGGGGTGGGGGGTGGGGGTCGGGTGGACAGAACCTGCCTGACCTCACCTTTCAGAGCCTCTGGGGCTGAGTTACCCTGGAAGGTCCCTTCTGGAATGTTCCTCCCCCTTGCACTCAAAGGCCCCTGCTACAGTAGGTCTCTACAGTCCCTTAAGGAAGGAAGAACGAACGAAAGAAAGAAAGAAAGAAAGAAAGAAAGAAAGAAAGAAAGAAAGAGGAAGAAAGAAGAGGAGAGAGGGAAGAAGAAAGATTAAGAGAGAGAGAGGCTAGGAAGGAAGGAAGGAAGGAAGGAAGGAAGGAAGAATGGAAGGAAGAAAGGAAAGAGAACAGGATCTTGCCTATGGATATAAGGATGTGCATGAGAAAAGTGAGAGAAAATAGTTCTTAATTTTACCAGGTTCTTCATATTTTGTGGCTCCCATCTATAAGAGGCAAATATAGGCAGCTATGGTAACACAATCCTCTAATCCCAGAAGTTAAGAGGCAGAAACAAGAGAATGGCTGCACATTGAAGGCCATCCCAGTCTACATAAGATGACCCTGTCCCCAAAGTAGCATGAATATACATTAGTACAGTTATTAATACCTCAGAGATCAAGTCAGATAAGAGAATTAAGTATAAAATATATTCTCATCTCAGCAAATAGCCCTAAAAATAAAAAGCATTCTGTATCCTACATTTACACATTTCTGGGGGATGGGACTGAAGCCCAAATTTCAGACTCTTCCTCCTCCAGCTTGCTGCTTCTTTGTGGTTTCATTCCCAGGCAAGAGTCCTATGGCCTCCTTTTATTTCTATATACTCTTTCAAGGAGTTGGTCCTAAGACAGATTTGCTAATGACAGACACTTCGGCAGGTAGCAGGCAGGAAGGCATGAGGCCACCTTCCGTCCCACAGTGTGCCTCCTTGTTTGGGTAACTCAGAGAGTTTCCTGAATGCACAAATGACACAGAAGACAGAGCTTGTTTTCTGAAATGTTGAGTTCCTCCTACCCACAAATCCTGAAGCCCTCCGTGGCCTCTCTCTAAAGGAAAAGCACACTTGAAGGAGGCACCTCGCTTCCAAAGGAATTTGAAAGTCAAGGGCCTCAAAGTTCTGAACAGAAGGCTACATGATGGTGCTTAGTAGGAAAGACTGAGTTGATGGAAACTCAAGCCATAGGCTTTAAGAAAGAAAAATACTGGAAAGAGGTTTTTGATTCTTTCCCCCCCCCCCTCTCTCTCTCTCTCTCTCTCTCTCTCTCTCTCTCTCTCTCTCTCTCTCTCTCCCTGAGCAAAGTATAAAGGTTGCACTTCCTGAAGGAAGTTAGCATTGATTAAAAATAATAATAAACTAAAAAGAAAATACCCTTCAGTTTTGAACACATGATATTTAGTTTCAGGGAAGTAACAAAAGGACCATGAACATGCACCTAAAAGATGACTGAGTGTTCCCTGACCCCATGAGAGGTGCTGCTATAAACTGGCTCCTCTCTACCAAGGTCAGCTGTCATCTGGTACCCTCATTTCTCCCTTTTGCCTCTAAACTTGATGTGGGCAGCATCACCATAGTGCTACTTGGTCTTAATTAGTTGTCTGCTTCCCTATGAGTGGAAAGGGACTTCCCTTTGCTTGGGGCTGCAGCTTCCCAAGGCTTACAAACCCAGGCTGCACTCATGGGCAGCATGAAAATACACTTCTAGTTCAGTACTGTAGACAGGCGTCAGGGGCCTGTGTTCTTAGCAAATGCCACTCCCAGGTGATCCACAACTGTGCTTTTTCCCCCTCTTACCACAGCACTTCTTGTGGGCCACAATGTCTCATCTAGCCCATTTCCTAATTGTTGGTTTAAGTAATGGCCACATTTATGTGCATAGCTCAATTTACAAAAAAAAAAAAAGTCATCTCCAATTTCACAGATGGTAACATGGAGGTATAGAGGTGCTAGATCACTCCCATCTGGTCATACAGAAAAGGGAAATTGACTTAGTAGTATCTGTACAGTTTCTACAATCACTACCATTTATCTCCCTAGAATGTACGACACTCCCCCCACCATGTATTAGTATAGACAAGAACGATAGTGCTGATGTTAAAGAATAAAATAACACATGAGGTTTAACTCTAAAGTGACACAGCCAGACACCAAAGCATTGTGAGGTTCACCGGCCACTACCACAAGCTGGAAGATACAACAGTAGATTTTTCTACTGGAGTCCCAAGTTCAGATATCTGGCCTCAGAAATGTGAAAGAATAAATTCCTGATATGTTGAGCTCCCGTTTGTACTTATTTTATAGAGACCCTAGGGAAGTATTAAGAAACTTTACCCCTTTCTATCCCAGTGTTACTGTCACCACCACAATGACCCTTATTCCTCAAGACACCAGGTTGGGACCTAGGACCATGACCACAGAGCAGCGCCCTCTGCTGGAGTGGATAGGCAAGTTGGGAATTGTTCTGTTATGACCATGCCCTCCACTTGGACATACCCAACACTGACTGGTTTGGGTTCCATCCAGCTTTTTAAAAGATTCCTTTACAGTACATGCACATTTGTGCTCTTTGATGCTTTCCCAAGCTTCCTCAAGCTTGTGTAATGTAGACTTCTCCCTAGGGAAATATTTCAAGAGACAGAAAGACGGAAAAATGGTGGCCCCAGAATGGTGGGTAAACATTAGCTCCTTTCATAACCTTGCTTTCTCAGATGACGAATCTGTGGTCAGGCCTCCAAATCCCAAGGAGGCCTGCTTGAAACACTCATTTAGATCAGTCCAAAGGGTCAGGGACCTGCTATATAAAAAGTCCCTAAATACACATGGTGATGGGACTTGCAGACTGGTATACACATTCTGAAAGTGAGTTGGGGGTGGGTTGTGGCCCATTTCAGATTTATTTTTTAGCTAAGACAGGTTTTCAAATCTGGCCGGTGTTTCAACTCCTGTGGTTCCCTCTTTGTCTTCCTATCAAAGGTGGAAATTTGAAAATCAGCTGTAAGTTCACTGACTGTATCTCCCAAGGCAAAAACGGCAGAAGAGAAGCCAGGCTTGGCAATGGTGCAGGTTACTTAAAGCCTGGATTGTTCAGGAGAATCTCAGAATAGGCTCACATCTGCATAGGGCTTTGTTGTGATAAAATCTCAAAGGAGAAAGAGGGAAGAAGCAGACAGGAGAAGAGAGAAGGAAGAAGAGATATAGAGAGAAAGAGAGCGGCAGTGTACCAAATTTGTATTTATTACAGGTCCACTCTTGAGGTGACTAGCACAGTCCTGTGATAACACCCTTAATCATCCCACAAAACAAAGTTCTCAGGATCCAATTGCCTCTCATTAGATCCTATTTCCTAATCCTGTTGCACTGGGAATTTAGCCCCTAACTCCTGAACTTAGGGACCACATGGAGCCACTGCATTTCACTTAAGTGTATTGGAAAGGATGTCTGCTTAAACATCAATTTTAGTCCAATGATGCCCAATTAGAGCTTCAGACTTCTGAAAATATAAACTAGGGCTAAGAAGATGGCCCAGTGGGTAAAATACTTGTTGTACAAGCATTAAGACCTTATTCGGAGCAACCAAATCCATGTAAAAATCTGAGTGTAGTGAGTGTAATTCTACTACAAGAGAAGACCAGAAACACCTGGATCCCCAGTGCTCAGTGGTTGGCTTAGACAATGGTGAGCATTAGGTTCAGTGAGAAATCCTGTGTCAAAAAGTAAAATAAAGAATAATAGACATTGATTTCTGGCCTCCACATTCATGCATCCATGGGCATATCATGTGCACGTATACACACTCACACACACACACACACACACACACACACTGTAAAGTACTAAGTTTATCCTTTTGGACTACCAAAATGTGTTCTGGTTGGTTTGAGCAGCAATAGGACCTATGACCATATAAGCCTGGGAAGCAGAATTCCATGGCTACAATTAGAAGGCTAGCATGTCTCTTGCCTTTCCCAGAACTGTGTAGATAGATTCTGGGGTCTTTGCATGAGCCATCGGGTTGCATTGTACCCACAATGGGGTTAGGACAGTAGTAAGTTCCTAAGGAGTTGGAAAGAAGGTTTGGAGACCTGAATGTCCAACTAAATGTATCTTATGCCCACCTCTCCACACATGCCCAAGACAACATCAACATATAAGAGTTCCTACTTGGGCGAATTTTCATGTTTTACTGCCAGTAAATACAGAAGGCTGCTATTTAGAATCTGTCATATTTCTGTATTTCTTACATTTATGTTTGTTGATTTAGGCCTTTGAAACATTTTGGCTTCCATGAAACACGGGACAAAAGAGAAGCCTGGATACTTCAAAGCTTAGAACCTCTGATCAGGCATTGGTAGGAAGTCAACAAGCCGATAGTCAATTGTCAGGAATTGGCCAATAAACAGCAAGGCCAAAGGAAGAAAGCCAGAAGGGAGACAGCAAGCAATGACGCAGAATGTGGCAAAAATAATAATAATAATAATATGGAGAAGAGTCCTCTCTTTATGGGATTTTAGATGAGTTATGGTTAGCATGTTAAAATTAGAAGCTGGGTATGATGACACATGCTTGTAATCCTAGCACTCAGGAGCCTAAGACAGGAGGATCAGATCAAGCCCATCATTAGCTACAGAGTAATTTCAAAGGCAGCCTTGGTTACATGAGACCTTCTCCGCCCCCCCCACCATCCCTTATTCTCTCTCTCTCTCTCTCTCTCTCTCTCTCTCTCTCTCTCTCTCTCTCTCTCACACACACACACACAAGTAAATGAATGATACATCATTTGGAGGAATGAATGACTAATTTATTTAACTCTGAGCCATAGGTTTTGGTGTATTTGGGGCTCCCCTGACGCTACAACCTTCCCATGTCTACCCCAAACTCCGGAAGTTCTTTGGTGGTGAGGCCATGTGGTTGCAAATGACAAATGTCCTACTTGGAACAGTGCTGTGGTGGGCCCTTATCAAGGTGGTGTGCTGAGCGCCTCCCTCCACAGATGCCCTTGGTAATGGAAATGCACACACCAGGCCTCAGGGAGTGGGTTGCAGGGAGCTGGGCCACACTCCCATTCTCTATCTGTTACTCTTGGGCTGGGACTCAGAGGGACTTAGGTTTCTGCCTCGTTTCATGTGGCACCTTTTAGAATCGGAATCCACTTGAAGTGGTTTGGGCTTCTCTGCTTCCCGCCTAGTGTTTGCTGTAGAGAAACACCTACAAATGCAGACTGTGCTGCTCAACGCCTCTGTCCCTGGGTGAGTTCAGAGGAGCCCCACAGGCCACATCAAGATGAACATCTGTCATCAGAGACACCTGGTGGGGCCCTGCCTGCTGCTCACTCAAAAAAGGTTTCCTTTTACCCCCATTAAACAACCTCTCCAACACTGGCTCTCACATGTTCCCTGTCTGGGAGAACAAGTGATCCTTATTTGATGAAAAGACCTGTTTGGGGGAATCAGGAGGCCACTGAAGGGCAGAAAAAGGGCAGAAAAACCTCTCCTTGATTTCACATCCACATGGACCCTTGCTTTCCTCTTGCAGTCTGTGAGGAAGCTCTTCATCCCACAGGTGATGGTGATATCCTTGTCACCTCCAGGGAACTTGCCTACAAAACAGAGGAAGTTCTGTGGCTGGCCATCTTTCTTTTTCTGCACCTCCCTGAAAGCTGCTTATAGCCATCATGGATGACAGTATAAAAGAAAATACTTAGTCCCATTGGTTTTAAAAAGGAAGAATGCTGGATAGATGTCTCAAGCCAGTTCTCCAAAGATGTCCCATCAGCTTCAGTTGTAGGATTGAGAATGACTTACTGACCTTAACCGACAAGAGGAATACTTATTGACGGTTTTTACCAATATTAATTATGCATTTGGGTCAATATCAGCAGACTAGTATATTAGTAAGAAACCCCACAATTGGATATCATGTTAATGCTGTAGTTATTTGGGCTATATTGCCGACATCTGCTTAGTTAGGGAGAGTGGGAGACTATGAGGAAAAGGCAACTTAATCTTCATATTTTGCAGCTAGAGGAATTTTTCTCTGACATGTCCGGGGTTCCTGGATACTTCGTCTGTTGCATCAGACTGCTTCTAAGATTTGAAGGTATTTATGTTTCTTAGAAAGCTCATGGAATAGCAGCTACTGAAACTATAGGTCTCCTTAAGTCTTTATACCCCTATTTCTAAATGGAGAAGCAGGGAATTGGGGCTCTGATATGATTTTCACTTCATTGCCAGTCCCCACCCGTGTGTGTGTGTGTGTGTGTGTGTGTGTGTGTGTGTGTGTGTGTGTGTGTGTGTGTGTGTGTGTAGCTGCTAGAGGTGGCACTAATCTAGAACCTTTCCAATCACTCTCTGGAGTCACTAATGAATGGCAAAAGAAGGTCTCCTTCCAAGCCACTGGGAACATCTTCCATGTTTCTCTTTCCTCCATCACCAATGCTCTGATCCTTGAGAGCTGGTTGGGCTGTGGAGCCCCTGCACCTGAATTTGGACTCTTACCCAGAAGAAACAAACTCCTGCCGGAGGCAATGGAAGGATTGTAGTAAAACCCTTCCCTCTGGGGTTTGCCTACAGAATAGAGGGGCCGGAGTGATGTTAAACTGCCAGGTCCCTTGTTTTTAGAAAAAAGAAACTAAAACCCCAAGGTGGGCACTCGGTGCCCAAGGCCTTAATACCTAGAAAAAGAGCTAGGACTCCTAGCTCTTCCTCTATTCTTGTTCCGTCCTGTATCGCCTTCTCTGCCCCAGGGAGATCTCCTGGCTGGCAGGCCTGCTCTGATACTCCTTGCTCTCAAGAACTACCACACACATTCTTTCTCACCAACTCGGATCAACAAAGGAAAAAGTCCCTTGTAGGCCTCGAGGGAACACAGTGTGAGCGGACTAAGGAAGAACCCTTCTTGTCTAGGGCTTCAACTAGCTTTTCCATCTTGACAGCTCAGTGATCCCCTGGCCTCCTTATTTCTGTGGCTTTGAGCTCCCAGGGATTCACAACAATAGAGAGAAGTGGCCTGGTGGCTTGAGCTCCTGTATATGTATGTGGGATGAGGGAATCCATGAGCCCCTCACAGCTGTGAGTTTTCTCTGCCCTTAAGGAAATTGATGAGGTTGGGTTCATCTCCCAACTCTCATTTCTGGATTTAAGATTGCACTTGAAGCCAGCAAGCCCTCGATGTAGCCATTGGCTCAAGCAGAACTTCCTGAGATGTTGCCTTACAAAATAGAAAGTAGGTCCATGGAGGACTGAGGTGGTCACATCCCTCTACTTCCCTTCTTATGTGGCTGCCCCACACCCTATAGGGGCAATTTGCATGAAAGGAAGTCTGAGAGGTAGGGACAGCCCCAGGCCTTCAAGTCACAGGCCACAGAGAAGGAAGATGAGGCAAAACTAGAGTGATTCTCATTCCATTCTGGCCCCTGAAGTTCACTGGGGTTTCAAAATGGCCATACCCTCCTCCCCCTGCCCATGACCTTATTTCTGCATGGGGAACCTCGGGACATCATTCATCACAACTTGACCTTAGATTGAGGAGGGGGAGAAAAAAGACAGACTAGTAACCAAACTGGGGTATTGGCTCACTTGGGGTGGGAGGTGGGTTCAGCCCCACCCCCACCTCCCACTTTCATTGCCACTTGCCAGGAAGAGAGAAATAGGAAATGAGACTCTCCACGGGAACTGTTTGGGGTCCCTGACAAGGGCTCTGTGCCATAGCAACTGAGTCACAACAAGTTCGAGCAACTGAGTATAGGGAGTGAGAGAAGGAAGAGATAAGACTCCCTCAGGTGCCAAGAATCACTGGGCCACCAATGTTAGAGGTCATTACCAAACAGTTCCCAGCCCTGCCCCTTCTCCTGTTCTATTCTGAGTTCTGATTCTATACTGTAAGGCAAGCACCAGGACAATTTGAGCAGTGAGCAGTGACAATAGACACTAGAGACTAAGAATCCAAAATAGGGAGAAACTTTTCATAGAGATTTGGGCAAGAAAAGAAAGAAACGTCAACCAAATGCTTTTTATCTTAAGTCTCACAGTCCAAGACTGTCTAGTTGGCTCTTGTTTATACTCTTGCTTTCCTTCAGCCACGAGTCTAGGTCATCTCATCCTCCCAGGTATCTTGGTTCACCCAACATGTTGTTCTTCCTTTCTTTGTGCTTATCCTACTTTGATCCTGTGGTGCCTGTACAGACAAGGTGGGGGCAACTTACTTACATTCATTGCTTCTGGCCCTGTGCAGAATACTCTTTCTACATCAGCTAAATGTGTTTGCTTTCTGAACAGTCTAATGGGGCTGGTGCCCTGCTGTTATTCCCGCTCCACAAATGATAAGTTTGTGGTTGAGAGGAATTATAAACCACTCAGAATCATGAAGTCGATAATGGAAAATTCTGGATCCAGAGGAAGGTTCCTTCCAAGCTCAGACTCCAACCCCAGGCCCAGATGGCCACCCCATCCCCTGACATAGGGAAGGAACCCACAATTCCCCCAGAGTGAAGGGACTTCATTTCTGTCCCTGCCTGAGCAGCTCCTGGCCACATTCCATGGTCCATGAGAGTGTGAGCAATAGTCTTACTCTATTAGTCTCTTTTTAGAAACCCTGTCACTCCATTCACTGTCCACCCACCCCTCATACAAGCAGAGATCTCAAACCTCACATGTACCTCCTTGTTTTGTCCAGTTAGTCATGTCCAGGAACAATATAAGCATATCTGGACTGGTAGATCTAATTATCAAAGCCAGTTAGATCTCCAGAGCACCATCATCACAGTGGATCTAGCTAGTGTCACTCCACACTCAAAATAATGGCAGCAGCTTCACCGGCTGCATCTTCTTCAATAGAGCACTCGAATCCATTCATGATGGACTGTAACTTGAGTGAAATAAATCTTTGCCTTAAGCTCCTGAGATGTTGAGGATCTACTGGCCCATCCTGACTACACAGTGACTTACACTGAGGTCTTTTTATTTCAGGAGGATGCACCATGCAATCATAGAAACAGATTGGTGACTGATCATTGCAACCCATGAGTGTAGCACTCACTTCCACTGAGAGCCACCAGATGATCTTTCCTGTGCTCCGGTCCAGGAATTTGTCCCTCTTTGAGAACCAAAAGAAGTATGTGTCATCCTTGCAATTTCCTGTGGACATTTCTATTTTCTCCCCAACAACACTTTTGTAGTCATCACTAGCTTGTACCATTTTCACTAAAGCAGAGACAAGATGTGATTCAGTGCCATGCCTGTTAACTCCTGATTCCAATAGTAGCTGCATAATAAATATTACTTCAATGACCTAATGTATAAATGAATTCATCCTGTTTACTTCCCCACTGTGATGGCTATTCTTGGTTGTTAACTTGACTACAACTGTAGTTAGCTTAAACCCAAGAGGCTGGGTGCACCTGTGAGAGCTTTTTCTTAATTAAATCATTTGAAGTGGGAGAATCCACCTCTAATCCAGATCTTTGGAGGTGGAAAGATCCACCTTTAATCTGGACCACACCTTCTGGTGGTAGCATAAGTAAAGGACACGGAAGAGGGAAGCTATTGTTCTTTGCCTTCTTGCCCTCACTCTCACTGGCAAGTTCTTTCCTTCTCTAGCATTAAAACCTGCTTCTTCAGGCTTCTGCCATATACTGAAGACCATCTGATACATCCAGACTCATAGACTCTACAATTACTGGATTCTTGGACTTTCTATTAGCCGGCAGCCATTGTTTGACTAGCTGAACTACAGTCTATAAGCCACTGGGGCGGGGACAATAGATGATAGATAGATAGATAGATAGATAGATAGATAGATAGATAGATAGATAGACAGACAGATGATAGAGATAGATTCAGTCTACCAGTGTTCTGTTCCTCTAGAAGACACTAATACACCCACCCCACCACCTTGTCCTTAATATCCCAAGTTGAAAAATTTGATTTAAACCTAGAGGCTTAATTCTTTTTGTTGTTTTTGATTGTGTCTTTAGGTTATGTTGTTGCCTATTTTATTCATTCTTTAGGTTAGCATATAAAATTGGACAGTTAATTATTATTATATACCTAATAAAAGTGCAATATCATAGGTGAGGGGAAAATCTAGATGTCACATACCATTTTTCTATAGGAACAACCATAGTCCATTTGTCCCTGGCAAACTCTCCTTATCTCTGCCCCTCAAGACCTATCCCATTGTCACAAAAGACAGTTCTCTGGCATCTTTAGGGTAATCATTCCATGCCTCTGGTAATCTAGTCCTCAGCTCCCCTCTATTCTAGAGACATTGACAACCTCTCTCCCTCTGGATCATGGAACTGATGGGTCAAGATTAGAGACCCAGATGTCCAAGTGCAGGATGCAAGATCTAGGTGCAAACATCACAGTGCCTCACAAGGGGATATAGGGCTGATGTTCAGGAAAAAATTCTGGCTTTTTACAATCACTTTATATTTCACCACTTTATGTTAAAGAGGTAGAATCTTATTTATTTCACCAAGGGAGACTGCATCTTTGAAAAATTCTAATGACCCTCATCATTATCTACAGGCCACTAGACCTTTTGACTACTTTGTTCTCAGTGGTACATGGGGAGACACACTGAAGTAGAAAAAGACAACTTGATCAGAAAGTGGGGCTTTTGAAGAGCTTCCTCAAGAGTCAATTTCAATGGAAGATCAAAGATTAGTCATAGGCAAATTCTAGTTCCCACAGCTTCCCTTCCTCACCGTTTCCCCATTGACTCTGCAAGCCTGTGAATAGTATGGGAGGGAAGAAACTGGTAGTCAAAATATGAATGAGGCAGTGAACTCTGCCTCCAAAATATGGGGCTTAAGGCATGCTCCCTGTGGAATATTCAGGAAGGTCTTAATGGAGTGATCACAGACTGGGAAGACGATTCAGTTGCTAGAGTGTTTGACCTGAGTGCAAGGAGTGCTAGAGTGCAAGGACCTGAGTTTTATCTCTAGAACCTATGTTAAAAATGACAGGTGTGGCCTGGAGGTGCGTGGCTGGGTGGTGGTGGCACACACCTTTAATCCCAGCACTCGGGAGGCAGAGGCAGGTGGATCTCTCTGAGTTGGAGACCAGCCTGGTCTATAAGGGCTAGTTCCAGGACAGTTTCCAAATCCACAGAGAAACCCTATCTCAAAAAAGAAAAAAAAAAAACCACACAAAAAAGGACAGGTGTGGTAGCCAATGCTCATAATCTCAACACCGAAGAAGGGGAGGCAGGCAGATGCTTGGGAACTGTCTGTTCTTATTAATAAGTGCCATACAGATAAGAGACCCTGCCTCAAAGAAATAAGGTGGATTTCTTCTGAGGGATGACCCATGAGATTGATCTTTGACCTCTACGCGTATGCACACATGTGTGCCAGCATACACACATGCACTTGCAGTTGCATGAACAAACACATACACAGCTGCACATACAAATAAAGGGGATTGCTTAAAATGCTTAGTCACAATATGGCTTAAAGAACAGAACATCTACAAAGGGGTCAGCTCAGCCTCTGAGGTTACTCAGATGTTCAAAGGCAAGCAGCTGTTGTTAGTTCCTCTGCCATTGGCCATATACTGAGGGTTTCAAGCCCAAATTGGCCTTATTTTTCTTTGACTTCTGGACAGGGATAAAGAAATCATTGGTGTTTATTGCTGCACTATCTCATTCCCCCAAAGGTTCTACTTCCTTTCCAGTTCTTTGAGCCAAAGTGACAAGAAACATCCTAGGATCTTTTCTTAGCAAGCTCCACTTGAATCTCCTCTACCTGATTGTGGCTGGAGTGGCTGGTTTGCCTAGGGGCAGTCATGGGACTCTTGCCATGTGCAAAGTTCATATGTAGGCATCATTTTCCTGGATGAAACATAGATCCAGAAACCAGAACATAGCATCCAGGAGACCATAAGAATTCAGAGAGACAGTGACACCTAGAAATGACACTGGTACCCCAAGCTGTGGCCAGACGAAATTGCCTGCTGCTTGTTTTGCATGGTATCACAGAGATCAGACTAGGGTCTAGTTGCCTGGCAATGAACCCCTAGGAAGTGACACACTAAGCTTAAGGGGAAATGAGTTATAAGTATTATGTTCTGACCCCCTCCACAGCCAAACACAAAATAAGAGGCCCAACATGGTGTGGTTGAAAGCATAGCATAGACACAGTGACTAAGATCAGCATAAGAAAGAGAGAGAAACAAAACACATCAAAAGAGAACACAGGGGAAGGATTTATAGGACCCACAAGGAAACACTTATTGACACCAAGCAGCAAAGTTAGATTTCAGAACAGCACTATCTGAGCCCCATCTACTTAGGGAGGAAGATTCTAGCCCAAACTCTTAATGAGCTTAGATCTCTTAAAGAAGAAAATATGAAAAAGAAATAACATCTTTAAAATAACAAGACATGGGCCTGAAGTGTGGCTTGATCAGTAAAATGCTTACTCAGCAAGCATGAGTTCCTGAGTTCAGATCCCCAGAATCTATATAAAGTCTTACTGAAATGAAGAACTCCAGATTCAGTGAGAGATCCCATCACAAAAAAACCCAACATCATCATCATCAAAAAACAAGCAAAAAACACATAGAAAACAATTGAAGAAGACTCCTTACATAGATGTCTGACCTCCATACTCACACACACAGTTTACATGCATTTACACATACACACACACAAAAAGAATCATATACACACATGCAAAAAAAATCTAGACATGGAAAAGAAACTGCCTTCTACATATTGTTTTGCTATTTCTAACTAAAGATTGCCCCACATTTGTTTGGTTTGGGGGTGCTAGAGATTAAACCTATGGCCTTACACATAATACAAAAGTCTTGTATCAGCTAAGAAACATCCCCCAGCCCTATATGTACTCATCCTTATCCCTGCCTTTAGTTTGCTCACAGAATTTCTGCTTGCAGATCAAAAAAAAAAAAAAAAGACTATGTTGAGACAGTTTTTAATGATTAGTCATGGATCTGAGGATTGTGTGCTTAATTATTGGCTCCTGAACCCCTCTGAAAACATTAGGGCTATGAGGTCACTGGGGGACACTGTGTTTCTTACCTTTTCTGTGGCTTCTACCAAGTTATCTAACAGAAACAAGGGAATAAAGATTTATTTGAGTTCATGCTTTCAGAGTTTTAGTCCATTGTGTCAAGGAAGGCATGCTGGAGCTTATTATGGTAGTGGGAGTATGTAAAGAAGGCTGTTCACATCAGAATGGACCAGGAATCAGAGAGGGAGGCAGGAAGTCATAATATATAACGACATATTGAACAATTTGCGAAAGCTATGGCCATAGTAGAAGAAAACGGAAAATACTAGTGGTGTCCTGAAAGTTAACGGCCACCTCAGAGTAAGCACCCCTTCTCTTTGATGGAACCTGCACATGGACTCCAGTTTGCTCCTTGGTATTCTCATGAAAACACATTTATGAGCGAGCAAAATGTCCTTCTCACTTCTTCAGAAGCAGACATGACTGCCCTCCTACCCCTCCCAGTGTAGGTCATGCACCACCAAGCTATTCCCTGACACTCTGGGCAAGGCACGGGCTGAGGCCTGTCCTCAACAGAGAAGTTCTGGGTGACACATACTTCTTCCTAGGACAGTCACACAAACTGCTGGGTTACCAGTAGACTCTATACAAGAAAGCAATAGGACAGTTGTGGTCCCACTTTCAGTCATCTCTTTGGACACAACTCTTACTACTTTCTCATTTTCAGGCTCTGCCTAATGGCAGTGAAGCAGTCACCAGCCTCCTGATCACTTTGCACAGTCCCGTTCCTCCCCCTGGAGCACCCATCTCATTCCTGGAGCACTCTTCCCATGGCTTGAATGACAGATCTCTGCCTGGGGCCCTTGACCTATGAGATTTTGTCTTGGGGTTTTCTCTCCAGGCCCAGAGCTTTTAAGCCACAAAAAAGTCCCAAAATATTTCTGTCCCCAGTCTCATGCCCTTGGTCTATATCTCCTATTACTTTAGGCACAGAGCCCAAAGATCTATTTTCGATAAAATGCAAGGCTGTAGCTGTTAGAATATGAGTTTCAAATATGGATAAATCTGGCTAGAAAACTGGAATCTCAGTGTGTTGTGGCTCAGGGTGAGGGACTCAGTTTCTAACTGTATCTCATCTGGAAAAGTGTTCATTTTGCATGGCTATCATGACCAAGACATTAAGGGACATAGGCAAAATTCCTGGCACACACTAGGGGTTCTGCAGATGTTAGTCAGTCCCTTGCTGTGGACATTTTGCTCTCAGTGTGACAACCTGGAGTGAGAACACATTTCCTGTCTAAGGAAACATCTACTGAACTGGCCTAGGTGCTGCTGGGAAGGGCCGGGTCAGTCACCCATGTTCCTTCAGGATGCCACCTACTGCCAAACTCATGTTCTTGGGAAGCCAGGCCAGACAACCTCATGATAGCATGAGCCCTCACTAACTCTCTCCCCCGCTGGGACCAAGGCTTCATGCAGGCAGCTCCCTGCACCCCTGCCACAGCCTCACCAACAGGACTAAAGGTCAATGGTGATTAACAAGAAGGCTCAAAATTGTCTTTCAGCCCACGTCCCACCCTCCCATCAATTTCAGGACTGCATCCATTCTACAATGCTACTAAAGAGTGGCCAGAAGTGAGCTTCTGTGTCCAGCCTGAGCAGGTGGCTCATCTTTCTGATGTGTTCTCTGGAGGCCACCTGAATTAGTTACCTTTTTATGGCTGTGATAAAACACCATGACCAAAGCAACTTGTGTAAGAGAGTTTATTTTGGCTTATGGTTCCAGAGAGGTAGTCCATAATGACAAGGAAGGCATGCCAGCAGAAAGTCTGCTAACCACATTTTATCAAACAGGAAGCTAGAGAGTAAATGGGAAGTAGAGTGAGGCTATAAGCCCTCCTACCCTTACATCACAGAGCTCCAAGCTTGCCGCCCAAGCCCCTTCTCTCAAGCTCAGTGTCCTCTCTCCAGACTGTCAGCACAGCCTCAACACCCTTCTCTAATCCTAACACCAGCTGGATTGCCATAGTCATTTTCCCGGGAGGTCTGTGTGGTCATGTTTGCTTGCAGTGTGATGTTCCTACCTGGGCACTTGGACTTTGCTCTAGGAACCAGGGGTGTCAGTGAGATGGCTCAGCAGGTAAAGGTGCTTGCTATCTAGCCTGATGATGGCCTAAGTTCAATCCCTGGGTCCCACATGGTGGAAGGAAAGACCCCTCTTTCACATGTATTATTGCTCATGCCAAGCAATAACAGCAATGACATCACAGACAGGTATAATATGCGTTCTTGAACATTGTCATTAAGATGAAGAACAAACACATATACTGGTAGTGTTAAGTGGTTAATATTTACTAGGATATTTAAGAGCATTTTCACTGAGTGGCTACTATGTGCCTAACTTCTGTACCCATCATGTACCTGCTCCAGGGGTAATGTGACAATGAAAGAATAAGGTAAGTGAATTGAGTTTATATAACCTAGTATTTGATAGCATGTCTTAAAAAGACAAAAAATGAAGGCAAAAAGGAGGTGGGAAAGCTCCTGTTTACTCCTTATAGTATGTGTAGATCCCTTCCTCCTCTGTAGTCACTGCATACTCAGGCTTGTTACAACATTTCAACCACACGCTGCAGATTCGAAACTCCTGCCATGACTTGAAATATGGTTTCCTCCTCCTTTCCTGCATGTTCTTCTGCTTGTCAACTTTGTGTGTGTGCCTCTGTGTGTGTGTGTGTGTGTGTGTGTGTGTGTGTGTGTGTGTGTGTGTGTGTGTCTGTCTCCAGGCATATGTGTATACAAGTGTGGAGTTCAGAGGACAATTGGTGGGAGTTGGTTTTCTCCTTCTACTATGTCGGTTCCAGGGGATAAACTCAAGTGGCCAGGTTGGTTGCAAGTACATTTGTCCACTGCACCATTTTATCAGTCCACCTACACTCTTTCAAACTTATCAGAGAATTACCTGTTCTGGCCCCTGGTCCTAACCCTGTTGGAACCAAGTTTTGTCTTCTCGGGGCACACTGAGCCATGTCTGTAGTTGTCCTCTATCACTATGGTCCTTCCATCATCTTGTGTCTGTCCAGTTGTATTCTTTGTGGCTAATATGATGCTGCCCTGTACTACGTCCTGAATTTTCTACCTGGTGGCTGGATGTACGAGATTAGACTACAGAGTCCCTCAGATCCCACCAATATTCTGCTGCCTCTGAACTAGCACCTAGAGTGCAGGGTGCCTCTTGGGGTCAGCAGGATGCCTGACTCCTGCTTGTTATCGCCTCAGCATCTTTTGGTCTTTTGGACAGCATCAGCATCTTTGAAACATTAGAAATGAATAATTCTACAAAAACAAGTCATTTAGAAAGGACATGTTCCCCTAGTCTCTCCCCTGGGTTACAGATGAAAATACACAGAAAGGTCTCTAGGAAGCCTCCTCTTCTTATTGTTCAGGGACGTTGACATGATCCACACATGTGACCTTTGATTCCAGAATCTGTTCATCTTAAGCAACTTGAAGCAGCATGTCATGGATGGCCTGAAGAAGCTATTTTATCTGGCTTCTTTCACATCTACCCACAAACCCACCATCCTGTAGAGGAACTCCAACATTATAATTTATAGTACATGTGCATTTAGTGAGGTCATTGCCCAGTGCTAGGCTCATTTTGTTTCACCTGGACCTTGAGAGTCACAGAAGCCTGAAGGGGTATCTGATAAAGACATATCATGTGTGCCAAAGGGATTCATCCCGGCAATGTCATCCTTCAGATTGTCATCCAGTGGAGGACTAGTACTACAGAGCCCAATCCTAAGACATAGCAATGTCACCCTTTGTCTGGGGAAGCAAGTTTGTGTGTGTAATGATCAACCTCTGGTCTAGGAAATAGTACCCATAATCTCTTCATATCCTATTAATCCAGAATCCAAAGATGGTTTAATGGCTACCTACTGCATGGACTGCCCAGTTCAGAGCACACTGTGTCCAACTTACAGGAGTGCAAACAGAGACAAAAATCAAGCAAATGACCTTAGTCCATTTCTGTTGCTGTAACTAAAAGCCATGAATGGATAGTTTATAAAGAAGGAAGGTTTGGAAGTTCTAAGAACTCATTGCCAACATCTATTCAACCTTGGTCAGGTTAGTGTCCTTCTTCAGGGAATGGCCAGGCACAGAGAACCACCCCACGAGTCAGAGCAAGGAAGCCAGCCGTTGCATTTAAGATAAAGCTACTGCTTCCATAGCCCAGCAATCTGTTAGCAGATTATTCCATTCCTGAGGTCACAATCCTCATGCTCCAATATCCACTCCCCACTTGAAGGTTACACTTCCAAATACTATTCATGTATGACTTTGGAGATGAAGTCTCCAGTGCAGGAATTTGTGGGACTGACACTGGGAGCACAATATAGAGGCAGCATAGAACTAAAGACTAATTGGTGCTTGGAAGAAAGTAAATGGGGGGAGACTTTACAGGAGTTCAGTGAAACGCTAGTCTGATACAACATAATGATGGAGGGAAGTCCTCTCACAGGGTAGTGGGTAGATGGAGCCATCTTTCTGGGTATGGGGAACAGCCTGAGTAAAGTCTCTGAATGGAGGAGGAGGAGGCTCTAGAAGACTGTTATCTTGTATTATGATGAAATGCCCAAATGGGAAACTTAACAAAGAGAAAAGCTTCTTTATGTCAGTGATGGGAAATATAAGTTCAGTAACAAACAGTTGCGTTTGTTTGGCCCTCTGGTAAGGTACTGAATGGCAATGCCAGAAGGACATGCCAGAGTGAGTGGTCATAGGACACATTGAAAGACTGAGAGACAGGTCACAAAATCCTCTTTAAGGACATGTCATGATGACCTGAGAATTCTCACAGGGTCTGGACTTTCAAGGAAGCCCAGTACCACCCAGCACAGCTGTTATTCTTTTGTTTAAGCTGCAGCTTATTCTGAGGACCATGCCTTTGTTTGTGGACTTTGGGGGCTGCTTAGATCGTACCCAAGGCAACTGGAGCCAAGGGAGCTTGGGCCTAACATGGAGGGGAAGGAGACAATCAGGTGAGCAGAGGTTGGAACAAGTGGCCTATGAGAACCCCATGGAAAACCACTGGTGAGTTTTAAATGGAGAAATGTCACAAACAAGTATTCATGAAGAGGCAGAGGGACGCTTGTGAACACATAAAAAGAGGGGAATGAGAACCTCCAAAAATGACATCCCAGAAGATTGCTGTATGGAGTGGACACTTTCAGCAGTGGACACTGTCCTTTCAGCAGTGGGGAGGGGTCCACTCTGAGACTCTGTTATCACCTCTTCACACTTTGTATTAGTGATTTTTCCTACTGCTCTGATCAAAGCAACTTAAGTGAGGGATGGTTTATCTGGACCCCAGTTTAAAGGTGTGCAGGCTGCTGTGGCGGTGTAGGCATACTGGCAGGAGTGTGAAGTTGGATAAGTACAACAACATCAACTCACCCAGCAGGCTGACCTGTCTCATTCATTCATTGTGACCTTCTGTCCTTGGCCTAACGTAATGTACACATAATGTCTGGTTTGAACAGCTGAATACAAATTCCTTGAAAACCTCCTCAGGTAGACCTGCAATGGTGTCTGTAAGTGTCTTTACTTCCTCGGGATAATTTTCTGGAAGAAGGACAGCATAGGACTTATAATTTTATGTCAAAATAATTTTAGAGTCAGGAGAAGAGCAAAAATAGCACAGAAATGTCTCAGCTCCCTGCACTGGTAATACTTTATGTAACCAAAGTATATGAGCAGAGCCACGAAACTGACATTAGGACCGTGCAATCAGCAAAAAGACAAGAGTTCCAGGGTCACCAGGTGGTACAGTCACATGTACACACACCTTTTTCATTGTCCTTTATGTCATTCTGCAACATACCGTCACAAGAGGCCCTAATCCCACACACATAGTTATTATTAATTGGACTTAGTGGATAATTTTTTTTATTTTTCTATTAGTTCAAATTAGGAACAAGCTTGCTTCACATGTCAATCCCTTCTCCCTCTCCTCCTCTCTCTCCCCTCCCCCCAGCCCTCCCCTCAAGCCCTCCACCTGCTTCCCCACCCCATCCCCCCTTCACTCCCCAGGAAGGGTAGGGCCCTCGACGGGGGCTCCCCAAAGTCCACCACAGCATCCTGGGCCGGGCCTAGACCCTCCGGGATAATTTTTTAAAAAGAAGAGAGGGACCAATGAGGACTAGGAGTTGTGGAATAGGGGTGGGTATACTCTAAATACACTGTAATCATGTATGAAATGGCCAAAGAAATACTGTCTTAGTGGCTGTTCTGTTGCTGTGAAAAGACACCAAGACAAGACAGCTCTTAATAGAGAAATCATCTAATTGGGGCCTTCCTTACAGTTTTCGAGGCTTAGCTCATTATGGTGGGAAGCATGGTGGCACACAGGCAGACAAGGCCCTAGAGCTGAGGGCTTACACCATGACCCACAGGCAGAAGAAACACTGGGCCTGGAGTGGGCTCCTGAAACCTCAAAGCCCAACCCCAGTGACACACTTCTATATCAATAACTCTTTCCACCAGCCACCTGAGTTCCACTGCCACATTAGGGCCCCAAATAACACACAGAGTCTTATTTTATTTACAATGCTGCTGGCCAATGACTAGGATTTCCTATTTGCTAGCTCTGTCTTAAGTATCAACCATAGCTGGGTGTTGGTGGCGCACGCCTTTAATCCCAGCACTCAGGAGGCAGAGGCAGGCAGATCTCTGTGAGTTGGAGGCCAGCATGGTCTCCAGAGTGAGTGCCAGGATAGGCTCCAAAGCTACACAGAGAAACCCTGTCTCGAAATAAAAAAGTATCAACCATAACCATTAATCTATATATTTTATAAAGACTTATCTTTTTTTAAGATTTCATTTATTTATTATGTATGCAACACTCTGCTTCCATGTATATCTGCACATCAGAAGAGGGCACCAGATCTCATAACGGATGGTTGTGAGCCACCATGTGGTTGCTGGGAATTGAATTCAGGACCTTTGGAAGAGCAGTCGGTGCTCTTAACCTCTGAGCCATCTCTCCAGCGCTATAAAGACTTATCTTATCGAGGACTTAATGTCCTATCTTCCTGGCGATCACATGGCGACTCCTGTCTTTACTACATTTCCCAGAATCCTCCTTGACTCATAGCCCCACCTAACTTGCTCCCCTATTGTCTAATAGTGCTTTATTTATCAACCAATAAGACAAACATATACACAGAGGGACTTCCCCGATCATCTTCTCTTTTCTGTCTAAATAAAAAGAAGGGTTTTGACATTAACATAGTAAAATATATAACAAAACAGTTATCAAGTAAGAACTATAGTTACAATATTTAGTCCATTAACATCTAGCAAGATTTATTTTTTGTTTTTTTTTTGTTTTTTTGTTTTTTAATCATTTTTATATTTGAATTAGTAACAAGATTGATTTACATGACAATCCCAGTTCCCTTCTCCCTCTATTCCTCCCCTGCCAACCCCCCAATTAAACCCCTACCTATCACATACCCTTTCTTCTATTCTTTATTCTATCATCTATCCTATCTTTGTGAGTCTAAAGTCTTATATGTAGGTAATCTTTTATAATAACTAAAGAAAACTATAACCATAACTATCTGTCTTCAACTCCATCAAAGACCTCAGAAGGATAATATATAAACTCTAGATCTGACAGAGACATTTCTATACCTGGACAGTAACCCAAAGTTCCTCTGTAAAGCTGGGGCATCCATCTTCAGCTTATAGGCCACAGTGTGTCTGTCAGACTTCTCCATGAAGCAGGAATCCTTCAGGACTGTCTTGTTTTACAAGTGCAGCAGCCACTTTCCTGTGGGTCCTGCGAGTCCAGTTTATCAAACAGCCCAGGCAAGAGCAGTTTCTTGCCCAAATGGCTAATCTTGCCATGTTGAAGGCAAACTCCATATTGAGTTTCTTTGATGTCCATCCTCCTTTCTGACATAATTGGTGTGCCAGGAGCAGTTGTGTCTCACTGTCATGAAAAAACCCTAAACCATTTAAAATGCCATTTTTCTGTAGGTCTTTGAAAGGTTTGAAGAATATCTATCCATCTCAAATACATCTCTTTATATCTAGAAAACCTAACTAACCTAACTGTAAGTTTTGACTATTATACCTGACTATATACAATCTGTATTTAATTATATATTACATTTCAAAAGATCTGTATAAACACAATACCTAAACAAGAAGAGAAATATACATATCACAAAATTGGCCTTAAAGTTGTATCAATAAATGAAAATCCATACCAATGCAAAGTATTCGTGTCTATATCCTATTTCCCTTTTATCCTTTAAAAAGATTGACTGTGATCATGAACATTTATAATCAACACCCTATAAATGAAAGCAAACATTTATAAACAATATTTGGGAATTTGGGCATCGTTCATTCCAAACTGCTTCCTGCTGGTTGGGGGTGATGTACATACCATGGAGATCATGATAAAACACAGTAACCTGGCTGTAGTGGTCTATAACTGCATCATCTCAGCTGTTTTAGATGTATGATCAGTTGGGCCGCTGCTTCAGGGGGTCTTGCTTGATGAAACCGTATTAGTCTGGAAGGAATCCATAGCTTTACATTTTCTGTGGAAACATAAGCAAAAGTTCTTTTCCCAAGTAGCCTGTCCTTAGACTTAAATTTTGAAGTCAAAGAATTTTTAAAATGTATTAGTTGGATTAATCAGCAGCATTGATAATCAAATGTCTTTTAGCAGTTGTTGCTCCTTCCCCAGCAATTAAACAATTCAAAGACAACACAATAGCATACAGTATCCAGACTCTCTGTGTATTTCCCATCTTTACGTGGCTTTTTCCTTACTCTATTTCTTTACTTTTATATTTTCTTTGTATGAGACAGGGTTTCTCTGTGTAACTTTGGCTTCCCTTGAACTCACTCTGTATACCAGGCTGGCCTTGAAATCACAGATATCTGCTTGCCCCTGCCTCCCAAAAGAGTGCTGTGATTAAAGGCGTGTGCCACCACACCCAGCTACTCTATTTCTTCTTTTTTAAAAACACATTATCCTGTTTCTTTTTCTCTCACAAGCCTACGTATATTTTTAAACACACTGTAAACCTTTAGAGGTTTTACTTTTTCCCTCTGAATCTGTATTTATTGTATATCTTTATCTTTTTCTGGCCACAAGTCTTTTCTCTCCTAAACAACATTGCTAAATCTAAAGTGGCAGCTGTTTTATCCACTGTCTTTCCAAGATGGCTGGGGTACATTTACTGCCAGCACTCAGAGCTGTGCTCACTGCCTTGGTCTATGCTGCTATCAAGGAGCATGCTGCCAGCTTGGAGATGTGGTCACTGCCTCTGCCAGCTGCTCATACACATCATTCAATTGTTAGCAGGGCCTCTTAAAAGAGCCCTGGCCCACTTGGGCATTGTCAGCGTGACGTGGGAAAGGTTTAAAGAGTTCAGGGGTGCGAACATGCTTCCCTTCTTCCTTTGCTCCCTGACGCCTGGCTAAATGGTCTGTGTGAGTCTTATTTCTTAATAAACTACCCTTTATCAATCTATATCTGGCTCCACACTTCCTCTGAGGCTACACCTCCTGATCCTTCTAATCTTTTCAAACAGTGTCTTTTGTGACCAAGCATTCAAATATATGTACCTATGGAGACCATTCTTATTCAAGCCACCACAAATATTTACTAAAAGTTTTCTTGAGGCAACTAGGTGAGAATTCCAGCACTTGGTTTTACCAGGTACTGGAAGCCAGGTCTGGATTTCAGAAAAGAAAAATGGCCAGGTCCTTTGCAGCCTAACTGTACTAGTGCAAAAGTCCATGTAGGTGGCCAAAGCCTCATGCTGGGTGCATGTGTTGTTAAGCACTGTGCAGTCTACTTATAGGATGGATCTGACATGCATAGGCTCTCACCTGAAGTTTTGGATAGCAGAACAAGAAAGCAGAAAGAGTGCCAGGTAGAAAATCAAAGGAGCTGAGTGTGCATTATTCCTACACCTGTAGGTAACCCTTGACCTCACCATAAGATCATTTTCTTCATTTGTAAGGTACAGGAGTGATGTATCCAGGAGGCTGATCTGTCTACATGTTTTTTGTTTGTTTGTTTGTTTGTTTGTTTTGTTTTGTTTTGTTTTTTCCCAGTACCAGGGATTAGCTCTAGGACCTTGCACATGCTAGGGCAATACTTGAATTCTATAACTTTAGCCCTCTTTCTAACTATTTTAAGACAGCTTGTTGTTATCTTTGCCAGGCTGACCTCACAGTCACTCTGAAATCCAGGCAACTGGAATTTGTGGTTCTCCTGACTCAGCTCCCCATGTATCTGGGATGACAGATTTGTGACACTAGGTTTGGTTACTACACTTTATCTTTTCCCTGGTCACTACTGCTCATGGGGCCTCTGTAGCTTACAATTACAGCCTTTTGCATTATCATCCATACTAAGTCCATAAAAAGGTTATGACTTGTGTTTCTCCCCTTCCAAGAAGGATTCTTGAAACTTGTTGGTATTTCTCCTCAAAGAAGGAGAAAATGAGCCTTACAGAATTGAAATGAGTTCCCACCAGTCCCAGACTAGCAGAGATCATGTCTGTGAGCCCAGACACACATATAGTTTGCTTCTCTCAGTCTTCACTCTCACTCTCTCCAATCTGTACAGACAGAGAAGAGAAAGTCTTCCCAGGCCAACAGTGATCCAGCAGGCAGGAGTTTAGAAGTGGTTTTCTGTGACTCCCAGCTAAAATCTCTCAAGTGCTCTGAGATGTGTCCAGTCTCTCTGGCAGCCTAGTGGGTTGAATTGCTTCAAGGAGAATGCTCTAACAAACAAATGTGTGGAAATCACTTCCAAATACGATTTTGGATGAAGCTGGTTTTATTCATTCTGAAAAGAAGTCAGAGAGTGAATTTTGATGCTGTCACTCCATATGGGAGGATGCTGTCCTCCAAAAAAAGGAGTGAAGGCTCCTAGTCAATTCTGATATCAATCCTGAGCATGTCCCTGAAGACATGGGCTACAGGATTAGCTGGCCACTGGATCCTATATGGCAGAAAAGGCAAAATTAACCATTAGTAGATTGAAGGCAACCATTGCTGTTCAAGAAGGCTAGTGTGTGTGTGTGTTGTGTGTGTGTGTGTGTGTGTGTGTGTGTGTGTGTGTGGTGGGTGTGTGTGTGTGTGTGTGTGTGTGTGTGTGTGTGTGTGTGTGTTTCTTTCTGGGAAACAAATGTCTATTTTCTTCAGATAGAACATTGAAAACCAAAGAAATGATTCCAACCCAGTCTGGCTTAGTGAGCCATTGAGTTTATTAGAATTATGTACCATAGTATGAGTGAAGGTTTATTTACAGGATCAGGGATGACTCAAAGTCTGCCTGTGTTGCCCAAAAGCCCACCCCAGCAAGGGTGAGGATTCAAAAGCTTGGAGCTCCCTGTGCAACTTGCAAGCAGCTCAATAAGCTTAAGATCCACCCCCTACACACACACACACACACACACACACACACACACACACACACACACTAGTTGTTACTGCTCCTATGACCTTGGGGAGAGACCTTGTGAATCTTGTCTCTTGCTTCAGGAACTTCCTGAGACCTCTGAGTTTTATTCCCTTCCTGAGTTTTAATGACCATCTTTCATTTCAGAGGAACTTGCTGGACAATTCCCTCTCTTTGTCTCTCTGTCTCTCTGTGTCCTTCTCTTTCTTGTGTGTTTGTATGTGTGACGGGGGGGGGGAGTGCAGCATGAAAATCCTTGAAAGGAGGTGCAGAGCTATGTAGATTGTTCAATTGGACACAGGAAGACAAGTTAGCCTTAGCCTTGGTGGTGCATTTTGCATCTAGAAACAACAGGTGACAAGGAGCCAGCAGCTCTACACCTTGATCTCCTGAAGACAATCTGCAATGAAATACTACAGACCTCCCTGTGTCACCACCATGAATAGTTGACTTATGGATTCCATTTCTGCAGTCTGTATCAAAATAAAAAAGTTAGGTGTTTCTGCATATCAGTGGCAAGTGGAGGGACTCAGAGAGGTCAGGCAAGATGACAGTTGGGCCAGCTGGTATTTGTGATCCACAGTCAAAGGTTGGCCCCTGGACTTGATACAGTGCTAATTGCCAACCAAATGTGGTAAAAGCGATAAAAGAGGCTGGTGTGGTGTAAAGGTGATGGGCACAATGGAAAGTACCTGAAGGCTTATTGTCTCTTGGAGAGCAATCCCAAGATGAAGATTCTAGAGAAGTCAGAAAAAGAAAGTCCACAGCCACCTTATTCCTTCAGCACAGACCCTGACAACATCTTTCCTCTAAAAATATATAGCTATCTCTAAAATGCTCACAGAGTCATTCCACCTGTAGCATTCAGCCATAAATAAGTAATTTAAGGTACCATAAAAATCATCTGTGCACAAAGATGTTGCTCAGAGTATTATTTATAATGGTAAAAATTGGAAACAAATGTTCAATAAAATGGAAATGATGAAATAAAACATAAGACGATGCTTGGATGGAATATTATGAAGTCATAGAGTGGTATTTGTTCACTAAGAGGGCAATAACAAAGACAAATATTGATGTTACTGTGTTAACTGACTACATAATATTATGGAGGAAATGAGAGAGAGGTGGAGTGGAAGGAGAAAGAGGAAAGAAGGGAGAGGAAAAAAGAGAGAATAGAGATAGGAAAGGAACAATAGACATGAGGGAGAAAGTGAGTGAGGAAAAGAGAGATGAGAAAGGAGAATGGGAGAAAGAAAATGCTCATAATTGCAGGACTGTGTTCATATCCTTCTCTGGACCATGGTTAATCATTCTCCTCTTTGTCCATTGTTTTTAATGAGGCATATGGAATAATTTTATAATGTAAATATTCACAGTGCATTCTATTTTTAAATAATAAATGGAACAAATTGTAGAGCTTTTTTCTAAGACTGAAGCATTTAACAGATGCCCTATCAGTATTGGGAGGCTGGCTCAAGGATCTACTCAGGGACACTTGTGAGCCATAAATTTGGGCTATGTTGAGCCACCCATTGAGCAATTAGACAAGAGAGTAAAGAAGGAAAAGGAACCCATAGGATTCTTGGGAGGGCTAAGACACAGAGATATAAAATAAATGAACAAACCTTAGAGCAGGGATTGTGTTTTCAGGCTTTGCTGAAAGAAGTGCGTTAGACATGGTCAAGTTACAAGTGCCCCCACCCACCAGGAACAGCAAACACTCCTGTGTCAAAGTCAAGGACAAAGAAGTACAGAGAGAAGAGAGTGTGGTCAAATCAAAGAAGGAAGAAGAAAATGTTATCAAGGGCATATCTTGTCTGTCTGTCTGACTGTCTCTGTCTCTCTTCATGTGTGTCTCTCTCAGTCTGTCTCTTTCTGTCTTTCTCTGTATCTCTGTCTCTGTCTCCCCCTCTCTTTTACACACACACACACACACACACACACACACACACACACACACACACACACCTGTCCAGAATCCAGAATGCCAGTAGGGGGTGGGACATAGGAACTTCCAGAAAGTGTTGTGGAAAAATCACACAGATAATGTAAGAAAACTGAGGCAGACATGGCAGGGGAGGCTGGCAGAGATACTTAAGTGAACATCACTCTTATTTTTGGAAAAATTGCAGAAGAAAAGCAAATATTGTCTTAAGCCAGACAGAAGCCTGGGCACTCTGCCAGCTCAAGGCATTCATAGAGGGTGGGGTGGGGGAGGGGAGGAGCTGAAACTTTCCAGTTCTGGGTAAGCTCTAGCTGCCAACACAGGCACAGGATCCAAGTTTTAGGGGTCATCATGTTTTCAGGGTTATGACTTGCACTGTTTAAAGAACAGTCAAAGCTGAACCAAGAAGAGGGTCTCCTGTGGGCTGCCATGGGAACTGGGTAATCACCACTGTGAATGACACTTTCCAATGACCCACATCAAAACTTATAGGCCAGGCCATATTAATGTGTTGTATGGGGATGTTAAGTAGACTTCCTGGTGCTGCCAACATAGCTCAGTGTGCAAAGCTCTTGCCACACACACCTGACAATCCTACTTTGATCCCTGCAATCCATGTAAAGGTAGAAGTGGGAACCAACTCTACAATGTTACCCTCTGGCCTCCATGACCCCACATACGTCATACACACAACAATAATATTTTCAAGTTTTTAAAAATAGACTTTCTGTTACAGAATAACAAAACCAATAGGAAAACCAGAGTTCCAAAAGATGCCTTACTCTCATGGGTTTTATTTTTATACCTTCACACGGTGGAGGAAACTGAGGCTGAGAATGTTCAAGTAACTTCCTACAAGTAACCCTTAGAGACAAGAATGAAAACAAGCTTCTCATCTTAGATTGGGGGGGTCATGGGAAATTCCAATTTGTATCTGTTGGTAAAGTTTTATTGGTAGCCAATCTTATACATTCTCTTGCATCAGCCTATGTCTGTGTTTCCTGCCAGGAAAGCAGAACTAAGTGATTGTAACATTGACTGTATGGGACACAAAGCTGAAAACGTTCACTGTTTAGCCCATTACAGAATGACTCTGTTTTGCAGAAGCATCCCTAGTTTACAGAATGCCTTGCTCCAATATTATTAGATGTATGCAGGCTGGGATGTAATGGACCAGTGAGTCTCAAAGGATGCTAATTTTACCGAGGGATTCTTGCTTCTTCTGTAAACTGGAGTGACTTGCTTTAGACGTTTTCTAAAGTTAGGCATCTGGAGAATATTTCATTTGAAGGGATCTATGTACAATACACACAGGGAAGGAGGGAGATCGAAACGGGGGATGGGTGGGAGGGAAGGATTGATAAACAGAAAGAGAGAGGAAGGGGGAAGGGACTCTTAGATTTAAACATCAAGGTTTTCCTCATAGGAAGAATAATAAATATTCATGATAAAGACTATGTCTGAACCTAGGCACAGTAAGGAACGGAAAACACAGTCTGTTATTAGTGTGGACATGGTGGCAGGGGTTGGGGGGGCTGTGTGTGTGTGCATGCAGAGGCCAGAGAAGTACACTGGGTGTTCTGCTCTATTGTTTCCATTTTACTTCTTTGAGACAATCTCTCACTGAGCTAAGCTGGAAGTCAGCAAGGCTCCAGTGAGCCTGCTGTCACCTCCCTACACAATGTTGGGGTGATAGGCACACATGTGCCTTGCCTATCTTTTCACATCGGTGCCATGCATTCACATTCAGATCCCACATGCTTGCACAGTAATCGTTCTTGCCCACTGAGCTGTCTCTGCAGGCCCTAGTCTACTCTATTAAAATCAATTGTGTGTAAATCTGCCCCATCAGACCTTCGTATTTAGCCTCATTGAGACGGAGGCTTGCAGCTGTAGGGCTGTTGGGAATCATCCCAGTTCTGATCTCAACAATGAGAGCAGTGGTGATGGTTTTTGCAATTACAATCTTAGTGTTATTAGAATGAAATACAGCCAGGGTCACCCATGGTGCAGTTTAGTTGAGATTGTCTCTGTTTCAGTCCTAAAAACCCCTAGTCTTGGGGACCCCCTCCAAGGGATTGCCTTGTACATCTAGCCCGAGTCAGCAAGTAAGAGGTGAGATGACGACCTGAGTCTGTGGAATCACCACGTCACAGATTTTTCAAACAAGCTTATTATTTGGTTGAGGCCCTCAACCGGCTTGCTTGGATGGGCTCCCAGATTCTCTATAAATAGACAAGAAATGTTCAGGAGCCTTGGAACTGGGCTCTTCATCATTGAATTATATGTTGTCGAGCTCCCTCCTTGTCACTCAGAAGGACAGCGTCCCCCGAGCACCAGAAAGAGATGTGGCCCCTGATGTATTGAAAGCAAGAACAAGATACTCTTTAGACTCTTTAGGGTTTAGTCCAGTTTCCTCATTTTAATCAGGCTAAGAAGTGTTTCTCTGTGGCCTCTTGAGGAATGGGAGGCAGCAGCATTATTGAATGGCTTAAAATGACTGTGGTTCTCTGTGGATTGCCTTAGACAGAGGCGTGGATACCAGCTTGTGGAATCTGACTTTGTTTGGCCTGTGCAAGGAAAATACAGCCCTGAAAAATATTTGCTCAAAGTATCTGACTCAGTAGCCAGAGCATGAAGGAGGAGGAGGCACCTGGGAGGCCTAGACTATCACCATGCTCCCTAGGGGAGAGAGCATTTGCAGCAGTCACCTCTGGCCAGAGAACTGAGAATGATGTTTTTAAAACTGGCAGGTACACAGTGATGATGATTTATTGCAAACCGGAAACAAGATGATGAGATGGTACAGATACTGAGCTAATGCAGTTCATACAGGCCAGTCCAGAGAGCTGGAGAAAAACCTGTCACCTCCAGGGCCTGCACTTTTAAAAAGTCATTTACCAAACTCTTATTAAGCACCCACTTTGTGTCTGGCACAGTCCAGGGTATGGCAAGGAGCAGAATCACATTGAGTTATAAGTGTGGGGTGAAGGGAGAGCACGAGGCAGATACTGTTATGACAGAAGAGAGAAGGAAAGTGGGAAGGGGTGAAGGGAGGGAGAGAGGAGATGTGTTAAGGCTGAAGGAGGAAGGCTGAATGTGTTAAGGAATTAAGGAGAGAGACCAGGTCGGCAGGGGATCAAGACGGTCCTCTGTAGAAGTAAACTTAAACCAGGTTTTTAAAGCCAAGTCCTAAGAAAAGAAAAGCCAATCATTTAAAGAAAGGTGTTAAAAAAAAAACACTTCTGGATAGTGCAAACTTTAAAAAACAATTTTTACCAAATGGGTGCCCTATGTACCTCAATGATAAATGACTGATAGAGCTGATTTTTAAAGACAAAGTTGTATGGAAACACCCACACAAATGATTCATCTTTGCAGCATGTTCCATTTGCTCATCCAGCTATGTGATTTTGTTTTTGTTAAGAGTCCTGGGCTAGGGTGCTGATTTCAGCCTTTCTCAGTGTCACCTACACCTTAAGAAGCGGCAGGGGACAGCATCCATGCAAGCATATCCCAAGAGCTGAAAACCCCATCTTCAGCAGTGTACAGCACAGGCGACTGAGCAGAATCGGATGCTTTTCTAAAGTGAAAATGAGATGAAAAGGATTGAGACGGAGACACGCGATGGTTAAGTTAATCTTCAGGGGAGGGAAAACATGTCAGGGAATGTAAACCAGAACAGCCTAGCCCTGTTACAATTCTGCAGAGGGAATTAAATTCCTATGGAAAAACAAGGCTTCTGATTAGGAAAGGATTTGACTGCATAGAAAAATCTGGAACATTGGTCTATTAAAAATACTTGTAAAACCAGGGGAATCATGTAAGAAATTAGAGAGCTAAAAGAAGTGGGAGAGCTCAGGCTGTTGGAAATATAGTTATTATTTCAGATGCCGGATCATATTAGCAAGACGGTAAGGAAGAGAAAATTGCTTTGAATTCTGAGAAGCAACGTTTGTGATCAGGTAGCATATTTAATTCAAAGCAGCCTTCTTAACTCTTTGTAGGTAACTTGAAAAGAAGAAGAAGAAACCACAGGGCTGGAGACGTAGCTAGTGGTAAAGTGTGGGCTCAGCATGCATTGGGCTCTTTCACAAGACCCAAGTTCCTAGTCCCTGCATTGGCAGCTCCCAACTGCCTGCAACTGCAGATCCTGGGGAATTCAATGCTTCTGGCCTCCATGTGCCTCCTGAACTCACATGCACACATCCATACACAGACACAAGCACATACACGTAATTTAAGATAAAATAGTCTTTTTAAAAAATTGCTATTTATCAGGAGACATCCAGATTAGTAAAAATAATCTATTTCCATGACAAACATACCTGAAATTATAAAGTAAACAGGGTAGAGCCTGGCTGGAACTTCAGTGGGAAATTAATAAATATAGATATAGATCTAAAATGGGAAACAAAGTCAAACATACTGGGAAAAGGTGTCCTATGCAAACATTCTAAGCATATTTACAAGGAAACAAAATGAATGGAGTTTGTGCTCATTCTAGAATGTTATGGGCAGTTTTTTTCCAAGGAATAATAATTTAGCAATTCACATTGATTTGGGTGTGCTGGGACAGTATCTCCATCTTCCATTTTCTAATGAAATTGTTTTGACATAAACACAAATGGAAGTTAGTGAAGGCATGTATGATTAATTTCTTCTTATTTTTTTCTCAACAATGCCTTCTGGGAAGGTTTTGTTCACCTGCAGCTATAAGGGCTGGGTGGCCATGGGTAGTAGTCTGCAAATATCCCCAACCTGCTCCATGGATGTAAACTCACGAATGTTTGGACTATTTGGACAAAACCCTCTTCCCTCCTCCCCTATGCCCCATGTCCAAGGGTCAAATTTCAGGGCTCAGCAAAGAAGAAGCTACAGTAAAGTGGGCTGGACACAACTATGGGAGCTGCCAATGCAGGGAAAAGCCAGATTTCCCTGATGTGACTGGACAGCTACTGGGATAGTAACAAAATAGCTAGGTGAGATGTCTCCATAGAGAAGGGATGATGCCTATTAGGACAAGACAGCAAACCCACGTCGTTTCCTTCCCCACTGGACAGGCCATTCTGTTCCAGATGCTGTTGCCTTCTTATACTGTTCTCTTTTGGACCATCTTTCTGAATCTTGAACCCATGGATCTCTCTACCCCCTCGGGGCTCTTGGATGGGCTCTCCCCTTCTTTGCCTTTCTTCTTCTTAGTCCTCAGTATAGTTGAAATATTCCCATTTCAGGGAGGCCTTCCCTGAGCACTTGCTCTAAAAGCCCCTCCCCCATTCATCTTCCACACCACAGCATCCAGCTTTATTTTCTTCATAGTGTTTATTACCAGCACATGCTGCCTTGTTTCTCAATTGTCTTGTTTTCTTTGTCATCTGACTACAGGATGTGAGTTCCATTAGAACAAGACTTTTCTGAGAGCCTAAAAGAATGGCCAAAATTATTGAAAGATGAATGAAAGCTGCTTTAAAAAAAAGTGGGTGACTTCTTAGATCTGTGGATGGGTGGAAGGATGGATGAGTGAATGGGCAGATTGATGGATGGATGGATGATGGATGTACAGATGAATAATGGATGAATATATGGATGGATGCATGGATGGATGGATGGATGGATGGATGGATGGATGGATGGATGGTTGAGTGGACAGATGGATGGTTGATACATGGAGGGATGGAGAATGAATAATGGATGGATAGATGGAGAATAGATGGAGGGATAGACATATGGATGGATAATGGATGAATGGTTGGTGAATAGACAAATGGATGGATGGAGAGCTAGATGGTATAACTGATGCATGAAAGGGCAGGTGGATGTGCACAAGGAATTTCTAATGAGGGTAACTTTATAGGGACATTTTTCTTGGGTAAACATCAGATGTTAGTTCTTGGACCCAGACCCTTTCATGTAAGAAAAAGTTTGTCAGTGTGGCACCAGATGTACAGACAAAGGGGAAGAAGGTCAGGAGACAAAAACAGAGCACTTGAGAGAAGCTACCACATTTCAATAAGACAGAATGGCCCTGTGACTTAATATACATTATTTCATTCCATAGATAGTATTGCTATGTCTGTTTCTGGCCTTGAATATCAATTCAGTGTCTCCAAGCCAATGTTTCTATATAATTTCTCCTTACTCACATCTGCCAAAATAACCTTGATCATCTCACTCCATGCTCTACTGCCTCTAGGTTGCCCACTCCAGTAATGATCTTCATCAAACTACCAGGGATGATCTGTTTAAGATGATGATTTTGGAGGCTTAGCACATGGTTCATTGGATAAAGGACAACTGTGCATGAATGAGGGCCTGAGTTCAGGTTCCCAATAGCCACAAAAAATCCTGGTGTGGTGATATGGATGAGAGAGCAGAGATAGGAAAATCTCTGGGTTTGACTAGTCCAGGCGGTCTAGTCAAATTTGTCCATTATTCTATGTAGATTTATGCTAAACCCCAGGTAATTTCAGCAACACAAATGTCCTCCTTTTCTAAGGGTCTGATCTTTTGCAAGAAATGGCAAGGGCCATGGTATGTCCAGAGGGCAGTGAGCAACATTCTAATCATTAAAATGTCAGGGTTGTGGGACAATACTATTGGCCGTACTACTGAGCAAGGAAACTAATAAATAAAAATGAAAAGCACTGGCTTCTGCCATTCAGGAGCGCCTCAATGTTGTAAAGCTTTTTCGATGGCCTTTCTCTAGGCCACTTTTTCCAGGAGGCTCTAAGAATAGAGAGTCCCAGGAAAGGTCCTCATTAAAATCATTGGCCAAGTGATTTGGCCTGACGATCAAAGCCTGAGAAAGCCAGAACCATGAACCAAGCCAAGTATATCCACAATTGGGAGGAAACTCCCTAAAGGTCCAAAGTCAATAGAAACTAGGTCAGTGAAGAAAGTTAGACTGAGTGGCCTGTCATGACTCACCACAATGGGACACTCAGAACCATGGCTTGTGGTGCTTTGGGCTGGACCATCAACTCCTCACTGAAAGTTATTTGCCCTAGAGGGGACATTTGGTGATGCCTGCAAGTAGTTTATCACTACAGGATACTACTGGCAACTGGTAGGTCCAAGTAAAGGATATGAGAACAATCTATAGGGCAAAAGATGAGTGGTCAAACAAAGAAGGAATGGCCCAGCCTAGAAGTTAGTGGCACTGAGGCTTGGGGATGCTGAAATATATCTGAAAGTTTTTAAAAGATGCCTTTATCATGAACAGCCTCATGAGTCGGGGTTTACATACTTGAAGATTTCAGGTCCCTAGAGTTTGAAAGCCCAAGAGATATGCTCAAGAGAACAACCCCCAAGCCAGAAGACCTTTGAGAAGCAAGAAAGAAAAATGGAGAAAACATTCAACCAGCCATTTCCAGCAGCTATTTGCCAAGCAGTATGCTTATTAGCCAATTACAGAAGAGATTTACCGACTAGAATCACATGTTCATTTATGTAGGGCCCAAACTGTTTCCTCTCCAGCCACCAGCAAACTCCATGGGGCTTTATTGTGACCATAGACCGAGTCAGCTAATAGAGCCGGGGTGTTAATGGGAGCCCAGGATTTATTCTTTAATTGTTTCTGTGGCTCCCCATCCTAGGGAGGTATTTGTCTTGGTATACAGACACCAACAGTGAGCTGCAACACTATGCAAGAATCACGAGTGTTCTTTTTAATTATTATTTCATCTGTAATTATAGGCAAATTCCCTTTATTATTCAGAGATTCCTGAAAACATTTTAATTGGAATGGTCAGTGTCCTTTCCCTGACCATGTCTCAAGGTCTGCCCTGGTGATCAAAGCCTGTTCTACCGTTGGAGTAACACAAGCAGCTGATGCTCTAAAGCAACTCATAAGCATTATTTAAAATTTTGGATTTGAGGTGTTTTTTTTTTCCCAAGACTTATGGCCCAGTTGAAATGGGGTCAAGTAGAGCACTAAAGAATTTAATTAGAAATGTCCTCTCCAGCTCTGGATGGCTGTAAAGCTCGCTAGGTTGTCCCTGGAGAGCTGAGAGTCAATGGCTGTGTGGATGGAGTATATTTTTTTTAAAGCTCATAATAAGAAGGCATTGCATGGGGCAGAGGCAATGACTCAGTCAGTAGAGGACTTGCTGTGCAAGCATGAGGACCTGAGTCCAATCTCCCAGAACCCATGCCAAAAAAGCTAGATGTGACAGTGTGAACCTGGAATGTCAGCACTGAAGAGGCAGAAACAGGAGGACTCCCAAGGTTCCCTGGTCATCCAGGTTAGCGGAATTGGTGAGCTTCAGGTTCGGCGAGATAACCTGCCTCAAAATGTAAGGGGGAGAGCAACTGAGAAAGACACCTGAGATCAATCTGTTTCAAGAGGTGCACCCAAATGCATGCATGCACACACACAAAAGAAGAAAAGAAACTACAGATTGGTATGTTGGCTTATGCCTATAATTTTAGCACTTGGGAGGCAGAGACAAGAGGATTGAAAGTTCTGGTCTTTGAACATCATTGGAGAGGGGAATCTTCTGATGTGCTGTAGGGGCCTGGACAATAGGAGAGGAGGGAATGAGAAGAGAAGAGAGAAGACCAACTTAAAGGGTAAGAAAAAGGATGTGGGTCTCTGGTTCTGCTTAAGAGAATGGCCCAGGCAACTTCACTCTGTTTCAAGGCTGACCATCAGAGCAGGACTTTTGGTTTTTTGGTTTTTATTTTTTTTTATTTTTGTATATTCATGGATGTGTGGGATACACAGAAAGATGGAACCAACAAAACCATATAAACCAGTCACTTACACTAGAGGAAATGCTGAGTTTGGTGGAACTGGAGGGAAGACATGCTTGGCTGACCCTTGGGAGTCCCCTGAGAATGTCTCCTGAGTTATGGATTTTGATGGATATGTAGGAGTTACCCTCAGTGTACCCAGAAGAGGAATAAGGAGGTAAAAGAAGCTTCCATCGGAGGGGGAGGGAACCTTGTGCACAAACATCAATCGGGATGGTCCATCAGAGCCTAAGATGTTCACATATTTCTTTGTATCCACATAGAAAGGCAATTCACTTGGAAGCCGGATGCCTGTCTGACATTTATTCTATCCTCCAACAGATCTAACATAAGAAAGCACAGAGTTTCAGCCAAGCTGGGAAGCCAGTACTAAGCAGGTCAGAAAGTCTGTCATGGGAGATGGAGGGAAAGGTCTTGTTTTGTGGGAAAGCTTGGCTGGCAGTGAAAGCTGGAGGTGCTTCATGGCCTTCCTCCTGCTCCTGATTCCACCTTTCTGTTGTCAGCAGATGGGTAAAACAGTAAGAGAAGCACCATGTTCTTTGGGGCTGATAATACAGGCATCACATTTCTTTTTGTTTTGACACAGGGTCTCATATAGATAGCCCAGGCTGCCCTCAAAGTCACTATGTAGCTGGGGATGACTTTGAAATCCCAATCCTCCTGTCTCCACCACTTAAGAGCTAAGATTATAGATGTGTAGCACCATTCCTAGTTCATATTGTACTGGGGGATCAAACCCAGGTCTTCATCATGCTAGGCACTGAAGTTCTACCAACTGATCTAAAATTGTCACCCCTGTCTTCACAATTTCCAGTATGATACCTATCCTGAGAATCAAGAATTTTGGTGTTTAGCCTAAAATGCCCAGTAGTGAAGTGAAGAATTGTCATTCTTCACTGAGAGATCTTCTGTCTTACATCCCCTGAACACATGGACAGGTTTGTCCTGTGAGAAGCAGCTTGATGCCAACCAAGCCTTCCAGTTACAATAGTCATCCCTGTAGCTTTCAACCCAAGGCTCTTTTTTTGTTATTAATTTGTGACTTTCTCTTGAGTCCATATACCCATTAGACATACATCCCCTAGAAAAGGGAAACATGTAAATAGACATCTTTGTTTTGAGAATTATCTAGGGGTAGCCCAAAAACATCCCAGAAGACCCATATATTGGTTAGCTTTAGCTGTGTAACAAACCATCTCAAAATTCAATGGTGAAGCAGCACTTGTTATAGTGGCCCATGTGTTTGCCTATAGACTTACTGTCAACTGGTCCTGATGAAGTTGGTTTCAGGCTCTGGATTAGGCTTGAGTTCATGCTTCTTGGTGAATGCTGGGAGTGTAAGAGAACATGTCTCCTATGTTCCTCTCCTCTGTCTACTCATATCTCATTGCAAAGTAAGTTGCACAGCCAAGATCATAAAGAAAATGGGTGGATGAACCATCCTACCAATTTGTGTCTGGACTGGTTTGGGCACAGAGTGGTGTCTATGTCTGAGGACCCTAGCAAGTGGTTCTTTGTTGGGTGACCCAAAGCCAGGAGCTACCAGCCGTGTTTCATGATAGGAAAATAGGGATTCTTTCTCCTAGATGTCTTTGTATGCCTGGGGCTTCAGCTTGTGGCCCCTTCCTCAGGACCATCTTTTAGCAGACTTGGAAGCTGGGTTTTATAGACAACTCTAACTCACATTGCATTTGAAAACTAAATATGCACTGGTAGTAATTAAAGCATGTTGGTTCAGGAATAATACACTTTTACAACTACTTACAGGGTGTAATGAGACACACTACTAAACTGACAACAAAAACTCCATTGTGTGATTGCCAACTGTTTTATAAGATATTGAACATATTCATTTATTTTATTATCATGTGTATTATCGAGCTATTCCTTTTTAATAAATTAATTCTCCAGACATCTCTGGGGTCTTTGTAATCTGACTGAGGGCAGAAAGGAAATTAGTTGGGTGGTCTGTGGTGCTGAACTAACAATACTTCATATCTTACAAGTAAGTCTCACCATTGATGGCCCCTGGAGAAAGTACTGTGTTTGGCTCTCAAGTGTGGGAAAAAAAAAAAAATGTGTTGCCTTCGGCCAAGGTCAGTTGTAAACAGCCACTGGGAACTTGGTGGAAAATAAGTTGCTCCTGAGAGAAGGAACTGAGAAGATGGGCAGGTCTGTGACATGTGAATGTGTGTGCAGGTGTACATGTATGTCTCTGTGTGCAAGGCTGCATGTATGTCAGGGTGCTTGTGTGCATTTGGAGGCCAGAGAACAGGCTCAGGTGTCACTCTTCAGACCTCACTTGTTTTTTTTTTTGTGAGACAGAGTCTCTCACTTGCCTGGACCTCTCTCAGAATGCTAGGCTGGCTGGACAGTGACCCCTCCAGGGATCCCCCAGTCTCCATTTCCCTAGTGCTAGGATTATAAGCACATGCCACCATACCCTTCCTCTTTAAAACATGGGTTCTGAGGATCACACTCATGTCCTTGTGCCTGCAAGGCAAGTGTTTTACCAACTTAGCTATCTCCTTTGCTCTGTGATGCTTTGTGTGCCTGTTTCTTTGTTTTGAGACAGGGTTTCTAAGTATAGCTTTGTCTGTTCTGGAACTCGATCTGTAGACCAGGCTGGCCTCAGACTCACAGGGATCTACCTGCCTCTGCTTCCCGAGTGCTGGGATTAAAGGTGTGCGCTACCACCAACCGGCTGTGATACATTTATTAACATGTTTAATGAATGCAAAAATTGATGCTTGATCTTTTTCCATTTTACATACTTATGTCTAAATCCAAGTATGTAGTTATAAAATGTCAGTGTGCTTCCAATGGGGATTTTCATTGTCATCCCAGCTCCTTGGAGTGAGGCAAAGTTATGAGAGGAGAGCTCTTGGATCCATTATGTGGGTCGTTTTTATTTCCACACCCACTTCTTTTACTGTTAAAATGTGATTCTTGGTGGAACTTATTTCTGGTTTATATCTGATATTAGTTAGAAATACAATGTACAGAGAGCTCACATTCATTTTTACCCAAGAAACCAGATCAGAATACCAACACAGTAACCTTTCCCATTCCTCAACCTTGCCCTAAATCCAATAGCTCCATCAGGGCTTAGCTTTCAGAATTTCAATGCGCTGCCCCGGAAGAGCTCATTGGCAGAGTGGAAAAACTACAGACTTGCACCTTTGGCATCTTGATTTTTCACCCAGGTGTTCATCATACCTTGACTGTGTCTGCTAACATGCCTAGGCATTCTCTTCATCCCCTTTCACTGGAGGAAAACTAATATGACTGGAGAAAAAAAATGGCTTTCCTCATCTTAACTTGCTTCCCAGTGAATTCTTTAAATCAATATTTGAGTGCTCAGCCGGTGAAGTGCTTAGCATGCAAACAAGAGGATCTGAATTTGATTGTCAGATCCCACATAACAGAGCCAGGCATGGTGGTACACACTTGTAATCCCAGGGCTGGAGAAATGAAGATAGGCAATCCCTGAGGCTTGCTGGAGAGCCAGCCTAGCTTACTTAGCCAGCCCAGGCCAGTGAGAAACTCCATCTCAAAAGAGCAAGTTTGGGGCCTGGAGAGATTGCTCAATGGTTAGGAGCACTTGCTGATCTTCCAGGTGACACATGTTCCCAAGACCCATACAAGGCAGTTCACAACCACCTGCAGTTCTAGCTCCAGGGGATCCAATGCCCTCTCCTGAACACCGTTGATACCCGTATACAAAGCATAAACTTACACGGACACACACGCAATCATATAAATTTAAAAAGAAAGTAAAAGCTTTAGGAACACATAGCAACTGAGAAATAACACCTGAGGTTGGTGATTCATGAAAGATGAGGATAATCTTAGAAATTTGGGCTAGAATAATTGTCTTCGAAAGAAATCTCCAGGTTCCAAAAATGGCCTTCACAGTGAGTTCATGGGAACTATTTTCATCTGCTTTGTGGATTTTTTATTCTGTGTGTACATGCATATATGTGGGTGCACATGGGTGTGCGCATGTGTTTGGAAGTCGAAGTTCGAAGTCTTTCAGTAGTCTTAATTTTTTGTGTTAGGAACTCTCAGTGAGCCTAGAGCTTGTCAAATGAGGGGTCAGATACCAATATAGAAGCTGTTTCTATGTCCTCAATCCTGGGATTGCAGTTATACACTACCATACTTGTTTCATTTACGTGGGTTCTGAGGAATCAGACTTGGGTTTACATTCTTTGGGCATCAAGCTCTTTATAGGCTAAGCCGTCTTCCTGCCTGATTGTTTTCAGTCTTTAAAAGGATCTTGGTGGAGGAGAAATCTTCTGGACAATTGGGCAGAAGAAGGATCATCGTTTGGTCCTGCTTGCTTAGCTGTAGAATTAGATCTAACCTGTGATTATTCCTTAGTGCAATGTGGCTCCTTGGGAATCACAGAATTCTTTCATGGCAATGATCTTGCCCACTTGCCTCAAGACTGCCCGGCCAGGTGAGGCAGATTCCAGAGTGACTTCCTGAAGCTGAGAGTCCTTCCACTGTAAGATCCCCATCTGCGGGTCACATGTCCTATGAGCTACTGCTTCTTTGTGTGATACTCGTAGGAGGTGTGCACCTTATTTAGGCCAAGGGCAGATGTCAAGGCTAAACCAAAATGTTAAACAACACACCCCTTGTCTTAATCACCCCTTGTCTTCCATGTAATCTTCAGGAAAACTCTTTGAAATTTGATTCCAGAAAATCAACTAAATAAAAATGAAGACTCGTTCTCCAAATGAGGACTTCCCTACAGGTTCCCCAAATACATACATGTCTACTGAGTATTTACGAGATACGGCCAAATACTCACAGGTGCCCTGGGTGATAGATGCTCACCTCTTAAGAATGCAGAGTTCAGAGTCATGTTTTTTAACAATTTTTTTTTCTGTAAGCAACTATCCTGCAAATTGGTAAGGCTACCTTTTAATTAGATGGTGGGTCTGCATGCTTAATGCTGCATGCATAGGGTCCGTAAAAACCAAGTTAAATTAATATATGGAATACTGTTAATTCCAGGCCGCAGAAATCAGGTTTCTCTAGGAGAAAACAAAGGTAGAGACTCTATCACTAGTCTGTCAAGATTAAACACAGCTTCTTCCATTCTGAAATGGAGAAAAGGGATACAAGGGATACCAAAGATTTCCCCTAGACCCTCTGCAGACCACCATTGCCTGGATAGTTGCATCAACAAGCCCACATCTGGAGCCTGCTTGTGTCTGTCATATCCTCCCTCCCCTCCCCACAGATGGATGGAGGTAGCAGTGCACAGCCTACATGCTGCACACCATTATCCCTCCCTCACTGCCCAGCGCAGAACAACGGGCCCCAGTCTCCAGGCTGTTCATAATATTCTGACACTTTTATAGCTCCCCTGCTCTCTGCCAGGGCTGGCAGCTCCCTCAACACGCAGAGCAAATTCCACAGACAATAGAAAGACAGCTCTCACTGCAGACGAAGGGTCAGGCAGCTCTTTAACAGGCCATCAAAGAGACACCCTGCAAAATGCCTGCCTTTCAGATGAGTGGTGGGCGCCCACAAGAGTGTCTTCTGACAACTGAGTTATTACTTATTTCGTGGCCACACTAAAACCTGTTGCCAGGGGACAGAATAGCCCATTTTGATCTGGAGTGGGGATGTAAAATGAAAATGATCCAACTTCTGCCGTGGCCATGATCTCTGTTAGGGATAAAATTCACTGGCCGAGGTGTCGTCTTATTTTTTTCCTTCCTTCCTTCCTTCCTTCCTTCCTTCCTTCCTTCCTTCCTTCCTTCCTTCCTTCTTTCCTTCCTTCCTTCCTTCCCTCATTATTATTTATTTTTTTTCTTTGATAATTTCACACATGCACTCAATTCATACATCTCCCTACTGCCCCTGTCTACCCCTCTTTCTACTCACTGCAAGATTTCTTTCTCATGTTCCTGTTCATTTGTTTTGTTTGTGACCCACTAAATTTAACTAGGGCTGTCTATGTGACCATGGTTTTGGGCTCCTACTGGCCTTAGCAGATATACAACTAAAATAACTGTTCTTCCTGTCTTAGAATTTATAAGGAGCCAATAGTTCATACATAATGTGTAAAGCTTTGGGAGTCCCTCCCTGTTCCATGTTGACCCTTGGCATGACCAGTCTTGTGTGGTCTTAGTGTTGATAACTGCATCACTTTTATGATCATAATGGTTGTAACTGAATCTAGAGGAAGGCATTCACAGCCCTTCCTCTGTCTGCCCGACCTCACTTCCAGCCCCTTCTTCTGCAATGTTCCCTGAGCCTTAGTAGGATAGGATAAATGTTTTGTTGGGGATGAGCCCTCAACTCTCACTTATTTCCAGCATCTTGGGCACCACCATACACTACACAAAGAGGGATCTCTGATTAAGGCTGAGAGTGGTTTTTGTGGATACAAACAGAGATTTAGTTAAACAGTAGTAAGTTTCTTGCTAAGACTTATGAATGCCACAGGCATGGGCTGTAAACCAGGCTTACAGTACCAGGCATGGCTTCCTCCCATGGAGGGAAATCAGAGAGTGGTTGGTTACCACCACGCCACTCATGGCGCCATTGCACAGGTAAGCACATCTTGCCCAGCAGGTTGGTTTTATGATTCATAGTGTCCACAGCTGGACAAAATGAAGGATGCTTTTCTCTCCAAACAGCATATGCAGCAAGCTTCTAGCTTGATCCAGCTCGCTTTCTCAGTATCTTGCAACCAAGGTATGGGGTATGTGCTGTCATGGATAATGCTGGTTAGAGGGACAATTCTTTTGTTACTTGTCATGTTTATTCATTTGTTTACTGTAGACTGTGTGCTTTAAGTCCTATTCACCAACAAAATTTAAACAACTCTTGAAATGTTCTAAAACCAAAATAATGCTGTTATCAGATTCTGAGAAGACGAGTGCTATTGCTCAGAGTTTTTCCTCATACCAATTGGTATGTGTGCATATCTTAGAGCAGGTATGTTCACCCCTAAGTACTTTCACATGTGGAGGTCAGAATTTAATATAGGATTCCCCCCTATTGTTGTTCACCTCGCTGTTTGAAAGGTGGGTTCTCAGTGAGCCTGGAACTTGCCATTTTATCTCAGACTGACCATTCAACAAGCCCGGAGGATCCTCTTGCTTCTGCTCTTCTTGTTCTGGGGCTACAGACATATGTCACCACACCAGGTGTTTATGTGAATGCCAAAGATTTGAACTCAGGTCCCCATGCTTGCACAGTGGTACTTTACCCACTCAACCTTCTCCCCAGCTCCTGCCAATACTTTTTTATATCTAATGACCTAATCCAAGGCTTACTGATAAGTAAAGCTGTTTCCACAAATATTCTTTTATTTCCTAATTACATTGTTTAGTAACTTTCCATGTGTAGAGATGGGATGGAGAGAGAGAGGGAGAGCTCAAGGCTTTGGCTTATCACTTAGCACAAATTGAGCAGGCAAGCACAGAAAACAGTGTAGGATGGGCTAGTCATACGTCCACACAGCAGGTGTTGCCGATGTTGGTTGTAAATGTTCAAGGTTAAAGAGAGGTAAGGAGCTGAACAAATACAGTATGTGATTATAGCCTTCAGAGAAAGTCAAACTCTAGAGAGTCTTTTGACTGAAGTCATGCGGAGGCAGTGTTTGTATACAAAGTTCTGAAAGGAAATATAGACAACTGCTTGGTTATTTTTCTTAGTGAAATAATAATAATCCCCTGATTTTGTTTTTCAGATACATTTTTTTTCATTATACAATGCAGCCCTAAAACTTCTGCTAGGTTCCTATGAAACATAAAAAACTGTTCCATTTCTGTCAGTGCCAGAGCTTAGAGGTCTTTCTAGAAACTGGTTTGCATCCAGGTAAGCTCACAGGTTGGCTGTAACACTCAGTGACATAGGCCATTTTGTTTGACTACTGGCATGTTTCCTTTCATTTCTACAACTCTTGCTTTTTGAAAAGTAACAGAGTTAATACTCGGATTGCAGAAAATGTGGGAACTAGGTATAAGAACAAATCAAAAACATCCCATTATTTTTGCTGTGCAGATAAAACTACTTCCATTGCCATTTACTTCCTGCCATCTTTCCCTCAGCATATAATTTCCATGGATAGATGTATGGATAGGGCCGGGGAGATGACTCAGTGGGTAAAGTGCTTGCTGTGCAAGTTTGAGGGGCTGAATTCGGAACCACATCAACCAACAATAAGCTGTGCATGGGGGTGGAGAGTGGTGGATCTCTGACCAGCTAGCCTTGCTACTCCTGTGAGCTGCAGACAGTGAAAGACCCTGTCCTAAACAATGAGGTGAGATCATGGACAAAGACACTGGAAGTCAGCTTCTGGCTGTCACACACACACACACACACACACACACACACACACACACACACACACACACCATTTGACACATAGGCCCACACAGGTAATTTAAAGACTTTAAAAGTAGATGCAGAGGTACATACTTGCCTAACAGAAATTGGATTGTACTCCACAACCTTTTTTATAACTTACATTTTTACCAGCAGTTTGTAAGCATATCTAAGTCAATCGAATTTCTGCCATGACTTTATCATCCAGTACTTGAAAGGCTTGTCTTCCAACCCAAACATGTCAGAGGAGTTCACATTTTTCCTATTACTATCATTGCTATTGCTTCAAGAGATGCGTTTCCATCTGTGCCTGGGGGACGCTGTCGCTGCTGTTTACAATTAGATATCAGAACACAGTGGCTTGTGCTCAACAGACTGAATACAATTAAATTGTTTATTTTCTTAACATTTATTTGTGTGTGTGTGTGTGTGTGTGTGTGTGTGTGTGTGTGTGTGTGTGTGTGTGTTATGCACAAGCCATGGTTCATGTGTGGAGATCACAAGACAAATTTGCAGTTCCCTCCTTTCACCTGTGGTCCTGGGTGGGGATGGGACTAAAGTCATCAGGTGAGGTAACAGTGCCTTCACCTGTTGCACTATCTAGCTTGTCCCCAATTTTTTACTTTAAGTAATGGAATTTCTGATTCATTAGAATATTAATATGATTTGGACTACACTGCACACACACACACACACACACACACACACACACACACACACACCATAGCCACTTTCATGCTTATCAACTGCCCAGGCTTCTAGTACAGCCATGTTTTAGGTTTTTTACACAGACCCTGGGTCAGGGTCTTCGTTTTGTTTTGTGTGTACATTTTTATATGTGTGTGCAGGCATGTGGAGGCCATGGGGCAATGTTCAGTGTCTTCCTCAATCGTGAGCTACCTTATTTTTTGGAATCTCTCATTGTCCCAGGGCAATTTGATTGGGCTCACCTGGGTGGTCAGGGAGATCTGGGGACTCTGTCTGCCTGCCTTCACTTCTCCAGCACTCGATTAAATGTAAATGCCTGGCTTTTTAAAACATGCATTCTGGGGCCCAAACTCATGGGCACCATGCATTTTACAGAGTAACCATTTCCTGCACTCTGACTTGCACTATCCATAATGATTATTGTGATTTTATTGACTACTATATTCTAAACAACAAACCGTTCTTGGTCTGTGTTGTAACTGTTGAGTGTGACCATTATATTATCTTGACAACAAACAGAGTGACATAGCTGAATATTTTAGGTATTTATCTAGGGAAGATCTGTCCAGCCATCCTCCAGGAAAGGAATCTGAAGGCCTCTATTAAAACCAGCAAAAGGCCAACTGCTTCAGCATATAGGCCCTTGAATCTAGGCCATCCCAGAACTGAGTCTGAAGCTGGGGTGGAAGCATGGAGGCAGGGCGCTGTCTCAGCTCACCAGGCAGACACCCAGCCATGTCCCTGTGCTGCCAGGAAAGCCTTCAGACTCTCCCCAGGGCTTCTTACACAGCAGAACAGCAAGCACCAGGCAGAGGCCAGCTGGTCCCGCTGACCCAAACTTCAGCTGGCGCCTTCCTGTTGTCTGCATTCAGCCGTTTTTATTTCGCTGATGCAGGGTTCCTGGGCTTCACTGCTTGGTTCCAGGTGGAAGGAGCATTCCACACCCATGGACTTCCCAGCATCTCTTCCCAAGATGCGTGCTACCAAATCCAGGCAGGCAGGTCATCTGAGGAAAACAAACCCATCAAGAGCTAGTCCACCTGAGTGAAAAACACCTGCGACCCCATCCCTCCCACTCCCTCAACACACAGTACTGGTAAATGTCAGCTATGCGGGCATTTCAAGACAAGTCTCTTGTCTGTAGCTACTGAAAACCAGAAAATGCTCCATATTGTTTGAAACTTGCAGCCTCCTTGGTACTTTAAGAAAAGCAACCCCCTCTCCTAATGTAAATGTATTTACCCTATCCTTCTCTAAAACAAAACCGTGGTGGGAGAGGATCTTAACTCCAATAACAACAAAAATAACAACAAAAAACAAGAATCAAGGTGTATCTGTTTATATATTTACTGAATACATGATCACAAAGGCAATGAAAGATATCAAATGAATTTATCTGTTTTGAAAAGTATAAATTTATGGAGGAAGCAAGACAAATACATTTGGAAATGAATTTTCAAAACAGAAGAAAACACATCAGAATGTCTCTGCTGGTCATGAGGCAGGTGTGGTTGTGTGTGTTTTTCCTGACTTTTCCCCACAAGCTGAAATGCTAAGCATGTGGTTGAGTTCTCTCATCAAAGCAGCAAAGCATGTTGCTTAAAATTCAAATGATTCAGCAGTCATTTCTAAGATCAATGCTCTCTCGATAGGACTTCTCAAATGAAGCGATTGCATAAATGGCATTCAAAGATTTAAAGGAGAAAACACATGCAGACAAATCCTTTTTTATAGCCTGTGTGTGTAAACAGTATGTGCTGTGTATGTGTGGTGAACACACACATGTACAAACACGACTGCATAGGTAGGCCAGGAGAGAATGTTGGTTGTCCTGACTGATCACTCTCTGCTTTATTTCCTTGGGACAGAGTCTATCCCTGGACCGGGACCTAACCTGGCATACAGAAAGCTTCGGCAATCCTCTATCTTGGCTGCCCAAGGCACTTAGGCTTATAGACATTCATGGCTATTTGCAGTTGTTTTGCCTACATGCTTGGGATTTGAACTCAGGTTCTCATGTTTGTTCAGCAAGCCCTCTTGCCTGCTGAGCCACCTCCCTAGCCCCCTTGGGTAAAGTCTTAATGAAATCCTTTCAAAAGTTTTATAGATGTCTAGAAATAGGAAATAAAGCAAGAGGGGCCGGTGGTGGAGGGACAAGAGAGTGCTCAAGTGCTGAGAGTATGGGGGATTGTGTCAGAGACAGAAGGGCTCAGAGCACAAGGTCACACAAGAAGCCAAGGCCTTGGGGTTGGATGGCTTTCTCACTGGTGAGAAAAGAATCACTTCGACTACTAGTAGTGGGAGATGTAACTAATTTCATTAAGACACTTTCCAGATAAGCCTGAGAACACACTCTTAAACACTGAGGAAATGAAACTCAGTAAAAGTCAGTTTTCTCCACCAGGATACCCAGCATCCAATGAGACATGGCCACAACTGCAAAGTCAGAGGACACATTCTCAGTGAACTTCAGATAAAGTGGGGAAGCTCCCTGGGGTTAGAGGCAGGGCCTCTCTCCTGTGAATAAGTGATGGGTAATTTCAATTTGCATATTCCTCTCTCATCCATTCAAAGTAGCTTTGCTCCCTTACTCTAAGATGTAGGAAATGGCCCCATAAACTCAACAGTGAGAAAATAGACAACCTCTCTGATTGGTGTGGCATAAATAACATTTAATAAATGCAGACGGTATGTCAGCTACCAAGAGTTTGGCCCCCCTGGGGATTCCCAGCTAGTGTTGTAAGAACAGGAACCAATGAGAACCAAAGACATTTGGGGCATTCATTTTTGTCTGGGTACCAAATTCAGATGAGGTCACTGCCTTGCTGCACTGGTGATTGGAAAGGAAGAGAAACAGGATGCTCTTTGATTGAACACTGTGGTAAAGATGTGATATTTCAACAAGACTGCTCTTTTCCCACCCAAACCCTCTCTCTCTCTACACTTACTCTGAATTTCCATGCTACTTAAAATTATGAACTCTACCCTGTGGGAAAATGAAGGACAGATGCTTAGGCTGGCTGTTAGGGAATATTATGCATACATAGATATAGCTTGTGACAAGATGATGTTGAAATACATTTGAAACAGTAAATAGCACACTTAGCATTGACAGGGCTGTAAACACACACACACACACACACACACACACACACACACACACATACACACACACACACACACACACACACGCTTCTGGTCCAAATGCCATCATTGAAACATACCAGCCCTGTAAATGTTTCTGGGCTCCCTGCAAACTGATGCTAGGCCTTTTGTTTTTGAGACAGAATTTCTCTGTGTAGCCTTTTCTGTCCTGGAACTCACTCCAGACCAGGCTAGCTTTGAATTCAGAGCGATCTGTCTGCCTCTTCCTCCCAAGTTCTGGTATTAAAGGCATGCATTACCATTGCCTGGCTGGGAAATGAATTCTTAAAAGGAAAAGTCTATACATTTAAAAATGCTAAGTGAGACATTGGTTCTAACAGCACAAACAAGAAGTTACCTGAATGTCCCATAGTAGAAACATGGGCCTATAAATGATAGCCCATATGATGTATTAGGCATCTATTAAAGTCATGGAAAGACTTGAAAAACAAGATTATTATGGGGTATTGGGGAGAGAAAATAGGGCAAAGATGCAAAATCAAATGTTTGAGCCAAAAGCAAGGACTTAAGAAAGACGACATAATCTGAATTTAAATTTAACAATATTACCAGGCTTTCTTTTTCTGAAGAGTTATCTTTGTTGGTGGGGCCTTGTTTCAGGAATTCAGCAATTCAGATCAACTTCTTCAATGACCATGGGGCTCATGTTTAATGAACTTGTTTAGTATTCTGAAGTGATTTCAGCAACTAACTGAGGTATGTCAGGAGGCATGAAGTCACTGTAGAGGGTATATAGGTATTGCTATTTTAGGTTTTTGTTTTGTTGCTTGTTTTTCAACATAAACTTTTAAAAGTGATGAGTATTGGTGGTGAGATCTGGCAGGAACTTGGCAATCTGAGGCTTTCTGGACTGGTGTTGACCTTGGTGAAAGTCCTCCAGCTTCCTCCTTCATTGAGGTCCAAACAAAACTGCCCATCTCCTCATTCTAAAAGGGCAAAGCCACAAGCCGCAGGGTTCAGCCATTGCTTCAGTTTCTTTCCTATTGATAAGTGGCACAAGGTCTTATTCAGGCATGGAAGTGGAAACCAGACACATTTTAGACTTAAAGAAACAGGGACAGAGAGGAACTTGGCAGGAATTAGCCACAGAGAAGCTGGCTCCTTCTTCTTAAGTCGGGTGTTTTCTTTCTTTCTTCTTCTTCTTTTAATATTTTTTATTAACTTATATTTTACATTCTAATCCCAGTTCCCCCTTCCTCCTCTCCTCCTGCTTCCCCCACTCCCTGCCCCACCACTTCCCATCTTCTCCTCGGAGAGGATAAGGCCTCCCCTAGGAAGTCTACTAAGTCTATCCCATCATTTCATTGAGGCAGGACCAAGGCACCCCCATGCCCCACACCCCTGTGTCTAGGCTGAGCAAGGTATCTCTCCATACACAATGGGCTCCACTAAGTCAGTTGTACATTAGAGTTAGATATTGGACCCATTGCCAATGGTCTCATATTTTGTTCCAGCATCACTATTGTCACCTATATTAAAGGAGTCTAGTCCGGTCTTCAGCAAGTTTCCCCTGGATGTGAGGGTGATCTGGCTGTGATGTCTATCACCCCATGGATTGCCAGGGTTGATACCTCTGATCTGACTGGCTGGGCAGGTGTCCCCTTCCTCCCACACTGCTCTATGTATGTCCCTCCCGAAGCACAGCTTCATGGAATAGAGGAGGACTGGTCTTTGGTCAAGGGTTTACGAGTAGCTGAACTTTCCTGCTAGAACCTCCTAACAAGCTCTGAAGCTGTATGTGTATTCTATATGGCTTCATTAGAACATTGGACATCAAGGTCCACCACGGCTAAGCCCAGACTGGGTATGGACGTATTTATAATTGGAAAAGAGTAGGGGAGGGAGGTTATTTGGGCAGAACAGAAGTCCATATTGCTGGCTCAGTGGCAGGTATGAAAGCCATTTGTAAAGCTTATAGCAGGCATTGGTCTGTGCAGGACAGCCACATTACAGCCTTAGGCAGAAAGTTAGTTTTTCTTTTTGCGTAATCCATTCATTGCATAAATTCAGTGTGTATACACTGCTGGTCTCTAAGCCCATGAAGGCACACCGGCTTGAGGGCACTCAGAGCTGCCTTCCAGGCCTTAGTCTGCTACTCACTAGGTATGGGCTATGGAGAAGATGCCTCTTGAGCCTCTGTTTTATCCCTTGAGCAAACAACAAAAAGATGGGTATGGTTTGTCTAGACCGTTAACTGACTCAATAGATCAAAAGTTTCATGAGGGAAGAAAAATGGTGACTCATAATGTGTCCAGTGCTATTTAGTATTTAAAAGGAGAAACATTAAGGGTAAGGGATAGTCACTGAGGTGCTATCATGAATGAAATGGACAGACATGCTACCTTTCCTGAAACAGGTGACATTTGAGCAGAGAACAGAAGTCAGTGAGAAACAAACCTTTATGTGAGAAAAGCATTTCCACAGAGGGAGCAGCAGATAGAAAGCACTGGAACTGATAGTGTGTTTGGAGAGTGTTCTATGGGAAAAGGACAAAGTGCTGGAACATGGATGGGCAAGGCATCTGGGGTTCAAATTAAGAGAGAACAAACAGGTTACAGGGGGGGGGGTTGTTATTACTCGACGAAATGAGAGCTGTCAGCTAGCTTCTGCCATGTAACAAATAATCCTGAGATTTGATGGCTTAAAATCACTGACCCATATTATTCTTTGGAGTTCTATGAGTTAAAGTGTGGAGTCTCTTTTCCTTTGGGTTTCCTTAGCTGGCACGGGAGGCCCCAGGCAGGCTGTAAGTAACTGAAAAGCAATGATATTTGACTTGACCCACCTAGAGGCAGAGGCCCGGAAATCTGTGTTATTGGCTGTCTTGAAGCTGCCATCCCAAGAGGAGAAACAGTGACATGTATACATCTCCACCCTCACCTTCTTCATGTTTAATAAAAGAGTCTCTCTGTCATGTCACAGAGGACTCTTCTACATCTTGGTGACCATAAACTTTGAGCTTCAAACTGCACCATTCAGGGTTCTCATATGGGTTAATGAAGCATAAAAGGCATGGTCCATAGAATCATATTAACTACCTTAAAAGTCATCTCCATGTCCCCTTGCTGGGACACCACGGTGTAAGTGGAGAGGGTGAGTGCTCTCAAGTGACTGATGATCCCAGGAACCATCGCTTGAAAACAGAGATCACCATCAGTAAGTAACAGGAATTAATGTAAAGTTGCACAACAATCACTACTTTTCTTCTCTCTCTTTCTCTCACAGAAAATATGATGCTGGCATGCTTATCCCATGAGACAACTCGGCCCACAAAGCACAAAAACTAACCCTAAACTCAGAGAAGAATCGAGAATGATGTTTTCCTGGCATCGACAAGAAGCGCTTTATTTTTCTTCTAGATTTCTTTTCTAAAAAAAAAATGAAAATAAACAAAAACAAAACAGAACAAAAATAACTGAGACGAACATTCAAACAAACAATATACAATTCAGGCGATCATAATCAAGCATGTTCTTTTATTAAGCATAAAATGGGAAGAACCAAGGGAAGCTGAAGCTAGATGGTAATTTGGGAGCACTGGAGGCCATGGCACTCACTACGGAGGTCGTTCTTGGAACTGTGAGTGAAGAACGAAGGGAACTACTTCTTGTTTCACACCTTAAGAATTATCCTGTGTATCTTAAGGATGCCTTGCTTCCTTCCTTGCCCATCTGTGTGTCTAGGGAATGATTCTCAGAATGTGTTTAGTATACTCTCTAAAGAATTGCTTGCATAGCTTTGGCAAGGAAGACAGCGGGGTGGTACTCTTGGGACCCACTAGCTCTGCACACCGGCTCTGCTCCCCTCTGATGACACCATCACATTGGTTCTGTTGGGACATGGTACTGAGTTGCTCTCAAAGTTGCCGAGTCTGGTCAGACTTGGTAGGGAAGTATGAAACATTGGCCTTCAGGACTGAACTCAGGATGGAGAGGTGAACATGTGCTCTTTCTTCCCTCAATAAGAGAAAGCGCGTCTTGGGTGGCAGTGGTGGCTCTGGTGGTGCTTAGGTGGGTCAAGGGGACATTAGGATATTCTAAAGGTAATACGGAATCACTTACACTTCTACAATGAGCAAAGGAACCTACATGTTAATTATGCTTCCAGTTTCAAGCAGGCCACCACCAGAAAAGCAAGCAGACCCATGACTAACCCTGTCCTAGAAAAGGAGCTTTGTCCCTTGAACATCCCTGCTTCCCACTGACCCTCAACCTTTTCCAATTGATTAAGCTGCTCTTATTTCTTTTACTCTCATGGCTCTGCCCTGGAGGGTTAGGGGAACCCTTGGATGATGGGGCTAGCAGTGATGAGGGTCAGAGCATGGGTGGGGGTTTGCCCAAAACTACAGGGCTCTGATTAGCTGGATGGACTCCCCAGTCGATCCTGGATGAGCCTCTCGCTGAGATCCCACAGGGCCCGGGCTGTCTCTTCGCTCTGAGCCTCTTCAGATGGCAGGCAACGGCAGCAGTTGTTGAAATACATCCCTCCGAGGCCTTCCAGCTCAGGGGCGACTGCACAGTAGACAGTTGTAGCAGCTCCTTGTTGCTGAAAAACAGAGAAGAAAGCAAAAGCACTTGTTTTTAAAAACTGAGTGATGAGACAATGCCATTCTGGCTATCTGGAGATGAGTGAACATTTCTCCCTGGACATCAGCGTGGCAAAGGGCTCAACTCTAAGCACAGGACTGCACAGTATGATGTGTGATAGCCTTGGAAAAACAAGTCCATAAACTCTTACTTGTAAAGCTGGTGAGACTTCTCACACCTCATAGAGGAAAAGGCTTGGAAAACAAAGACACATTTCAATATATCATGCCAGATGCCATTTCAGCACAAAGAAAAAGATGCTGTCCTCCTCAACATGCAAGAACATATCCATCCAACCCTTGACTTCTTTTTTTTTCCCCTTTGACTTCTTAATGTGCAATATAATTGGACCCCAAGAACTTTCTAGAACCTTCTGTCCAAAAGAAACCAACCACTCTTGATTATGGCCAGTCAAATGGATGACTCAAGTGAGGCTAGTGCCAGATCATTCCTTAATCTTTGCTTAGGGTGCTCTTAGGGGGTAGGATGGGTTGATGGGTTTACAACACTGTTGAGATGTTTAAAACACACAGAGTCACATATACACACAGACACAGACACAGACACAGACACACACACACACACACACACACACACACACACACACACACACACACGGAGGGGGTGCGTCTCACATATCCCTACGCTGATGTGTTTATTCACCCAGAAAACACTTTTCTAAATGTCATATCTGTCCTGATTTACAACAAGATATGGCCTGAGGTAGGAGACATGTTTCCTTCAGCCCATTTCAAAATGCAAGTTTCTGTGAACACCACTGATCATTTCTGGTCTCCTCTGGAGTAACAGTTGGGGCTGTAGCTAGGGGCGTGCTCACTGATGGGGCACCATGTCATCCCAACTGACAGAATATTGCCAGAGATGCTATAAAGAGGGCAAGAGCTCACTTTGCTTTGCAAGCCATAATTAAAAATAATAGGCTTCTGTTCGTAGGGAGGCATGGTGAGCCGGGCTCTAATTTAAAACCAGTATAGTTTATCAGCCTTCCTGTGATCATTTATGTGGAGGACAGCTCTTGATGCATCAACTCACTATCAGCTGATGGGGAGTGGGGTTACAAACTAGGACTGGAAGCTAACCACAGATGTCACCTTCAGGAAAACAGTAGGGATGTTTGCTTGTAAGGGAGATGGCTTTCTGTCCCTACTCAAACTTAACCATTTTTTCTGCACCTACAGGGTACAAATTGTATTAGATCAGAGTGCCCATGGAAGAACATCCCCATAAATGACTAGAACCACTGAAGCCAGAGTCACTCTGATAATTAGGATCCAAAGGGATTATAACTTTAGCAAAGTTCCATGAAGTGAATTTGGGTTTTATTTGGTGCTGGTTCTGTGTCAGGGTCTGTGGTCATATATGCACTGGTCAAATGCAGCCAAGTGGCCTGACTAGGGGAGAGGTATGAAGGAATCTGTGTAACAAACTTGATGTTTGACAATATCTGGCTGCTTGAGCCCACTGGCCAGGTCTCACCAGTCCAGATTTTGAACATTTGACCTGTGATTGGAGCTTAATTGAATAGCAAATGGTTTGTGACTTTCTGAAGTCCCTTAACATACTCCCCCACCACATACACACAAACAAACAGTTACTATTTTGGATTCAGTGATTTCTTTCTCAATTGATCTCCTTTTACTGAGTTATTGCCCATCACCTTTAGCTAAGCACCCAGCATGTTTATCTAAATGCCTGTGGGGGGGGAGGTTATGGGGTTCCTCTGCATCCTTTAAGGAGGAAGGGGGCAGCCAAAGTGCCTCTAATGACTAAGTAGAACACAAGGATGACCATTCAGCTAACTCAAGCTGAACAGAATCTTGACCTCTGCTCTCTGCGGAGTCCAGGTAGAGACGGAGCTTTGAATAAACTTTGGGCTATCTGTCTTGATTTTCATTTTATTTTTTAGGTGACAAATCCAGCCAAGAATGAACACACGCCTTGCCATATACTTCTAAGTGGTGGCTGAGAGAATCTAGTCAGCTCACCTCCAAATCCTTCCCTCCTCCCCTTCCTCCTCTTCCTCATTCTCGTCGTCGTCCTCCTCCTCCTCTTCTCCGAGCTCTAGATGATTCTCACATCAGACAGTGGTTCTAATCTCACAACAGGCTGGCCTTTCATAGCTCTGCCAATCCTGAGATAAGACCAAGGGAGGCCACTCAGGAAGTGGTAATCAAAGAGTTCTTCCAAGCCTAATGTAGCATATTGCCAATGTGTTCTTCTAACGGAATGTGGTCTGTGTGTTTGTATTGTTGAAATGATCTGTTGTGAGGAAATTCTGAAGTCACTCCAATCCAGAATCAAGCTCACTGGGGAAGCAGGAGGAGGTGTGTTTTCCCTCTCTGGGATCTGCAAGTGATTGCAGCTTGGCTGGTTTCACGGAAGAGTACATTTAGTAACTGTGCTGAAAGACATGCAGTTTTAAAAGCCCAGTGTTCCACAGATGCTCCCTTCAACTGCTTGCCATTGGTCTTAGGGCAGTTTACAGCAAAAATTCTACTGCCAGTGCCCCTGGCTTTACAAAGGAACACAGAATGGGTACAAAGGCCACCTTTGGTACCCCACAGACTGATTGTGTCCTTTTGGCAAAGCTTCCCAGCCTGAGCCATGTGTGCTGCCACTGGCTCTTGCTTTATCTTCTTTTCAGGACAGACAATTAAGTGCTGACAATATCTTGCTGGTCCCATGCCCACTGCCTCATGGGCTTTCTGGAGAATTTTCTTTTCAGCTGTTGCAATGGCAACCTTTGAGTGATATCTTTATACCATTAGATGTGGCGGCAGTTTAAAAAACAAGTTCCCACTCTGGGCTCATCAGCTTTTCAGTCTGTGTAACATCAGCCCCATCAGTGAGATCTCATTAGTAAACAAGCTTGTGCCTCTGACAGAAGATGAAACATTTTTAAACTGATAAGAAAGGTTTTGTTTTGGGGGGATTTTTTTGAGCACTTTAATCACCATTAAATTACTTTCGTGCCATTTTTGGAGGCATAGGTACATAATTCGGAAAAGATGAAAGAGACATATAAAGGAAATAATGTTAACAACACTGGTACAATATCTGAAGGTATGACTTGCCATTTGTCAACATTGTTTTACTGATCCATGGTGATAAAATAATAACCCGTTGACATATGAGTGCTGGCTAGAGCTGTGGGTTCTCCCAGAAGATTTTTCTTTGTTTGTTTGTTTTTCCTTCAGAATAATTTGTCAGGTTGCTTATAAGTCACTCATCACAAGAAGCTGGGAAGTAGCATCTCCAACCCACATCGATGCAATGGGCTAAAGTGCTGATGAGTCAGGACTGAGAATTTCTGGGAAGCCCGGTAGAATGTTTAATCACACCCGTATGCCACCTGGGTTCTAGTCAAACATTTGTGAGTGGGCAGAGTTCAACTGTGCCATCAGCCATTACTATGTATGTAAAATTGCCCAGGGTTCTTGTTTGTAGGTTGAACTGAGAACATCTTGCTAATAGAGGTACATCATTTTCCTTGGGAAATAATTTCTCAGGTTTGCAACCCCATCTTCCAACTCAGAAAGCTGGGATGCAGAGGGGCTGCTGTTGGTAGTTGAGAGCCTGAGAGTTAAAGGAGCCAGCCTTCCAAAACCTATTGTTGGTATGGAAATGTTAAGTAGCCACCCTCCATCAACAATTATTTGGTAACTGCTGGCCATCAATTTGTAACCGTCAGCACAGGTTACAAACGGATATTGAGTCCTTTGAAGAAAAAGGTACAGAGGTTTCTGACAAACAACCCATGGTCTAAAAACAAAACAAAACAAAACCACATATTGATATCTGTGATGCATTACTTAGTACTGTGATAGAATGCTCACATTCTGATAGGAATATATGTTACACAATTAATTTAGCTTTCAGGTGACTCTACTTTAATATGCATGCTTATTTGAAAGGAAGAATAGATTCCTGTCTTAAAGTAGATGCAACAATGCATTTTAAAATAACACACAATAGCCAGGCATTGGTGGTGCACACCTTTAATCCCAGCATTTGGGAGGCAGAGGCAGGCGGATCTCTGTGAGTTCGAGGCCTGCCTGGTCTACAAGAGCAAGTTCCAGGACAGCCTCCAAAAGCCACAGAGAAACCCTGTCTCAAAAAACAAAAAAAAAATAATAACACAAATATCATGGCATGTCTATTCTATATTCAAAGACGTGAAAGAGCAGTAGATATTGGAAGATTGCTTTATTACAGCATATCCACACCAGGACATTAATTTAGCACAGCAAATGCTAAATTAATCAATTTATGCAAAAAGATAGATTCAGGAATGGGGCACACCATGCAAGCTAGATTAGGACTGGAACCTCAAGGGCAGGGAAGAAAGGCAGCTCTTGAGGGGTGGGCAGTGGCTGCAGAGATGGATTAAAAGTGGGGTGCTGCAGTGAGATCAATAGGCAAGAGGAAAGATGGGTGCATATCAGACCCTCAAAGCCTTCATTGCAACTCATCTGGGGTTTCAGGCAAAGAATATAATTTCCCAATGTGAAACCAGCAGCCCTACGGACAGATCACACTGAAATGGAATGATCAGTCACAGCCCATGGTAGAGAGGAGCATCTCACCACCTTTCCTCTCTCCTAGTAATAGTGACACTCATGCAAGAGACTTTATAGGATGTCTGTCAGAAATATGCAACATTGCATTCTGGAGTTCATCTCCAAATGTCTTGGTGCTTGGGACATAGCTGTTCCCACAAATAATTGTAATTTCAACTTCTGGGTTCACGAGGCAAAACCAAGCTGTTCTAAGAGGTGCTGTGTCCCTACTTACTATCCAAGGGCAAAATTGTCAGTGGACAAATTGACCTCATATTCCATAATATTCTGTCTGTTCACAGAACAAAGTAGTTAGTAAAGGAATTAGGCTCGTACACCTCTCTGAATGCCTCCACTGCTACCCATACAACTGAGTTGTACAATGCTGGTTCAGGGCTTATCAATAAACATGGCAGGTTCTACCACAATGGAGGGAGGCAGGGGAAGAGAACAAAGAACTCTGCTCTCCAGTGAGTTCCAGCTAATAGTGACTATCCCCATGGTTATGATGACTGGTTGGCATTTGCCAGGTGCCTGAAGACAGCTTCATAAGCATCACCTTACAAACCTCATGTTGTTCCATGAGCTAGGGACAACTAGCATCTCCATTTTTATAGAACCACTTAGATTCGGAGATCAAATGCAACTTGTCCAAAGTCACAGGGATAGTGACAGACTGACTGATTCAGAATCCATGAGTTAGTATAGGAAACCTCCTTCCCAAACACATGACACAAACATGGTCATGTTGCCCATTTCCTTCTAGGTGCCTCCCATCTGACTTGAGCTTCCTTGTACTATTTTGTCTCTTCCCCCAGGGCCATGCCCTGATTTGACCTAAATTAAATATACAAGCTGTCATATGTTCACCTGAAAAATGTTCAAAGGAGATTTTTCCACTGTTGATTTTGTCAGTGAACTAAATTGAAATTATATCCAATTGGATTAACTAAAAAATGAAGACTCAGCACCCTATCCATTGATTCAATAGCAAATGACCCTTCACAAAAAAAGTAACCTGACTCTAAATGCCACCTTCAGGCACCAGATCTCTCGAACTAAGGAACATACCCTTTGATGATAGAAACTTTCAAAGCCAGTGGAAAAAACGGCTGCCTACATGTCCTCTCTATCCTGCCCATTTCCCAACAATACTCTCATAAGGAAGCTTGCATATACTCAACACTTACAGGACCACCCTGTTTTGTAAACTCCTAAACAAGTGTGGCCTCCTGTAGGCGCAGGTGCTGACATGCTCCATTAGACTTGCAAAGCAAAACAACCAACCTCCTTGCTTGCAACCCCTCAATAAATCCCTAGCATATTAACTCCTACAAATTCCCAACAATTGATTCCTACAAAGGCCTTGAACAGCACAGGCTCAGATACATGCAAATATTTTGTTTAGACACTGAGATGTAAACTTCTTCATAGCTCTTGGGAGTTCTGCTAATGCACAGGTCATTCTTAAGCCTTCCTTACCAAAAAAAAGCCTTCATTGCAGGGAGGGAAAAATCAGCAGCAGCTCTGGAGACTGGAGAATGGATATTTGTTTACTGGCTCTACCAGTGTGAGAGAAATTTTCCAGAAAAGCCATATACAACACACACAACCCCTTCACCCTGCAGAAGGGAGTGTGCTCAACAGTGTGTTTCAGTACTTACTTGCTTCCACAAATCCCTTTACTAAACACAGGCTCACAGCTGTTGAAGAGCTAAGGTTCTTTTTTCTGGTGACTCGCTCGTGAAAGTAGAGTGCATTCTCAGGTGTGGGGACACATCTGCAGAGTACAGGCTTGACCACAGTGCTCTGAGGGACAGGCACATAGTGACATATGCCAACCCATCACACTAAACACCATCAGGCCAAACTCAGGTAAGGCCGAAATTGCAAAGCTCCTCTTGAGTGATGTGAAGGAGGAGAAAGAATGACATTCAGCTATCAAGTGGCAGCTGTATTCTCAGACAGCATCTCTGAGATGACTTAAGACATTTCCTGTTGCATTGAAAGAACCCCAAGTAAGATACCACCAAATGAAAGTCTCTCACAAAGGACATGGTTTTCTGGAAAGGTCCCTGAGGAGTTTTTGAGGTGCTGGTTTGAAAAACAAGGTGCAATGAATGGGAACGACCCTGGCAGTCTTGTTTTTTTTTTTTTTTTTTTCTGTGTAATAAGAAGCCCCAGAATCTCTAGGTTCTAGATGGAAAGCTGGATGGTTCTTTTAAAATAGAAGAATGTAGTTGCTATTCCTAAAACCTTATTTAGCCAATCCCAACCATTCCAAGATGTCCAGAGGCACGTTTGGTTGAGAAGGTAAGGCCAGGTGAAGATGTTCATTTAGCAAGGCAAGAGGGTTAAAGAACAGAGTTGGGGCTCTGTGTGCACATTGAGGATTGAGCTAGACTTTCTCTTAAATAAAGTCCTTTTTCTATTTTCCTCATGTCTGAGGATTGTTTTCAAAAGATAGCCCATGGGTTCCATGACAGAATTCTGTGCGATCTTAAAGGACTAGCCATATGATATTTAGGATCATTTCCCTTTTTGAGATCTGTTATTATTCCTTGTGAGACCCTAGATATGATTTGGTGGGAAGGGAGGTAGAGGGTACTCTTAACTCCCTAAGAGGAGGGAAACGGCATGGCTCAAGTGTAATCTGTTTGGTTGTCTTGAAGCACACTTAGTCCACATTCCATTTGTGCCTGCCCACATTGCTCTTGAGCAATTCTCAATAGATGGAAGGGAAGGTCCAGTGGATTAGGTCTTACATATTCATGAAAGGTGTCTCTGGGCATTCCCTGTTGGGTTGCCTGGAATGTGTACATGGCTCAACTCAGCTCAACTTGTAGTTCCTCTGCAGATGGAGATTTGTCTTGTGGGATGGAAATTTGATCTGGGGGACCCATTCTTTCATGAGTTACTTTGGTATGTTCCAACAGAAGAGCCATAGAAATTTGCCACTGAAATAAGCATCTTACTTATAGAATAACTGGCCCTACCACTGTAATTTTCCAATCGTTCCTCCTTAATGCCAGAGCTGAAGGACCACAGAGTGTTCACAAGAGATAAAAGAAGATACTTAGATGGTGTTAATTTAAAACATCTTACATTTTACTTCTTTAACTTTGGTTATAGCTACTTACATATATATACTGTACATACATGTATGCCTCTGTATTTACCATGTATACTGAAATAAACCTTTAAAATGAGTGCCAGGCATAATTAATGGGTTTGGTTCTAATATATGGTAAAACGATGTCTTCCTAGTATATAAACAAAACATATAGTTTCCCCTTTTCTACTGCATAAAAAAGCTTTGATCAGTTTGCCTGTATTTTTTATCTCTTTAAGGTAAAATAAAAAAACCTGACTATGGAGAGCAGGCACGATTTCAGGGAACACCTCTAACAAGCTGTTTAGATGTTAAATGCTGACAGTATCTACATACCTATGTCACTGGTCAATCCTACAAATAGAAATAAAATTACTGGGGTGGGATATGAGAAACAGGGTCTCTGATATGACCACATCAAGGTAAGAATTGAACTCTTAATCTGCCATCCCAGCAAGAATTAAGAAGGCACATCTTGCTCTCATCGGCAGCCCCCCCCCCAACCCCAAAGGCCAGCCCTGCCATGTCAAATAGGGTACATTCTCATTTAGCTGTGTGTGTTTTCTTTGAGAAGTCCTCAGGACAGATCATTTCTCTGACTTGAAGATGTTGGCCTTGCGAATATTTCATTCAGAACACACCATGGCGTGCATCTCGTTTGTTATTACTTCCATAATAAATGGTGATCACTCAGGCACCGCCTTTACACAGAGAGATCTCTTCTCAGTGGTCCAGGGCCTAATGAGAAATAATAGATATTTCATTCACCAGCAGCTTGTTGCTAGTTAGTGGGAAACGATCATGTGTGCTGTTGCTTTAATTGCCAGGGTAAATAATTCTGCCTGGGTGTTAGTGAGCACTTGATGCAAATACTAGAAACAAAACAAACAAAAAGTTTTTTTAAAAATTGCATTCTATCATGCAAATATTATCTAAATATGCATGTGCTAACTACTCAGCCACTGTATTTTAGGAAATACAATTAGGCTGCCTTTCTTTTCTCCTATGTAGACTGTAAATAACTGTAGATCTTGCTCTTGCTTCCTTATGTAAATACATGTAAATACTAACACGCTATGCATGTTGATATTTTAGGCAATTTCAGGTGCTTTTATAATCTGTAGGCATGTACTTGAACTGGTTTGTTAAAAGTTGTTTAAAGAGCTTCAGACTCTTTAAAGCTGAATAGAAATTAAAGCTTTCTTCCTAAACTGGTGTGGTGTCTTTTGTTTGCTTTCTCCACCATGAATGGAGTCCTAGCATGGCTTCTCATCTTACAGGAAGGAACCGCTGAGTGCAGACCCCCAAACCATAGCTGAGTTCTTTGGAGACATCCACTTTTCTTGGATGTCTGAAAACAATTCTGGAGCCATAGGTTCATGATTGTCTTTATTCGTTCCCTCAGCTCCCAAACAAAAAACAAAAGAAAAATAATTCTTGTTTACTCCTTAGATGCCAAGCACAGTCTTAATATCCTATAAGAGGTTCTATTCTACCATTTCAAAGACGTAGAACCTGAGTCACATTAAGACTGAGTACTTGTCTAAAAGGACAAAATGATTAAATTTCACCAAAACTCTGATTTTCTTTTTCTTGCATACATAAGATCTATGAACTCACTCTGAAAAGTGACAAGAGAAATAATTTAGGATCCATTGCAAAAACTCAAGTTTGGCACTGTTTTTGCAAAAGGAGTCATGAGCAATATGCACAGAAATGAATATGGCTGTGTCCCAATAAAACTACTTATACAATCAGTGGACCAGATTTAGCCTTCAGGCAATAGTTTGTCAACCCCCACTCCACACATTATCAAAACTTAGTTCCTCCTCAACAGAACATTAAGAATTCCTTCTGAGTATGTGTATATACGTTTTGAATGGACTGGGGAAATACTTTGATCAACTGAAAATCCTCTAATCTGGTTCCTGGAAGTACCAACACTCTTGGAGGAAGTCATAGAATAATGAGATGAGCAGAAATGTAATCCCCTGAGTTTATAAATCAAGCTATCTGCCTCAGACAAATGACACTGCCAGATTTCAATTTAGTTATCTTTTATTTTTATAAATGGGGATGGAGATAGGAAAGTTAAGAAAAAGACAAAACAGAAAGAGAAAAAAAGGAATGAAACTGAACAACTCTTGCACTTTAACGAGAGGAAAGGGGCCATTACTTCAGGTATCTATGGAAACCAAGCAGCCTGTTCACTTCTTTAATGGTTGGCAAACAGCATTAGTGTTTGAAGATGTTTTGCCCAACAATGATGCTACGGTGTAAATGCGTTAATTGACAGTTTCCTTCGAGACTTCTTTTATTGAAGTTTTCAAACCTAATTTGGTGGCACAAGGAACTCTGGAGCCCTTGAAGAATGCTGTAACGTTAGGTCTTTGGAACGCAGAGCCAGCATGGGCATCACGTATACATAGAGTCAACTCTACCTGCTGTCTCACAGAACAAGTGCAGAACAGCTTTTGCTGCCTTGCTTTTCTGGAAAACAGCCCTAGGAGTAATCCCCTTGGGCATGGAGAAGCCCTTTCTAACCTCCCTTGAATGGGGGTCTATAGGAGCTCTTGTGTCCAGGGAGGAACAGAAGAGCAGACTTAGGACATCTGTATGAGACTAAAGTCAGAAAGAGTAGTTTCTTGCAATTGTGTGGCAAGTCACTAGACTTTAGTCTCTTTTTTTTTATGAAAGGTATAATAATGTTCCTTTGATGAGATCTTGTGATGACATTTGTCACTTTCCTGGGCTAGACAGCAGACACAAGTTCATAAGTAGCTACTGTTCTGTTTATTCCAAGTTGAAGGAAGGAATTATGCAGATCAAAGTGCCCTGCTTTCTCTTCATTTAAGGGACTTAAACGATAGGGAAACATTTCTACTATCTCGCTAGCAATCCAAGCAACATTCAGCTTCTGCCTAACCTCCTTCAACATCTCTGAGCATCATGCTGGCCATGAACTCTACTGACAGGTACCACACAGTGGGACAGAAGTGAGCTTGTATTCATGTCCGCAAGACACCAGCATTTGAACAACCACCATGGGTCTTTACTAACTACAGTAAAACTCAAGACAATCCCTGCACTAGCCCTTAACATACACTCTCTACATCTTCAAAAATCTCTCTTCAGAGACAGCTAGGGGGGAGACGCACACTGCGGGTTGCATAGGTGAGTGAATGAGTACTATAATAGTTAAGTGCAATAGAAATGTAGGCTCTGTCAGGGCTGGAGAGATGGCTCAGGGCTTTAGAGCACTTACTGCTGTATCAGAGGACCACAGCTCAGTTCCCATCGCCCATGTGGAGTACCTCACAAATGCCTGTACCTCCAGCTCTACGAGGTCTGAAGCTTTCTTTTGGCCTGTGTGTAAGCAGTCCCCCCCCAACACACACACACACATAAAATAAATACTTTTGAAGTGTAGAATCTATGTGTTCATAGACGGATGGTTGCTACAGTAGTCTTTCATTACTAGTTTTTTTTACATTCATGTGTTCATTTACATGTATGTATGTGCATATGCATGTGTGCATCCATGCATATATGGGTTTGTGTGCATGTGTGTTTGTATGTGTGTGCATGTGTAATTGTGTGCACACACATTTGTGTTTGTGTGCATTTGTGTTTGTGTATACATGCATGTGGAAGACCAAAGACAATGATGGCCTCTTCCTCAACTGTCCTGTCCTTTGCTTACTAAGGCTCCACTGAACCCTGAGCCTATTATTTACAGTAGTCTAGCTAGCCACCTTGCTTTGGTGATTTCCAGTCTCTACCTCCCAAATTCTGTGATTAAAGGTGACCTCTACACTTTCGAGCTTTATGTGGGCTCAAAGAATCCAAATTCCACTCTTTACACTGTGTGTGGTAAGTGCTTTAACCACTGAGCCATAAAATAAAATAAAATAAAAATAAATATTTTTAAAAAGATAAAAATGAATTTTATAATAGTATTCCTAGTAGGCTGCAGTGAAATCTTGGGGTCCCACTGTTCAGAGCCAGAAAAGGACTAGCAGCTCACAGGTTATCTACCATGGAATTGTAAATGGGAATTTGTATCAATCCCACTGGCAGATGTTTAACTTTGACTTTGAACCTTAAAGCACTGAAAGCCGATGCTCACATGCACATTGTGGGTGCCTATGATTTGAACCCATAACTCATTCTGGTGGAGAGTTTGACAAGCTGCATGGGAGTTAAGTATTGAGAAATACGTTCCTTGACTAAAGGTGTCAGAATTGGGCTTGTTACATTGGCTGCCTGAGCCACTGATCCTATTGGTAGCTGCATTCTTTCTATGTAGATAGAGCCTAGGGGACCTTCTTTCCCCTTCTGAAATCCATTGTCAGGTCCTTCCAATCAGGCACACTCAAAGGCACCATTTCTGCCTACAAGTGAGGCAGTGTCCACACTGCTCCAGACAAACTTCAAGGGATTCTGCAGGCTGGCAAGGCATGGGTTAACAGCTCAGCATGTGTGAGTCACCTGGTGTATCCACCTGGGCAGTCTCCTGACAAGACAACTCCACTTGAAACTCTCTTGCCCTCACAGTGTACAGAAATGCTGAACTCACGAAAATGGGGTATGCCAAGGAACACCTTACTCTGCTTTTCCCAGCTCTGGCTGCTGCACCTGATAGGATTCAGCCTCTCATAAATGCCTGGCTTGTAAAAAGGAAGGCACACAAACACAGCCTGTTACCAAGCATGGAGTCAGCGAGAAAGCACCCTGGCTGTGCAATTGGTCTTCAGAGTGTTGAGGTGGTAAAAGGCCTGTCCTCTGCTGGCAGTGCCTTGACATTCGGAATCAAGTGGTATTTACAGGACATGGATCCTAGATAAGGACTTGGAGGCTTTCCATGCAGCTTTGGAGATGCCAAGAGGTACAAGTTTTATTGAATTCTTGCAAGAGTACTGTAAAGTGTTATTAACCCATTTTGTTAATAGAAAAACTGAAGCTCAAGCAAGTCATAAAGCCACTGGGCTGAGTCAGGCACTGTGGAGAAACGCTTAACATAAACTGATGTTTACTGATAAAAACTGATGAGGTTAGATATTGATTCAGTGTGGTCCCTGTTACTTAAAGTTGATTCCATCCAGGCACTTCCCTAGCCCAAGGCAACCACAGTGTCAAGCATGTATTTTATCAGTAACAAATCCTAAGCAGTATTCTAGAAACATCACCTCATTGCCTCATTAAACAGCAACAACTCTGCGGAGGTACTAACAGTTCTGTTTTGAATGTGAGGAGACTGGTGGTCAAGTAACCCAGAGCTCTGGCAATACAAGAACAGATTCAAAACCGACATGGTCCTAGACCTCATGGTACCCCTGGCTCACCAGAGGACTAGATCTCCATGGGAACAGTGAGTGTGTTTATACCAGTGGAATCTTTACATCCTTACAGATAAATATGTCAACCTCTCCTCAAAATGCTCTTGTTGAGAGGGTAGGTCTGGAACCCTGCATGGAGAGAAGGAGGGGTGCAAGGGGTGGGAATAGAACCTTAGGTAGGAGGGACATCAGGGCAGAGAGAGATTGAAGATAATGTTGGGATGGGAACTCCTGGAACTATGAGTTATTCTTCAGGTAGCCACAGAAATGGGCCTAAATGGGCTCAGAACTTGCTCTTTTGCTTAAATAACCAAACAAACTAGGCAGATCTCTTTGGCATCAAGAAGCTTCCAACACACATAAGTACACACTCTTCAGCTGAAGGGCCTGAGGTCAGGTTGTTCCCCAGTGTCATAGCCACGGAGAAGAACAAGATATTTGTTTACATTGTACCTCTGTAACTTCATCTAAGGTGCCAAACCTCTAAGCTGCCTTTGGTTTTGGTACTTCCTCAAGTGAAGATGCAAACAGGTTCCTACGCTGGAGGCTGCACAAGAAAAATCTGTCCTAGGACTTAGTGACGTCATAGTCCTCACCTTAAAAAAAAAAAAACAACATATAAACACAAGTTCCCTCTATCTCAGCAAGAGTCTCTGTCTCAGGAAACAAGGAGGTGGCTTCTGAGAAATGACATCTAAGAATGATCTCTGGCCTCTATATGCATGCACAACATGTGTGTGAGTGTGTCCCAGCAAACATAAACATGCATGAACACACACACACACACATATTAAATGGAAACCAATGATACAGAAAAGGGAAAAAAGAAATTGTCTTCCTCTTCTTGACTGACATTCCTAGCACATTCCCAGAATGTGAAATTGACACATCTACCGATTTTTGCTACGGGTTTCCTTATTAGACTGAATCTCAAACCCTCTCATGGCTGGCTCCTTCAGACAACCTAAGTTCCCATATAGACCTACCTTTGTAGCTTTTCCCTGCCACTTTCTGCCACCTTGCACCTGCCCATGCATGGACTACTTTTGAGCATGCCTGGGACACTGCAGTGGATGCTGTGGTACTCTGCTGAAATGCCCATTCTGCATCAAAGTGATTTTCAGGCCACAAGGCTATTTCCTTCTGAAGGAGGGTTCCTCTTCAGAGATTGTGCTTAACCAAAGTGCACTTCCTTGCCCTAGCTAGATACTTTCTGAGAGGCAGCCTCCATCAGTAACACTCTTGTCTCCTTATTCCACTTGAAAACATCTCTGAAGGGCTACCCAAGGGTTGGCCAAACCACCTGTTACTCCTACATCAGAGCTCAGTCCCTGCACCATTCCTTCTATGTGCCCCATTCCCTCACAGGTGTGTATACTAGACTATGCCAGGATTCCCAGTCTTCGACCTCCAACCAGCAGGGTGATTGGGAAATACTCTGACACAAGCTGCCTGCTTCTTCTCCTGAGGTCATGACACTTAACATGTAGTATTCATTTTGAGAATAGAATCAGACTATACACAGAATATACTCCTCTGAGGCTGGCCCACACCCTACTCTCAACAGAGAGTGACCAGCTGTGATGGTAAGAGAGCATCTGCTCACACTCTCCTCCTCTTATATTACTCCTTCTCACTCCAAATGGGGGACACAACTGGTTTTTCAGGGTAGCTAGTTAAAAACAGATTTAATTCAAGCATCTGTGCCTGTCTCAGGGACTACTGAAAGTCTAATATCTGAGGGAAACATTTACTTTGTGATCATGAAACCTTTGGAAGGTGGTAAAGTAGCAACTCCTGACTCGGGACTGAAATGAGCCAACATACATAATGGAAGTGAGGTGGCAGAGATAAAAGCAAGATGGTGGGGACTAGAGGAACTCCACTGTGACCTCATGTGATATTCCAGAGAACACCTCCTTCAGGGCAGCCAACCCCTTGGTACTTCAGTAGCCATGAGTTGAATGAATAATTAATAAATGAATGAGCAGGTAGATGTTGGATAGATAAACAAATGGGTAAGTGAAAAATGGATGGATGGATGCGTGGATGGATGGGTGGGTGGATGGATAGGGGCAGGTAGATGGTGAATGGATGGATGGATTAGTGAATAAATGAATTAATCAAGAACTGAACAAACTGAGCACTGCTTGGCACATTTCAAATCAAAAGGAAGGCATGCTGTGGCCATGACTCACTAGTGGTCACTCAGACTTTAAAAATACACACATTCCTTGTCAGAGCTGGCAGGAACAGTTTCTCTCCCTGGAGCAGAGTTCTCTGCCTACCTAATACTGCGTGAGGTGTTAACTACATTATCTGGAAATACCCCTATGACTAATTCCCTTTCCTTATCCGGAGGAGAAGAAAATTGTCTGTAGTGTGAATGCCCCAGATTCCTGGTCAGTTTATGTAAGGCATTTCAAGCCATTGCAGTATTTAAAGCCATTTTTAGCTTCAATCACCTGATGTGTGGTGAGCCCAGAATACCTGATCTCTCACTCCCTAAAACTCCCTGTTTTTCCACTAATTTTATTGAAAGTAGTTACTGCACTCTAAGTACTTCCCCGTGGAAGAGAAGGCTTATAATCACACATCCCAACAGTAAATAGATGCCTATTCAGTGAATTCTCGTGTCACATCTCCTGGGCTCCTCCAGCCCTGATACCTTGAGCTGATCCCAGCTCTGCCAGGTGGTGGGTGGGTGATATTTATTCTTTGTCATGGCCTATTTGGTGGTTTTTGTACGTTGAAAACTTTTCTGCTCAGCCCAAATAGGATTAGATAGAAGCTTTCCCCAAATGATGTCTACAGTGATCGAGTAAGACTTGAGCTCTGACTAACTGCATGTAAGAAAATGGGGGCGGTTAGCTTTTATTGGGCAGAGAAAGAGGAAGGTCCTTTCTTTATGCAATGTAGCTACATTGAAACACAAGAAAAGCTCAGAAAAGCAAAAAACAATAATGGGGTCAGACGTTTTCTCAAAAACTTTACTCTGATTTCACTTGCACTCTGGTTGCCTTTTCCCTCCAAGAAATAAAAATCCCCCCACTCTTAACACCTTTTCCAGCACCTTACTCTACATTTGTTTGTTTTGAATACATGATTTGGTTTGGATATATGGACAAACAGATTCATTCACAATTCAGAAATGTGTAGGTACCACAAACAGGCTAACAATTCCCATGACTCCTCAGACTTCTCTGTAAGAGGGTTGAGAGTAAATAGCTTAGAATCTGCAGGGTGTATTGTTACAAGAATGAACCCACTGGTGTAATGCCAAAGTAGCTGCAGCTGTGTTCTAATAAAACTTTAGTCACAAACATAGCCAGACAAAATGATTCAGCCCAAGGACTACAGTTTGCAGACCCCTTTTCTATAAAAGTCAACAAACTAATCATCAGAGTTCACCTTCTAAATGAATTCCCTTCCTTGACCAAATGGACTTGATGTCTCATTGGACCTTCATTCTAGTTTTATCCAAGTTGAAAACATCAAGAGGACATTTTCTTTGCTTGTGCTGGGATCTGAACCTACTGTACCTCTAAGCTCCATCCCCAGCGCTAAGAATTCTTTTTAAGAGAGTGTATAATGCATCCTCTGTTGACATCAAACTTCCGATGTCCTTGCATTTCTGATCCCTCTGCCTCCACTCCCCAAGCGCTTTGGTTTCAGCTTGTGCCAACACTTGAGGGTTATGCAGTATTTCTCTCATGGTGTGACAAAATACTGACAGAAGGGACTTCTGATTTATTTTGGGCTCACTGTTTTGGAGGGTGGTTCATCATGACATAGAAGGGAAGACAGCTGGAGTAGCTCTGCCTGTGGTGCATATGGCTACAGTCTCTCACATCCATCATGGCTACAGAGCTTAGACTGAAACCAGGTAGACCTTCAAAGGTCTACCTGCAGTGGCCCACCTCAGTCAACCAGCAAGCTTTACTTTTGCCAGGTTCCATAACTCCCTCAAACAGCGTTGCCAGTTTGACACCAAGTGTTCAAACTATAAGGAACTCAAAAACCATTAATACCCTCTGTCTCTACTCCATTCTATCTTAAAACAGAGATGTGTATAAGGAGTTAAATCACCTAAAAAAAAAAAAAAAGACACTTGGTTCAGATAGAAAACAGCTGTCCCAACTCTTCTCATGGGAAGAAGGCAATGATTTTGTGTTCCAATGATTTCAATACAGACAAGCAAATAGGGGAGATGGGATGAAAGCCCCACCCTCTCATGCTCCTAATGTCCTGGTCAACAGCTATTAGCTAAGAGAGTCTCAGACCCCTTTGATTGGGACAGGAAGCACTACAGATAAGTATTCTTTGAGAAATAGGCTTTTCCTAAAAGACCTATGCAGTCTGCTCAGCAAGGTCTTCCGGAAGCCAACACACCACGATTACAAGAGAATTCCCTAAAGGACTGGGTAAAAGCACTTGCTGCTGCTGCACAGGGTCCAAATCCCAAGAAGCCAAGTAAAAGCCAGCCTGAGTAGCGTGAGCATCTGCCGCTGCAACACTCCTACCTAAGACTAGATGGGTGTCAGAGACAAAAGCGTTCCCAAGAGCCCTCTGTCCAGCTACCCTGGAGTACAGGGTAGAGAAAACAGGGAAGGGACCTCACATCCAAGCTAGGGAGAAGATGAGACTGACACCAGAGCTTATACTCAGACCTCCACATGTGTTCTGGGGCATGTGTGTACCTGCACTTACACACATAAATGTGTACACATGTGCACACTCACACAAAGGTAGAGTCCCAAGCCCAGGTGCCACCAATGCTTCCCTGTTTATGAAGATTTTTGTTCTCTGTATAGTAACTTTTTCATCATTAAGTCCCTGTCAACTCTTCCAAGCAAAACTTGAAGGCTTTCTACTGAGTGTCACAATACAGATTTGAATGCAATAAAGACTATAATTAGTAAGCATTTATGAGAAATAATATTTTCACTCTGGTGCATGCTAGCTTGGCTGTTCACAAGGAAGTGTGAATACTAACCCTAAGGTTGCTGCCTGCATCCCTCGGCGTCTCTTCCATGACAGCAACTAAGAAGAAAAAGGTGAGAGCTCTGAGCAGGCCCAGGTCAACCTACACTGCTCTCCATCTGTGACCCCTGGAGATCAATGTGAGTCTGGCAGGGGATTTGGAAATAAAAGTGGTGATCTGCTGGCACGGGTTAAACATCAGGCCTCTGTGCAAAGAGATTTGGAAGGCTCAACCCAGCACACGCGACTGTGCGTCCTAGAGATCCCGCTTGGCAACAGATGGCTTGCAAGGGCTGAATTGCTGTATAAACATTTAACTGAAAGTTTGATCTCCTAAGTGTGGAAAATTAGACAAAACAAAAGGAAAATGATTCTCAGAGGCACTTCAATTAGTAATTTGTAATTTCTCTGACAATGCATGCTGTGCTCCATACCCGTGCAAATATCCTCTAGTAAAGGAGTTCTGGAAATCTTGAAAAGAAATCCGGAGACTAAAGGAAGTCATATGATCACCAAAAAAGTAGGGGGGGGCACATTGACCAGAGAGATGTGCTTTGCAACAGCAGTCACAACTTGGAGCTGTCTGAAACCACTAACAAGGAGTCACCCAGGACCTGCCTACCAGAACATTCATCTCTAGCATCTCTGGCACCCAGACCAGAAGGGAACTCTCCAATTTTGTTTCACCCAGTTCTGTTCTCTGTACTCCCATGCCCTCTCCCGTTTCTAGCTCAGGATTCTCTCTCTCTCTCTCTCTCTCTCTCTCTCTCTCTCTCTCTCTCTCTCTCTCTCTCTCTGTGTGTGTGTGTGTGTGTGTGTGTGTGTGTGTGTGTGTGTGTGTGTGTGTGTGTGTAGCATATACATGCCAGGGAGAGGCTACACAAAAGACATGACTGCACCTTACCACTGTCAATCATGGGCCATCTGGGGGAGAAGAAAGGAGAGCCACCCACACAGGAAGCAGGAGGAGGGCTGGTGCCTGAGGGAGCATCACTGCACCCAGAGGTAAATATCAAGTGAGCTTCCTCACATCTGAAGCCCATGTCCCATGCAGAAGGAACATTGACACTTGAGGCAGAATCATAGTTTTATTTTTTTCTTCTGTTTTTAGTAATATAAAAAACAGAGAAGGCTTCAGAGACTAGAGAAAAATTCAGTGCCTAGGAAGTACTCAATAAATGCTTGTGAAATCTGTGTTTGGAGCATTGCTCTAGCCACGTTTCTGTTGCTGTGATAAAAGCAATTTAGGAAAGGAAAGTGTTCATTCAGTTTACAGTTCTGGGTCATAGTTCATTGCTTTGGGTAAGTTACTGAGGTAGGAACTTGAGGCAGCTGGTCTCACCACATTCACAGGCAAGAGCAAAGGTCAATGCACCCATGCTGTCAACTTGCTTACTGCTTATGCTCAGCTAGCTTTCATCTTACACAATTTAGGACCACCTGCCTAGGAAGTGGTACCACTCACAGTGGGCTGGTTCTTCCTCTATCAGTGAACAATCAAGACAACCTCCAGCAGACAAGCCCATGGGCCAACCTGTTCTAAATAATCTCATTGAATCTCTCTTTCCAGGTGATTCTGGGAAGTGTCAAGTTGCCAGTTAAAACTAATCAGCACCGGCACTAAAACAGGATTGGCATTAGTTAACACCATTGTATCACTGTAGGTAGTAGACTTGATTAGCTTTCATGAAAATCCTATGCAGTGTGGAAAAGGATCCAGTTTTAAAGGTCATCCTCATGGATATAGAGAGTTATATGCCAGCCTGGGATACATGAAGCGATGCCTACAACTTCTCCATTACTGAAACAAAACAAAGAAATGAACAATGTGTGATAATTATTGGCATTAACTACTATAAGGAGGAAGATGCAACTCCTTCCTATTTAAGGAATCCTCCAGAGTAACCTTAGGAAGTAGGATTTGAACCCAAGAAGTTGGGTTCAGCGTCTATGAGGATATAGTTAGCAATTGGGGACTTCCCAGAGTCCTTCTAGATTCTGCTCTGAGCACTATAATATTTAGTCTTGTTTTTTACTGAGCGACTTACATTTTCTCCAGCAGTCTTGGTTTTGAAATTGCACTGTGATTCTTTGACACCTGTCGTACTATAGGCTTCCTTTGGACTCAGGGACAAATCATATGGTGAGCTTGCTGTAAAATGTTAGCTAACTCACAGAAAACTTGGCCCAGGAGAAGTAGAGTGGGGCCAGGGAGTGAGGACTGAGATTGTGGGACATGATTCCCTGAGGTTCAGTTTTCTGATTCTTGGAGATGACAAACAGAAAGTCCGTAACTCAATATATCATATTTTCCAAAATGGCGGCTATACTGTCAGCATTAGCAAAAGCACTGCCATTACTACTAGGCATGAACCAAAATGTGTCCAAAATATATGTTGAAGACCTATGCCTCGGTGTGTTACTGTATTTGAAAACAGACATAATTATATTAGATTGTAGAAGTAATTAGTTAAAATGAAATCACATTGGAGTAGGGTGGGCCCTTAACCCCTTAAGACTTCTGTCCTTGAAAGTAGAGGAGACACACACAAAGGATGCCATATGGGGAGAGAGGCAGAGGCAGAGGAGCACCGAGTGCTGCCAAGGATACAACAGGAGCTAGAAGAAGTGGGGCTCTTCTAGTAAGGACCTTCCAGAGCCTTGACCTTTGACCTCAGCAGTTGGGATCAAGAGTTTCTGCTTTAATCTCATCCAGCAAAGTATATTCTAGAATGCTCAAGACCATATGTGGCAATACAAGTTATATGAAGAATCCAAAAAGATTCTGGAGACATAAATGCTCAAGACCATATGTGGCAATACAAGTTATATGAAGAATCCAAAAAGATTTTTGGAGACATACTCAAGGATTTGATATATATATATTCCCTCTCTCCTGTGTGTGTGTGTGTGTGTGTGTGTGTGTGTGTGTGTGTGTGTGTGTGTGCCTTCTTTTTTCCTTAATATCAGCTCTGAGCAGGTCTGAATTCTAATATCAGTGCCCAATAACCAACATTTTCTTCTTCATGTCACCTTCTAGAACTCAGAAAAGTCCTTCTGCTTGCAAGGCAGTAACCAAAGCTACCAAGCATGTAGGCCACATACATACTCTCATTCATCCTCAGATTCATTCCTTCCCTGATTCCTTCCTTCAACCTGTGGCCTTCTTCTACCACTACAGAGAAGGATAATCCAGAAGGGTATCTCCCAAACATCCGTTCATTATCAGAAATCTCAAAAAAGGACCCTGCTCTAATCTTGCAACCCACCATGCAAGATGAAGATGTGCTTGTCTCTGACAGAGATCAGTGCAGAGAGGCCTCCAACTGTTCTGAGCTTACCTGGGTGATGGAGTGTATAGTGGGTGGTGGGAATTGGCCACAGGGGTATCTCCCCTATCTAATAAATAATATGGACCAAAAGATTTTTTTCAAGAAAAAAAAAAAACAGCCCCTGAGGGGAAATATGATCAAACACACCTAAGTGTAACCATTTTTCCGAGAATAGTATAAGTAGCAGTGGGAAGGGAGGCAGCTCACCAGGCGAGGACAAAAGCTGGCTGAGGTTGGAGGTTGGTTTCCCAGAGAGATTTCCTCTGCTCTGATTGGATAAGGGGAGTTTCCTGTCTGACTCAGTGGCTTCACCAGAGAGCGTGGCTTTTGAGGACTAATTATGAGTTCAAGTATTCTGAGTGTAAGAAAATAACCAGCTTTCCCTTTGATTCACGGGGGTGGGGGGGGCTTCTCCCACTCAGATTTGCAAAAGGGTCAATAGTTGAAGAAAACGCATCTGTGGTTTTTCTCTTCTGTAGGTCTCTAGGCTCACAGGCAGACCAGAAGAACGGACACCGTCCTCCAGTCAATTATTTTTATGTTTCCTGCTTCTTATAAACAGCATCAATGTTAGTGCCAGGGACAGCTCTACCCTTACAATTCTTTAAAGTTTTTTTTTAAATCCTCTTACAGCCAACAATTATCTAAAAATAACCATTTCTTCATGCTTTCTTGACTGATAACTTTTCATCACTGTCCCCCCCAGAGCCAACTGTATCATCGCCAGGAGCATGGGAGAAATGGGAATGAAATTAGCTGGAGGAGTTATCGGGCCTGGCTGCCTTTGATACCTCCTTTTCTGGTTGCTATCTTTGTCTTCCAAGACTCCTTTTCTTCTGGGAAAGGTGGTTCAATCCCAGGGTCAGATATGAGTCACCAAGGTGCTAGAAGGTTGAGCCAAGAGGAGGAAGCATCCTGATTCCCAGGAGAAGCAGGTACAGGCTGGCACTGTGGGGTTAGTATTACAATTATAAAGCCTAGTCAGGGATCGATTTTAGGAGCCTTGAGGACAAGAACCTAGCCAGTGTCCTTTAGTCGATGTGTAACAAAAAGTGGTAGGGATATTAGCAGCATAGAGGTTGGTATATTTCTCATAAATGAGCCTATTGATTTCAGGTCTCTAGCCTTATAAACTTGTTTAGTTGTTCTGTACATTGTCACTGCTTCCCATCAGGTGGGGCATTGAAGAGCATTGGTTGAACAGGTGAAAGGAAGATGCTCTGTGCAGAACTGTTTCTTTTGACTCTCCCATCTAGACCCCTGACTAATTGTGCTTGCTTCGATGCCTTTGAGTAATTCAAATGAGAGGTGCATGTGGCAGCATGTGGCAGGGCAAGGTCACCAGTCTGTTCGGATGATTTCTCTCAGTGACTGCTGCCGGTAATGGCTGCTATTCTGTCCTAATCCCTGGAGAACACTTGGCAGTGTCCGAGTCTGCCTCCTCCAGAGAAAGCTCTGGCAAAGGATTGTGCTAAAGACACAGAGATGAGGAGGCCTGAGGAAGTGAGAGAAGCAATTCCCACTGTACTAGTGAGGTGCCTTATTGTTGTGACCAAATACCTCTCAAGCAACCCAAAAAAGGCAGGGTGTGTTTAGCCGTTAACTGGGAAGAGATGCTGTTCATTATGGTGGAGAAGGCATGGAGAGGCAGCTGGTCACATTGTGTCCGTGGTCAGGAAACCAAGTATGAATAGGAAGTGGTGTCAGGTTTTAAATCATTCAGCCTCATCACCAAGTGACCCACACTTCTTCCAGTGACACTCTCTACCTGCCAAACACCAGCTAAACCAGTGCCGCCATCTGGGGACTAAATGCTTAAACACATGAGCCTGTGGGAGATATTCCACATTCTAACCACAATGACCACCAAAGCCTGGCTCTGGTGACCTCTGAGGATATAAATAAGCAATGAGAGGTGATGATAGAGTCGCTGGGACATGGAGGAAGGAGCACAGCCTGGAAAGGCACAAAGATACTGATTGACATTCCAGCTCTGCCATCATCCCAGTTGGGTTTTGTCCACTTGACACGAACATCTGGAAAGAGGAGATCTCAACTGAGAAATTGCTTCATCATACTGGCCAGTAAGAAAGCCTATGGGGGCATTTTCTTGATTAATGATTGATGTGGAAGGGCACGGTCCACTGTGAGTGGTGCCATCCCTTAGCAGTTGGGCCTAGGTTATATAAATCTGCTTTCGTAAACAGACTGAGCAAATTATGGGGAGTGACCCAGTAAGCAGCATTCCCCCATGGCCTCTGCATTAGTTTCTGCCTCCATGTTCCTGTCCTGACTTCCTGTTTTGGTGGACTATAATCTATAAGATTAAACAAATCCTTCCCTTTTCAAGTTGCTTTTGGTGACAGTCTGTACCACAGAAGTAGAAAGCAAACTAAGACAGACCTGACTTAGAATGTTGTTTGCAGGGTTGTGGAAGAACTTTGGAACTTGGGGTTAGTAAAGTCTTTGAGTGCTCAGAACTTAATGGGCTATTGTGGGAGCTTGGAAGATAGGAAAGCTGAGAGAGAGACAAATGATGGAGACCTGGCTTGTGATGTTTTAGGGGGAAGCAAAGACTCTACCAGAATCATTTATATGATGTTTTGAATTAAGAGTGTATGTTTCTGGTGTACAGCTGAAGAACCAGATGTGATTCACAAGAGATCAGAACCACTGAAATACAACCTTTATTTTATCAGGACAGCCTCTTAGCAGCTCTTAGATCTACAGGTCCATTAAGTGTTGGGTGCCTCAGTTTCTCCATCAGTAAGTTGGGTGCAATAGCAGAGCATACCCTAGTGAACTGTTATGACTATGAAATGAGCTAAAAAAATGGCAAAGCCCACATAGTTATTGATTACATTTGTAATGTAGTTAGCATGAGCACCACTTAATATTCACAACTTAACATGGGCCATTCAGCTAGGATTCATGGCTGATATGCTCACAGCACTGCAGAAGAAGATTGACAGAGCAGTAAATGGCCCCAGAGATAACAGGGAGCATGCCTGTGTCTTCTGTCTGCTCACCAGGATGCTCTGTGTATCACATCTGATAGCATTTGTTAGCACAGTGTTGAGCAGAATGCATCTTCCTCTCTCTTGTTTCTTTCTTATAGTTTGTCCTTCTGTAAGGACAAAGACCACGGTGTTGCAGGCACTACTTGCTCCACAAGGTTGGCCTGGATTTGTGACCCCCTTAGACTCCCAAGGGAAGAAAGACAATCTGACCGCCTGGATACCCACAGGCAATGGGCAAGGCCAGCCTGGAACCACCAGCATCTTCTCCTTCTGGTGCTTTCTAGATGTTCTTCTTCAGGGTGTGAGTTTCTAGCTTTGGTTGTACCCATGCCTTGGCCAGCAGTGGCATGTTCTCAATGACTGCAAGACAGAACTGCCCTAACACACCAGATAAACTACATGGCCCTTCTCCTGAAGTATGAGCATCAGTTAGGGCCCGGGTGTGCTGAGCTACATACCACATGGACCTAACCATCTCTGTTTTTCTGCCCTCAAAGCCCCCCAACCCCCACCCCCAACCTGCTTTCCTATGATCCATGCTAGCCTGGAAGTTTTTGTTAAAAGTTCTTTTGCCCATCTGGAATTATAGAAAACACAAGCACATCCATTCATGAGTATTTTGTGTATACTGTATACACACACACACACACACACACAGTGCTTGTTCTTTGCCAGACAAACATTAACTCAGAAACAGCAACTCATTTACTCCTCATAACAAAACGATGCATCAGGCATTATAATTACCCCATATTTATAGTAAAATAAAGACATAAAGAGGTTAATAACATGGCCAAGGTCACAAGCTCGCAAGAGGAGGGGTCAGGGTTTGAACCCAGTCCTCCTGGCTCCAGAATCCTGGCTTTTAAACACTCTGTTATTCTACTTTAAAACCACAAGTCACCCCACTAACCCCATTATAATAGGCCCTGCTAATTACTTTCCCTCCCTCCAATCCCAGCTGAAAACCACTACATTATCACTGAGGTCTTACAGGAGAAGCCCAAACACAAAGATGCCATGTGCTTAAGACAGACATAGAATTAGAGACAAAAAATAAATTCAAATACTGAGATGGAGACTTATGTGTGACAAAGGGAGATGGATATGTGTCAAAGACATGCAGTCTTTGTCAGACAATCAGCATGATGATAGCACCCAAATTCCCCACAGGGTAGTAGACATCCCTTTATACTCCAGGACTGGACCATCCCAATCAAAAAACCTGATCCTGTTGGAAAACAATAGTTATGAGCAGATAAAAATGAAATATGGGAAGGAAGCTAAGAAGTTTTCCATGAGCCCCCAGAAAAAAGCTCTCCCAGCTGGCTGGAATGGGCAGAGGCCATCAATGGGATGAAAGGCTACCCCCGGATGCCCTCAGCTCAACATAACTTGTCTCCTGCAGAATCTACTGGCTGCTTGGGGGTGGTGGGAAGGATCATTGGTGTGTTAGCTATTTTTCTACTTGCTGTGATTAAACATACACATGTACTTACGCACGCACACAGACACAGACACACATACACACACACACACACACACACACACACACACACACACACACACACACACGACAATAGCAAGTTCAGAGAGAAATGGATCACTTTGGCTTAGAGTCCATCATGGTGGGAAGAAGCAAAACTTTCGGCAGTTGGTCACATCACATCCACAGCCAGGAAGCAGAGCAAGATGAATAGGTGCTCAGCTCACTTTCTCCTTTGTATTCTGTCAAGGACCCCACCCCATAAAAGTGGTGCTGCCCACAGCTCAGATGGGTCTTCCACCTTACCTGGAGATCCCTCACAAGTGTCTAGGGACTTGTCTCCCATGTCATTCTAGATCCAGCTGACAAAAAATATGAACCATCACAGCTACTGAGCTGTGCTCAGGTTCAGTGTCAGTGAAGTTATATTGATAACAAGGAGGGAACGGAGTAACTTCAGGGGTTTATGCCACAGCTGGAAAGAGTTGTAACTGCCTATAGATACAACCTACAGGCCAAATCTGTCCTGGGATTGTCAGTGTCTTGAGACTGAAAATAAATTCTCAATCCCTCTGTGGCCTCTGGCTAGCAATCCTACCTCTAAGGTCCTAAAGGAGGACAAAGACTGTTGCAAAAAGGGGTTCATCCCAGCAGTGTTTAAAAAGCAAAGAACTGGAAGGCACCCAAAGGCACCGTGATAAGGGAAACATCAAGTGAACTTTGGAACAGCTACACGGTGGAGAACTTGGCAGTCAATTAAACACACCACACACACACACACACACACACACACACACACACACACACACACACACACAGGTAATCCTTTGCAAAGAGTTTTTGATAATACGAGAAATGCATACTTATGTATATGCTGAGTAAAAACATAAGATAGCAAATTAGGTCTACCTGATCTTTGACCCAGAAATCAAATTGTACTTTGAGAATCTATCCTGCAAAATTGAAAACAGCAGTGTGTTAGGACCAATGCAAAAACATGTACTGTTGTGGTATTTGTAAGAACTCAAGCAACAGTAATAGCAAAACTAAGGCAAGGGCACTGATAGGGGAACGCTTGATTTAATTAGGTTACTCTGTATCACAGACTAGTGTGTAATCATTAAATAAAAACCTTATCCATATGTGTACTGTGCATACTATTAAGCAACAAGATCATGTTTTAAACACATACACACACACACACACACACACTCACAAATGCATATATACCCTGTGTATTTTCAGGGTCACAAAATGTCTGTGATTGCCACCTAGCAAAAGAGACTAACTTAACATTTCTTCCTATGACTTCATTTTGTTAAACTTCTTTTAGAAGTTTAGTAATTAACATGACAAAATAAAAATCGTAACATAATTTAGAAACCGGGTACACAATATGATCTCATCTGTATTGAAATTTGTGAGGAGGGAGATAAGTGGGATGTCCTTAGGCACCCCCATTGCTTATTATTTAGTGTTATAAATAGAAGTGATGGCTATTTTATTAAAGTGAGTTTCTCTTTATTTTCTAAATTTCCTATTTGGGGTGTTTGTACTGGTGTTTCAATCATAGTAAATGAGTATGTGGGTAGCTTACTTTACACAGACAGAAAGACAGAGACACAGAAGGGAGGAAAGGAAGAACAGAGAGAGGGAGGGAAGGAGGAAGGGAGGGAGGGAAGAGATAAAGGGGAAAGTAAGAGAGTGCAGAGTGAGTGAAAGGAGCAAGTAGGTATGCATATTAAGCAAATAAATTAAATCAATGGTTTCTGTTTTGTCTGCACACCTTTCAACAGCTCTAGATTCCTGTTCACACAATGCCACCTTATCCCTATCTGCTCTCCTTGGTCTGAGAATCTACATGGAGGCTTAGGGAGACACACAGCTAACCTGCTTGCTGAGGCAGCAGCGGCAGGGCCACAGTACTGCACCATTTACGTGCATTCTGTAATAGGTGGGCCACTCTGAAATTAGTATCTGATGAAGAAATAAAGCTGTTAACGGGGCAGATTTACAGTATTCAGATTACTATTGATCCATGCGGTACACAACTAATAAAAGCCTTCCTCATATGCCTGCGTCATGTTCACCTAAGCAAATTATCTCTAATAAACAAGTATTACAAGGACCCAAGGAAAAATGCCAATCTATAAATTATTATGCTCTCTCTCTCTCTCTCTCTCTCTCTCTCTCTCTCTCTCTCTCTCTCTCTCTCTCTCTCTCTCTCTCTCTCTGCCAGATCTCCTTCTCCCATGATAGAAATGGTGTTAGTCTCTAACACCTACTTTTGTGTCTTTTTTGCCCAAGTGTTCAGTTCCCCAGGTCTCTTCTAGCCCAGCAAGGTCATTCCTCCTCACATTGGTTACAAAATCATGACTCAATTCCATTTCTCAATAAGGAGTTCAACAAAATCCAAAGACAACAATCATTCTCTAAGGGCAATGTGGAGGAGAGGGACAAACCTTGTCTAGGATCCCCAAAACATGAACTCTCAGTTTGGGGCTACTTCATCTGTGTGACCTTGGGCAGGTATGTACCACTGAGCCAAATCAAGTTTATGAGGTAACACTATTTGGATACAGTGTTTAGACATCTTGTCATCCTTTCCACATACCTAAAACAGAACTCTAATTGCCCAAATCCCCAGGGTTAGGAGCTTCTAATCCTTTCCCATTCTCAAGTCTTGCTGGGTCACTGAGTCTGGCCACACCAACATGACTCAATGCCAAAGAAGAACCACATCATAGATTTAGAATGGCTCAGATACAGTAAGAAATAATCTCAGCAGATCCCACCAATGAAGGTACCAGAGATGCGGGTGCTCCAACATCCTTATTTGAAGGTGGCCCAGACAGAAGGATGCAGGATCACATGTCCGGGATTCTCATTGGATCTCATTTCACTCCCTGCAAGCTCGAATCCTATCCTGGGCAAATGTTACAGTTGACTGGTAGACAGGGCTGGGAAGGGTATCTGAAAACTGTACTCAGGACCAAAGGTAATGGGCTAATATTATCTGTCACACTCAGCTTCAGTTAAACCACACAGATGGAGGAATGCTCTCATGGTTTTGCATGTGCAACATTAATCACACTCAGATTCCATCCAGGTAAGCATGCTTCCTTGGCCTTTAAACAAATTATTTTTATATCTCTTGAGTTTAATTCTTTTATTTTGGGAATATAACACTTTTATTGTGTTACTTAGTGAGATTGTTAATTTTGGGGGCTTCCCATACATGTTCCCAGCAGTTCATTGATCCCATGGCCCTCAGCCAGACTCAGGGGTCCTGGTTACAGAGCTGTGGGATTAAGACAGTAGATTCATTCCTCTTTCCAATGGTTGCACCTCTCAGGGACACAAAGATCCACATTTTCCTAGGGAATTCTGCACAGTAAATGTAAAATAACAATATTCACATCTCTAAATAGCTCTGTGAGGTAGCATGAAATTATGTTTTGAGTGATGTATTTAAAAAATAAATTTCTATTATCCAAAGGGAAGTAAGCAAAGGGGGGAAATGCACTTGGGAAGTCAGATACCTGAGTTTTTATTTGGTAATAACATCCTACCTTCCAAATGGAAAATTTTCAACATGTGCCCCTTGTGTCCTTAGAGAGCTAGAGTTATTTAAATTAGACCAGGAATTCTTGGAAGATAAATAGAAGTTTTAAGATTTAAAATTGGTCATCTAAAGAAGGCCTAGAAGCCAAATCTTATCTACTTCTTGTTTTAATAAATGCAGTTTTTAAAGTAAAGAGATACAGTCATTCAGTCATTCATTTTTATATTGTCTGTGATTGCTTTGTGCTATGATCGTGCTGTGGTCTAAATGTCAATGTCTCTCCAAAATTCATGTACTGAAAAATGTTTCCCTTGAATTGGTAATGTTAGAAGGTAGGGCTTTTAGGAGGCAGTTTAGATCATGAGCGTTCAGCCCTCTGCTATGAGATTAGCATCCCTATAAATGATGGCTTCATTATCCTCTGCCACCAAATGAGGCCAAAGTGAGATGGTGCCATCTGAGAACCAGGAGATGGGCCCTTACCTGTGAATCTGCTCAGCCCTTAACCTTGGACATTTAAGCCAGAACTTTGGAATGTCTATTGTACATCAGATACATAGCTCATGGTATTTTGCAATAGCAACTCAAATGCCCCTAGGGAATTGAGTATAGTTTTGAAGATTCATCTTATTTTGCACATGAATGCAAAACCTGTGCGGGCCAGAAGAGGGAGTCAGACCCCTGGAGCTGGAGATACAGACTGTGAGAGCTGTTCAACTTGGGTGCTGAGAACCAGACTCTAGTTCTAAGAAAGCACACATAATGCTCTTAGCCATGGAGTCATCCCTCCAGCCCTGGAGTTGAGTATTTTTGATGTATGACCTATGAACTAAAATAGTTACCACCTGTGACTTTACAGGAAAAAAAAAATGAGCCAAGGCCTCTGCACAATAGCAATTCAAGTTGAATATGCTCAGCATGACCCCAACCTTAGTAAAGAGGGGGTCCTAACAGCCTATCCCTGGTGGAGGAAGCTTGGTACCAGAGAAAGGGTCTGGCTGGATTGATTCCCCCCAGCCCCTGCATTCCATCATTGCCCACTTTTGCTTAGCAGCTGCTGGCTATCAGAGGCAATGGAATAGTTGCAAGGTGGAGGGAGATGGGTTTCAAGGAGCTGAAATGACACCATAAAAGCTTTGCCCCATTGCTTTTTACCAGGCTTCCTCAGCTGGGAGGAGTCTGGCCCTCAGAGGTCAACAGAAGTGTGTAAAAGGCTTGCCTTTGGGATAAATGTACATCAAAACCTGCTCAGGGGGGGAGAACAGGAAAAAAGGAAATAAACGACAAAGAGAGTACTTTGAAAGAATTTCTTCCTAGAGGAAGCAAGCAATGAGGCCAGGCGAGGAATAAATGGTGTAGAAATGACAGTCGCTCTTTTGGTCGGGCCACAGATGCACTCGAGGGCTGATAAGACTCACCATGTGTCAGCCCACCTCTCCCTGTTCATACTTCAATGTGAACTTTACAGGGAAAGGGGGACAGGAGGCAGCGAAGGGGAAAACAGTGGCTGCGAAGGACTTGTGCACAGGGTGTGAAGCCATTTCAATTTTATATTCGAAAGGACTCTGTAGGTGATCCCGTGAATGCAATTATGCCTACCTAATAAAAGCAACATATGCTAAGACAATTAAAAGATTTTATTATACGTCTCTTCATTGTAGTCCGGGTTAGGCGGGAGGAACGGAAACTGATGAGAGAGACAGGATGTATCTGGCAGGAAGGGGAGCCAAAGTCGAGGCCTGGACCATGCTGGCGGGGAAATGGATGGGAGATGATACACTTCTAACATAAAGATGAATTACGGACTGACTCTTCACTGGGGTGTTTTCACCTTGCAAAATGCCAAGGCTCTGATTTCATGACTGTGACTAGGAAATATCGCTGAAGGGATCACACTGCCTTCATAAAAGTCCTTGGCGTTTTGGTGTGCAGCCATAAAACAAAGGTCTTCCTACAATGCCAGGGAGGGAAAGGGGTCTGTCGATTGATTTGAAGTTTAATAACAGGGTGGTAAGTGGAAATCAAACTAATATTCTGGTGGCCAATCATTCCAGACACATACTGAGGCCCAGATAGTGGACTCACAGTTCTGGCAGAGAACAGGGAGCCTATGGAGCAGGGGCAGTCAGTGTCCTCAGGGAACACACTGTGGCACTCTTAGCCCCTTCCATTAAAAGAAAAATAGTCTTTTGGTTTTCTTCCTGGACAGAGAGCCAGACTGAACTCAGCTTGCCTTGCACAGGGAGTTGACCAGTTCTCACCAATAAAGAGTGGTTAGGACTGGAGAGAGAGGGGTGGAGATGTGCCTTGGAGGCTAAGCATACTGACTGCTCACCCAGAGAAGCTAGGTTTGATTCCCTGAACTCCAAGGCAGCTCACAATCTCTGGTATCTCCAGTGCCAGGTGATCTGACATTCTTCTCCGGCCACCTTAGACACAGTGCACAAACATGGTACATATTCATGCATGCAGGCCAAACACCCATACACATAAAATGAAGGAAAAACTTGAAAGAATGGTGAGAGTCACCCAGCTGGAATGTAGAGCCCACCAGGAAGAAGGGAGCCACTTTTTGAGTGGAGCCTGGGCGCTGGGATCACTATGTTCATGGAACATAGCTCCCACCTTCTGGAGCACCAACTCAGAACTTTTGTGTTTTGTTGGTTGAGTGCTTGATGGTTGAGCTATCCATCTTCCTGGAGACTATTCGTTATTGCAGCATCACCCATCCTGATACAATCACTGTGTCGGTTAGCAAACAATTACTGTGAGACTCATTTTAAGAACTAGCAAGGTGACTCCATAGTTAAGAGAGCTTGCTGCACTTCCCAAGGATCTGAGTTCCCAGAATCCTCATTGGGAGGCTTAGTCCCAACTGTAATTCCAACTCGAGGGAATCTGATACCCTTTTTTGGGCACACACACATGTGAACAAACCCCCTCCCACACACACACACATGTCCATGTGTCACACATGTACACATAAATTAAAAAAAATAAATCTTTAAATTGAATGTTTTTGTTGAGATATGGAGACAGCCTGGACACCAACCACTGTACTATGCTGCCTTAGGACAGTTTCATTGAGAATGTAACATTCTTTTTCATTTCAAAGGCATTAGCAAAGACAATGACAAAGTGGAAGTCACAACACTCCCAGAGGCTCAGAGGTGTGGAAGAATGTGGACTAAGAGCAGAACTGTAATTCTACAGAGGTTCTCTGGAAGCCACCATGGAGGCACTGTGAAAGAATGCTAGGAAGCACAGCATGTACCAACAATCTTTGGTCAAGATTAAAGTATGTCCTCCCAGAAGGTACCAGCAATCTTTGGCCAAGATCAAAGTATGTCCTCCCCAGGTAGGAGCCACTGCTGGGTCAGACGTGGTCCACAGAAGGTCACACATCCTGAGTACAGCGGTCTCTACCGCTGTAAGAAAGTGTTTTACACTTTACGACCAAATTCAGGACTGGTGAGCTCTCTATGGGGTCAAACCCATGGAGATAATAATAGAGTCGGTTTGTCATGTGATTCATGTAGAAGAGGGTCAGTCTGCCCAGAACCACAGCTTTGTGGTTGACCTGGTAGCCACACAGAAACACAGGCAAAGCCCATCCAAAATAAAAGTAAACCCCACACAGAGAGAACCCGTACATTTTGTGCAAGAGGGGAAATGTATATCTGTAGTCTGTAGAGGAGGAGCCGAGTGAGCTTCATAGCGCGATGTTACACAAAGGCAGCCAGTAATATCTTATTCACTGAACATGTTAGCCAGTCTCTAACACCTTCATTTTATTTTGGCAGGAGGAGGAAGGCATAGTAAAAATGAGAGCCATTAAGTCAGAGTGGACTAATCTTGGACTCTCCGGGTTTCCCACACTTTGGAAATGAACATAGGGGAGTAGGTGTTGCAAGAGACAGCCGCAGGTGGCTAAGCAACAAAGAGTATGGAGAGAGAGAGAGAAGTGTACATGATGATGCGAGACAGACCCAGGTAAAACAATTTTCCAAGTTGCTGTTGATTAATGCTAATATTAAATGGGACAAATTATGCAAAGTGGAAGCATTTATGTAAAATGGCATCTAGTAAAGGTTCAATAAAAGCTACTTCATTCATCTTCTTTATATTCTTCTTAATAAGCATGATGTTTTAGGGTAAGGTTATCAAATATATTTCTTATTAGCGTATAAAATTAACCCAATAATGGTCTCTAATTTTGTAAAATATCATGTCCACGCTTTACTGTGCATGCATTCTTTGTCTGGAAGAAGAAACTCAACGGATATCAGTCTGATGTTTGTGTGTGTGTATTAACATTAGTACACACACATGCACACATACTGTAGGGGTCAGAGGTCAATGCCGGGTGTTTTTCTCAATATCTCTCCATCTTGGCTTTTGAGACAAGGTCTCTCACTGGACCTGGAGACCACCAGTTTGGTTAGTCTGGCTGGCCAGTGAGCCCTGGGAATTCTCCTGTCTTCATCTCCCTACTGCTGGGATTACAGCTGCACAGTTGCATCCAGCTTTTTTTTTTTTTCTTTTATGCAGGATCTGGGGATTGAACTCAAGCCCTCTTGCTTGCACAGTAAGCATTTTCTCCACTGAGACCTTTCCACAGTCTACACTTATTCTTGAAGAATTTGTCATGCTTCTCTGGGCCAGGCATTAATTGTGTTTCTGGGTGGAACACACAATTTCTCAGTTACTGCTTGGCAGCTGAGGCAACAGAGAAATGCACACAGCCTTGACAAGCCAGAGACATCTGGAAGGAGGCTGAGCTGAAGAAGTTTGCTTTGCCTATGTACCACAGCCCTATATGGGCATCTCGTCTGTACCCCACATGACCTTTCCTGCTACAAACCCATGAGATTTGAAACCTCTCAAGACCGAGTTCAGAAAAACATTCTGACTATGTTTGAGTATTACTAACCACTACGGAGCCTGAAAATACTGTATCCTGCCAGTTTCCATAAGATTTTCCCAGTAAAGCATTTAAAATAAGAATTTTTAAGATTCTAAAGCCAATGAGATACATTAAATACTTTGAGAAGTAAAAACAAACAAACAAAAAAACCATGAGCATAGAGACAACATCACACTCTCTTTTCTTGCTCATCTTTCCACTAGTCTATTCCATTTCCTTTTGGCTTTTCCTTGATTGTATTATTTTATTGCCATTGTTTTCGGCCTATGCCGCCCTGGAACTCACTAGATAAAACCAGTTGGCCCTTTCTTCTATTTCCAGTCAGACAATATACTCCACTTTTTAAAAATTTAATTTAACTTAATTTTTATTTATTTATTTATTTTTTGGACAGGGTTTCTCTGTGGTTTTGGAGGCTGTCCTGGAACTTACTCTTGTAGACCAGGCTGGTCTTGAACTCATAGAGATCCACCTGCCTCTGCCTCCCAAGTGCTGAGATTAAAGGCGTGTGCCACCAACACCTGGCTAATATACTCCATTTTGAACCCCACTTTTGATACCCAACCTTTTATCATAAGTATTTTCCCAATGGGCATTTTATTTTAGTGGATGCATACTATTCCATAAATAGACCATGATTTATGAATCACCTCCCTGCCCTTGACCCTTCAGCTTGAGTTTACACTTTTGTTGGATTGCTTTCAGAACTATAGAGAAGGGTTGTATTTTGTTGCTAGCACACTTTCCCCCCTGAGGCTTTGATTGTGGATGTCCGTGAGCTACAGTCTCCTCATGGCATGAAGACTGAATGAAGGGACCTCTCTAGGAGATCTTCAGGCATTGCCATCCAACATTCCATTCTGTGTTCAGCAGTTCTCTTTCCCTCTGTCACCCCAGCCTCACTCCATTAGATCCTTTGCTTCCGGTGTGAGGATGGAGGGGGAGGCTAGTGTGAACCATCCCAAGAGTCAGACATCTCCAAGTTCCTCCATGGTGCCCAAAGCATGCCAGGCACTTCATGCTTCTAAGGCGGTTAGCAAGTGGTCTTTGTATCTGGAATGTACCACTCCCAGGGTCCTGGAGACTCAGGAGGGGAGCAGATGGTACACGATGTACTGACAAGGTTTGTTCTACATTGACTTAGATGTAAGGACAGGGCCTTGGCGACATCAACAGGCATGTGTTTCAAATATGATTAACATGGTATTTTATGCCAGGAAAGATTTTTCTGGAGAGAATCCTGGCTGTCTTTCCAATGTAAAGAGATGAATTCAGCAAAGCATTTGTTACAATTTTATATTTCTATGGCACGTGCATGCTTGTGTGTGCGCACGCGCACACAAGCACACATATACACACAGAGTGAGGGGAGAACTGGCTCTCACAATCTATCTTTGATTCTGCAATTCCCAGAGGGAAAGTGCGGTTCCTAAAGAGGTCCCACATGAGTGGGGAGATGGATCAGCAGGTACAGGTGATCTTTAATGAAAGCCTGATTGCCTGAGTTCAATCCCCAGAACCTATGGTTAAAAGGAGTGAACTGACTCCCAAAAGTTGTCCTCTGACTGCCACATGTATGTTGTGGCAATTGTGTCCCCCCCCTCCCCAATACTAACCACAACAGATTTTAAAAAGAAGAGGAAGAAGTTCCATAAAACTATTGAGACCAGATAGCCTAGAACCAGGCAAATAGTTACTAGTGAGGAACAGATACCTACAGAGGAACTCTACTCCTTACTGTGCAGACTAATTTTGGAAGGGTGATGTCTGAAGTCCAGAGCAGAAATATAAAGTGTGTTTCAGGTACAGAGTTCCACTAGGTAGCCCCAGGCTATAATCCACCTGCCTCAGCCTCCAGAGTGCAGGGATCACAGGCTTATGCCACTATGCCTGGCTTTAGAAACACAAAGCCTTGAAGGATAGAGGGCTGGGTGTGTGTGTGAATTCCTCCTGAACCACATGTCTTGGTCTGGCTCTGAAGCCGGTGCTTTCTGCACCATGGCAGCTGGAGATATTAGACACCTCCAAGTCCCAAGGACCAGGTGAAGCTCTGAGAGACATGCAGTTCCTGTTCTCTCAAGGTTCAATGTCAGGTGAGGAAAGAGCAAAACGAGGACATCATTAAGGCAATGGGAGGAGTTAGCAGGGCACGTACAGAAACACCAAGAGCAGTGTCGGCTTCCACCTGCTACTTGGTGACAAGCACAGTCACTTGCTGGCACTGAGGAGGGTCTGGGCTTGCCCTGCCTCCACAGGCTTCTGCAGGAACTCCAGGTTCCTAAGAGCCAGGATGACCTGGCTGATGCATGGCAGGCCGCCAGCTGCATTTAACCGAGCTCGTGTGTCTATCACAATGCAGGAAGCCCTCTTAAAAGGGCACACAAATTAGCTTCCTGGGACTTTAGATTTTAAAAGCTTCTGTGATTGAATTTGCTTTGGTATTTTTTTAATAAAGGATTTTGAATATTGGTTCTGCTGTCAGGATATCAGAAAACAAATTGAGAGAGGTGGGGGGAAGCAAAGTCACTGGTTTCTACAGCAGAGGGCTTTTAATGCTGGTAGAGTTTGGTTGGTGAAAAGAAATATGGCTCTAGAAGGCTGTCACTCACCCTGAGGGATCAGCTTCTCGAGGACGACCTGATTGACACCTACTGAGCATGTATCAGCACTAGTGGTCAGAGCATCTGGAGTCAGGGCAGAGTCCATTTTGATAAAACACAACACAAAGCTAAACAAGTGTAATGTATAATGTGTATTACTCAGTGTACTTACTCTGTAAGCTGATTAAAAGTTAAAATTAAATTTAAACCAAGAAAGAAAGAATAATAGTAGACATGTAAAAAAAATCAATCAACCAGCAAAACAGACCAATAATAGCAAAGCAAAAGCAAAAATGTAGTGACTGGGCAGACTGCTCAGTGGTGAAAAGCAGGTGCTGCTCTTGCAGAGGACTCAGGATTAGTTCCCAGCACCCACACCTGGCGGCTCTCAACCATTTGTAACTCCAGATCCAGGCTGGGGAGGGGGTGCATGACTTCTAGTCCCTGAAAGCACCTGTACTCAAGTGACCACTATCTCCACACAAATAATTTAAAAAGAAAATGATCATTTTTAAAGTCCAAAAAAATTAAAATTCTGGATAATGATAACAACTCTTTTCCTAGGAAGCAGGCGACAGCAGAAGGGTGAGTGTAATCATCACACTTATTTAGAGTGGGGGTATAAATTACAACCAAAGTGCTATGCTATTTAAAGAATGGATGCTCTTATTATTAGGTGTGTCCTAGAATTGAAAGCCCTTAGCCGGGCATTGGTGGCGCACGCCTTTAGTCCCAGCACTCAGGAGACAGAAGCAGGCAGATCTCTGTGAGTTCAAGGCCAGCCTGGTCTCCAGAGCGAGTGCCAGGATAGGCTCCAAAGCTACACAGAGAAACCCTGTCTCAAAAAACGGAAAAAGAAAGAAAGAAAGAAAGTCCTTACTGAAATCTGAAGACCCTGAGAAGCCCTTGGGATCCGCATCATTCCAAGGTGCACACACCCAGGGTTGTTATTAGCTGTTGGTCTCTGTGTCTTCCATGTTAGTCTGTGACCTCCATAACTGCTCTTTTCTTCTTACTCCCTAGGTGCTAGTCACTTAGTCAGCAAATAAACTATCCTTGAGTTGAGCACAGCCTACTTCCTCTTCCACTTGACGTCCTCAGGCTGACTAATGCTTTTGTCTATTTTCAGAAATATTTCCCAACATCTCACATTTAAACAACAACAAAAAGACACTGGGGAAATATTTAAATAAGTCAAAGTATTTACAATCTGTAGGTAAGGCATGAATATCCACCAACCCATAGGAATTCACAAAAACTTGGCCCAGGTCAATGAAGAATTAACATCCATCATGCCTCTCCTACACCTGGAAAGGCTTATAATAAAAGAAGAGGAGGAGGAGGGAGAAGAAAAGGAAGAAGAAAAAGGGATGACCTTGCAAATTACAGCCTTATAAATTATACTTCTAAATTTGGAAAGAAACTGAAAGACAGAAAAAAAATCCTGAAATGGGCTTGCAAAGCTTAAGGAGATCTTTTCCTGTAGAGGAAGAAGAAACTTGAGTGTGAAAACCGACTTCTGCTTTTTGTTTGATTTTTCTAAGAAAAAGTTATCTTCTACAATGGAATCATGTAATCCTTTGGGCAATGATTCATGGTCAGATTGCATTTTCTTAATCTGACATTATTTAGAGAATGAATAAGATTCACTGACTTATGAGGCTGGTACTGTTCTCATCCAGAGATAAAGTTAAGTGCTCATGTCAGTTTGGTTGTACAATACAATCTCCCTCCCAAAGAAATATATCAGGAAAGCAGAGGAGGCCAGCACTCCTATAATCAGTTCTGGATCTACTTCCATCTTTATCGTTTGTTGACTGGATGACTTTAGGCAAATCACATGACCTCTTTGGTTCCCTGTGTCCTCTACTGTGGATAAAAAGGGAAATAAAAGTGTCAGGGTGCAGTGAGATAACATTGGTTGGGACTAGTGTGTGAAACACGCCATTCAACAGGGAAGCACTCCCACTGGGAAAACACAGTTGGATTATTTATTGAAGAGCAAAGGGCTAAAACTCCTCTAGAAAGGGGGTGGTGGGTCACAGAAGATTTCAGTTACCTGATCTCCTTCTAAAGTTTCCTCTTAGAAAAGTGTCCATGTCCCTGAGAATGCATGGCCCTGGAAGTGAGTACCCAGCACTGGAGTGCTGCACAACAGAGCTGGTTTGGGCTACTGTGCAAGCAACAGAAGGATTTTCTTCACCTTTATTCCTAGTCCAAGTGCTCAACAGGCAGGCTCTAAGACCTTCCCAGGAAGATGGCAGTGACATGTATGTCCCTCCCACTGTTTATAGCCAGGGAAAGGGTCCAGGGGGCAAAGTGATTTCTCTAGGGTACCTGTGGTCAGACCAGGTGTCTTCCCCATGAGTGGGGTTTTCCAACCACTCATGGTTCAGCTGGTCCATACTGTGTCCTTGACAGACTAATGCCTCCTTGGGATGTACATGGTTTTATCTTTTTATGTAATACAGGAAGGACACACTCCAGGTTTTTCTTCTCATTTTTTGCTTCTGCACTGAGCTCATTGGTTTCCAGGGACAGCCAGGAATGGAGAAAGGCAATGCAAGGGGAGCTTGCAATCCTACCTGCTGTGAATCCCAAGAATTGATGCAGTTACTCCTGGTACTCCTTGGGAGGCAAAGACCGGTGGATCTCTGAAAGTTTTAGGTAAGCCTGGTCCACATACCCATATAGCAAGCTCTGGGCTAGCCAGAGTGACATAGTAAGACATGTTTCAAAAGGAGGAGGAGGGGGGAAGAGAAGAGGAATAAGAAGAGGAGATAGAGAAGGATTAAAGGGGTGGGGTGGGGTGAGAAGGAGGAGGAAGAACAACAAAAATGGTGATTGGTGATCTCCTGCAGATTCAGGGAACCACTCTGGTGTGTGTGTGTGTGTGTGTGTGTGTGTGTGTGTGTGGTGTGAGAGAGAGAGAGAGAGAGAGAGAGAGAGACAGAGAGAGAGAGAGAGAGAGAGAGAGAGAGAGTCCAAGTGCCACAGCATGCATGTGAAGGCCTTCTGACCTTCAGGGGTTAATCTTGCCTTCTACTTTGAGACAGAGTCTCTTTGTTGTTCACCCTGACAATGTCTCTACTTCCCATTTTTCCACGGGTGCATTGGGATAATAGTTGTATGCTACCATGCTTGCCATGCTTGGTTTTTACATGGTTGCTGGGGATTTGAACTTGAGTCCTCATGCTTGCATGCCAAGCTCTTTACTCAATGATCCAGCTACGGGGTTCAAGCATTCATTTTGTCTGTGCTCCTTAGATGGAGATGGAAAAGGCAGCCTTCCATCTATATAATCCCTGCATCTCCTGCAGCCACAGCCTTTGAAGGCCTGGTCTTATGATCTGAATTCTGTGCTGCCTGGCAAGTAACAAATAATCATATTTGATGTGCTAGAAGCATACTGCAGCCTCCAGTCTCCAGAGAGACTACAGCTTACAAGATATCTCAGATGTGCTATTTAACACCCAAGTCTCAGCTTCCTCTTCTGAGCCACGGGACTCTGAACTTTGCTGACATGCAAGGTGCAGGTTAAATAGGATCATGTTTACTACACTACAAGCCCATGTCTTGCCCATACACATGTATTTCTCTTCTGAATCACTTACTGTCTCCAAATTCTGGGACGAGGAGTGTGTGTGTGTGTGTGTGTGTGTGTGTGTGTGTGTGTGTGTGTGTGTGTGTGTACATGAATGTGTTTGGTGCACGTGTGCATGGTTGCATATGAACTTGTATGCCATGGATGTGGAGGTTAAGGGTCAGCATTAGGTGTCATTGCCTCAGCAGCTATGCACTTATTACAGGTACAGAGGCTTCCTATTCACATGAAGCTCATCAAGCAGACTAGGCTTGGCTAGCCAACAAGCCTCAAGCTCCACTAGTCTCTGCCTCCCCAGTGCTATGAATTCTAAGGATCAAACTCAGGTTCTTATGCATCCACTTCTCCAAGTGAGTCAGCTCCGAGGCCTAGCTCGAAACCTTTATCAGCAGTCACTTTTCTAAGTTTTATAGTTTCCAAGATGAAAGTCTTTCACTTTTTAAGAATTATTTCATAGACATGGTTTTGTAAAGTGTTAAGGTACTGACAGTGGTGTGGGCAGGCTGACCCTGGGCTAAGCTGGGATGTAGACAAATTCTGGGATGGTGAGAAGCTGAGTGAATGATGGGAATCAGCCCCCTGCCACGAGCACACACACACACACACACACACACACACACACACACACACACACACACACAGAGAGAGAGAGAGAGAGAGAGAGAGAGAGAGAGAGAGAGAGAGTGGAAAGGGCTTCCTATGTGCCCAAGTACCCTGAGGGGAGAACACCTGGAAAATCCATCCAGCACCAGGCAGTGCTAATTATCATTTGCAGCCTTCCTTCCATTTTTCTAGGCCACACATCCTACATTGCCCAGTAATGTGGAGTTTGAGTAGTGTAGGCAGAGATGGAGAGAACCTGAAGTAACATGGACTAGAGATATCTGTGGCGATTTTGCTTATACAAGTGCATGAACAGTGAACAGTCCCTGGAGCTTGATTTCAGCTACCTATGTGACTCCTTAACCCACCCTTGCAGAAATGAGTATAGCAAGTCTAGTGCTTCCAAAATACAGAGAAGTATCAAGAATTGGGGCTTACTGTAAGACTGTGTAGCTACTCTGGAAAGCTGTTTGGCAGCTGCTCTGTAAGTCGAGCGTAGAGCCAAGTCTCAGCAATCCTGCAGCAGGTATATGTCCAAGAGAGATGGAAATGCAGGTCCACACAGAGACTTATCGTTAGGAGTTTACAGTCCAAAACCAGAAGGAAAAAGGAAGGGAGGGAGGGAGGAAGGAAGGAAGGAAGGAAGGAAGGAAGGAAGGAAGGAAGGAAGGAAGGAAAAGAGAAAAAACATGTCCATCAATGGATACAGAGAAACTCAAATGTGGGCCACTCCATCAATGGAATATTAGTCAGCCGTGAGAAGGAATGAAGTGCTGATACACGCTTCTTAAATGACTCTGCAAAGCATTACGCTAATCAATGAAGCTAGACACAGCCACATATTTTATACTTTTCTTTATGCCAAGGATAGGTAAATCTGTAAGACTGAAAGCAAAGGAGTAGGGAGAAGAGAATGGGGAGTAATTATTTAACAGGCATGATTGATTCTTTCTGGAATGATAGTAGGGTTGTGAAACTAGAGAAAAAAGCCCCAAACACATTGAATTCACTAAATGCCATTGAATTCACTAAATTCCATTGAATTGTGTACTTTGTTTATCTTTGGGTTTTTCAACTGTGTACTTTAAAACAACCGTGCTGTATAAATTCTGAATCAATTGAATTTTTATAAGAAAAACAGTTAAATAAAACCCCAAAGTGTTTTATTGGCCTGTTTGCTATAAGCAGAAGTGATACAGGGTCTAGTTATATAGTCCAGACTGGCCTCAAATGCCTGGTCTTCCTACTGTGGACTCCCTAGTACCGGGATTGTATTTGTGCACAGAGATGTTCACAAACACAGGGGGTTTGAAGTCACTCTAGCCAGAGTTAGAATCTCATCCCTGCCTCATTGGGCTTCAGTACCTTTGGGACAATGTCACAGGCATCCAGTCTTTTATTCTATCTTATTTTAAGATGGCATCTTAGTTCCCATGCAGAGCTTATGGCATGTTTGTCATCAGAAGCTAGGTCGTTAGCTCAGGCCTGGTGCACATGTACACAACCTGTCACCTCCCATGTCTGCCACTACCATGTCCTTTCTTTCAATGTTCTTAGGAGAAGCGACTGATTATCAAAGAGATCAGAGGGATGATGAGATCATTGCATTGTTACCAGACACCTTGAAGTAGAATTGTCAGCATCTGCTCATGTCCAGACATCACTTCCTTTTAAATAAAATATTTCAATGCATTTGAATTTATTAGATATTCTGTACTTAGCTCAAGAGTTCTTTGGAGTAAAAAACACCAACTTTCTTAAAGAATAAACACAATGCTGGAGAGTTGGCTCAATGGTTCAGAGCCCTTGGTGATCTTTCAGAAGACCCAGTTTTGGTTTCCAGCACTCCACCAGGCATCTCACAACTGCCTATAACTCCAGCTCCAGCCCTCTTCTGGCTTCCACAGCTACCTGCATGCTGGTGCACATACTCACACATAGATACACTTATGCACATAAACAAAATTTTTTTTTAAAAAAAATGAATGTATGGTAAAATAATTTATTCACTGAACTGGCTAACTGTATGCATGTGTGTCTCATGGTGTCAAGGAGTTTCATGTTGCCCAAGATGGCCACAACTCATTGACATTCTGACACTCCTGCCTTCACCTCTTGATTTATGGGATTCTACTTAATACTGTGACCATGCATTGGAGGTGACAGTTCAGAGACAACCAAAGATCAGCTGATTCCATGCACCTTGGTAGATCACTAATTTAAAATGGGTACATTTCTTTTAATTACACAATTCAGACAATTGACATGCGAATCAGACATCATCAAGGCACTGTTGACCCCGTTGTTTGAATCAGGAAACTCTGAAGTTATGGGCTACTGACCACACGTTGCAGTTCTGAACCTGCAGTGAAAACTAGAATGGAATATGTGTCACCTGAATTTATAACAAGGGAAAGAGGACTCAAAGGGAGATGGGATGGGAAGGGAACAAAATGGACAGAATGAACTAATGTGGACATAAGCACCGTAGAGGATCAAGAAATCCCGTCCTCTTCATCTCAGAAGTTCAGGGCTGGGACTGTGCAAGCTGAAATGTCTAGCTTGCTAAAACCGAGAGCAGGGTGGAGAAAAGAGGTAGGGAAGGGACTTAGCATCCCACTTCCAGGAGGGACTAATACCAATTTCCTTGCAATAATGTTTTTCCTAAAAGTAAGTTGATTTGTTTGCACAATAAAGCAAGGTTGAGAGTGGCCTATGGAAATCCCCCATGCCTCTCCATATTACCCTGGGAAGCAAAGCTCCTTTATGTGTCTGGAGAGGCCATCTTTCCAAAGGAGATCGCTGTCCCTGAAATGTAGATAGTTATAAAAATGGCATTAATTTGCTTAGACCCAGAAATTTTCACAGGAGAGCAACTAGCAGAAAACATTATGGAAATGTCCGAGAGGGCTGGTAATTGAGTTGATTAGTATGACCTTGGTTATGAAGGTAATGGAAGAGGGACTGGTGTTTAGACTGAGTTATAACTCTGTTCCCGGTTCGTCGACCGACTGAGGGATGTAATTTGTTCAGCCTGCCTCGGAGTGGCCAAGCTTGCCTGTGACAAAGTAATACACTGACTAGCGGAGCTTGGCTGGTATTTTTACTCTGCTGGAGTAAACAGGGCAGGGTCAAATAAGAAATGATGGAGATGGACTGCGTTCCAACACAGTGCTTCAGTGTGGATCTGCTGTGGGCATAGCCTTACAGGCCATGAACCCCAGGAAGCACTAACTCATTGCTTCGGAACTGCCGAGGAAGGAACCGAACTCAACAACTGCTCCCCAGCCAGAATAAAACAAAGCAAACCACCGACAATGCAAAGAATAAACATCCAGGAAGGTCTATGCTGAATTCGCTCTGGCTTTGTTTTCATAGTATTTATAGACATTTATGGAGCAATATGCTTTCTGGCTGCAGTGGGAAATTCAGTTGCACTAATCATAAGAAAGAATCCAAAGTCTGGCTCCCAAGACCATGCTGTTTATAGGACACCTGCTTAAACAGGCAATTGTCTCTCCAGTACACACGGGAACCCATGTGTAAACTTGAACCTGGCATGACTGCCCACGAGAAAGGACCGGGGGTACCTTGAGTGAAGTCATTAGCTTTAGAACTACTGTGTGAAGTTCACATCCAGGGATATCCTGCCCTTCTCTCATCCAGGATGGCCTTGATCACCCACACCATGTTAGAAGGCAATGTGTGAGGAATGTCTGAGACTTGGGGAAAATCTATGGCAGGCACCGGACACTCTGAAATAATAGGTGAAAGGTCTGTGGTCAGCATTTTATCATTTGCTATTCCTAAAGAATACACCCTATACTTGATCTGGAGAATTGTATCTGCTGAATAATAACAGGCTATCTGCAGTCCTTCCTGGAGTGGTGGTGGTGGTGGTGGTGGTGGTGGGGTGGGGTGTGTGTGTGTGTGTGTGTGTGTGTGTGTGTGTGTATTTGAGTGAGGGTTTTGGAATTTTTTTTTTTGAGTTTCCAGTTTCAGGACTGAAGCCACACAAATGACAAAGGGCCAGAGTCCCTTGTCTCCTTGCCTCTGTCACCCCGCCTGCTGACCCTCTAGTGAAAGGGACCTGACCACCGCTTGCGAGTGGAATAAATTATCGCTGACACTCCAATATTTAATTATGCAGCTGTCAGAGCGGCCCTTTCGAAATTCATTTTAATAAAGTGGGAACTATCCCTTTCAAGGTTGAGAGTGAGGGGGTCACCTTTGGTGTCAGCCAGAGGTCTCTGCCATGAGCTCTGCATTCCCACTCTGGACGCCTGTCACTTGGCCTGATAGAAGGACCTGATAACAGCTCTGATGCCTAGTGGCATCCCCCATCTCTGCCTGAATGAACACCCTTCATTTAAACCCACAATAATGAGGACCTCAAAGTCACAGAGGCGGGCACAAGGGCAGTCTGTCGGGGGGAGAATGGCTTCTTATTATAAAATCCACTCGGTGTGGAAGTGGGGATCTTGTCCATCTCTGTGGTTTAACTAGTTGATATTTCACATGATGAAAGAAAAAAAGAAAAAGAAAAACGCAGGGGGAGGGGGCTGGGGCTGGGGGAATGGACCCAAAGCTCCTGGGTTTAAGAAAGGATGTACCAAGAATCTGGTTTGCCTCTGCAGTCATGGTTCCCAAACTCATAAAAAAGACACAAAAGTATTGATTCATATTTTTCTATAAAATAAAAAATGGTATTATAGTTTTGTAGTCTAGTTTCTGGGCTATAAAGTTGCTCGGAGAAAAAGCTTTGTATGTAGCAAAGTGAATGTGTGAGTACTCTCCTGCCTGCCTATTGTACATGTGGCTAAAGTCCATGTTTAGCTGACACTTCCCACTGTTTGTATGTAAGCTGAGGCTGCAGACAGCAGGGAAATACAGGCAGGGCTAGAGATGGCAGAAGGGGTGGGCAGATGCTTCTAATCTGACTCCTGTCTGTTCTACAGACTCTTGCCATTTCCCACATCCTCTTGTTGGATTCTGTTTCACTGTCTGTCTTCTCTGCCCCTCTCCTCCTCCACTGACATGGTAAACTTGCATTGGTTGGTGATTGTGTACCGGGCATTACCCAGTCAGTCTGTATGGAAGTCCCTCTTAGGGTCAGAGAAATTCTGTTAATTAGTCACTTTAACAACAGTCTCCAATCTTTACAAATAAGGGAGCTGAGGCTCAGAGATGCTGAGGCTCCTGCTCCGTACTGGCTGGCTACCCACTGCCCCCGTGGCATCCAATGCCTACATTTGCTATTACTCTGCTGGTCTACTTTCTCTTTCTCTGATCTCTTCTTCATCAGCCTTTATGCTGGCTTTCTTCCCTCCTCTCTGTCTCCCTCCATGGCTTTCTTTCTTTCCTAGGCTTGCACATTCCATGTCTCACTGGAATATACATCAGCTGCTGTGGAATGCACAAAGTCACCATCAGGCGGGCAAGTGCTGTAACTTTTGTTGCCAAACACTGGTTTTGGAGAGAGACTTCTTGTATCTATCAAAAGGTGCTGTTTCTAATAGCCCAGTATTCCTATAAGTCAGTATTTCTCAGGCCGTGGGTCACGATCCCTTTGGGACATATATATATATATATATATATATATATATATATATATATATATATATTTTACATTATGATTCATAACAGTAGCAAAATTACAGTTATGAAGTAGCAACTAAATAATTTTATGGTTGGGGTCACCACAACATGAGGAACTGTATTAAATGGTCACAGCATTAGGAAGGTTGAGAACCACTGCATTTATGAATTTTTGGCTTTATTGTACAAGCATATTGTATGTTGACTATATCCCCGCACCATCCCTCCTACCTTTCTTATTTCCCCACTCCTCTCAATCCTTTTGTCCCCTAGACAATTTCACTTCTACTGTCACATCCTGTACACATACATTATTTTATATGTCTAAAAAAATCCTAAGAATTCTGAGTGAGAAAAAAATATACTATTTGTCTTTCTAAAATTAACTGAATTCATTCAACATGATTGTCTCCAGTTATATCCATTTCCCTAAAAATTAATAATTTCTTTTTTATGTCCAAAAAAGTTTTCACTGTGTACACATACTATGTTTTCTCTACCCATTCTTCTGCTACTTTGGTTGGTTCTGTAATTGCTATCGTGAAGGAGTCACAGCAAACATGGATGTGCAAGATATATCAACTTGTAATCCTTTGGTCCATAAACATGCTTGCTACGGGACAATATTTTTCCTGCAAGACCCCAAGAGGAAAACAGAAGGCAGAAAGTGCCACCTCTGCTTCACTTTGCTGTTGTCCTGTGAGAGGAGACCAACAGCACATGGCAGGACAGCCAGACCATCCCAGGGTTCTCACAGCTCCTCTAGTGTACTCAAGAGAGCAGCAAATTTTCAAGTCGCCCTTGGTCTTAGTCCTTGAGCTTCATGATGGGAATTCATTCGTGATAGATGAGGATGCAGCTAGGCCTGTAGTGAGCACAAAGAAAATGGAAGTCATGGTCCAGGGGAGGGCTGCTCATTCTTCCCTGGGCTTGTCCTTCATTGTGTCCTGTGTGTTCTAGGGTCTCAGTGCCAAGGAGACGTTTCTCAAGGGCCCATGATAAGTGAGACCACCCATGTCTCTCCATATCTGCAGTCACTGCTACCTGTTGTCTTCGTACAAACCAGGACCATTGAGGTAGCTAAGGGGTTAATGTACTACTTAGGGGATAATGTTTTGTTTTGTATTTTTATTATATTTTTAAGACAAAGTATCATATATTCCAGACTAGCCTCAATTTTGACAGGTAGCCAAGCATAACCTTGAACTTTGATCCTCCTGCCTCTCTCTGCTGTGTGCTGGGATTACAGAAGAGTGCAACCATGCCTGGTTTTATTCAGTGTTAGGTATCAAACCCAGAGCATTCACAGGCTAGGCAAGTACGTTACCCACTGTGCTCCATCCCCAGCACTATCTATAGGACCTGAAGGAGGCATCTGAACATGCAGCAGACTACAGGGAGAGAAGAGCGAGAGCCATGCACGTTACTCCTGTCTGCATGGCACTCGACTTAAACCAGCAAGGTAGGAAACTGGACTTGAAGGAAGTGAGTTCCTCCTGAAAGCCGTAGGGGCTAACCTGTAGGAAGCCTTTAATGATTGCTGGAGGAGTGGAAAAAATAAGAGATAACATTACTTCCTCAATCCAAAGACTAACACAAAGTAACCTGGCCCATGAAAGCAATTGTAACAAACCGAGCACCTTTGTGCACAGGCAAGGACATTTAACAAGATCAGAGTACAGACCCGTGCTCAGAGATCAAACCCTGAACCATTGGTGGCTTGCAGCAGCCAAAGAAAAGACAGACACAAGGGACAGGTGTGCTGATTCTGGTCCCTACCACTGTCAACTTCTTGTGATAACTTGCAAAGAGGAGCCTGTATCTCCACGATTTTGTTGGTCTTTCTAGAGCCTGGGTACAGAGGGATTGAGACTTATCATTTGCTTCTTAAAAGGACAATAACAGGACAAACTAGACAAGAAGTTGTAAGAGTATTTAAGTGGAAAATCTAGCAGTACTATATCAAGGAGCATTTCCACCTCCATTCCTTTCTTGGTCATTCTCTCTCTTTCCTGCTGCACTTTTCATGGAGTGGTTATTTCATGGACCAAGCCTGTGCCATGGGTTTTTCATTTAATCTCCACAGGCTGGAAAAGATCAAGTCCTGCTTTGTCCACAGAGGCAGCATGGTGGAATATCATGCCATGTTGTCAGCAAGGCCATGAGGACACCTCTCTTCCTCCTCCCTGGAAGTATGCCTAGAATTGCCTTCAGCTAACCCATGACAAACCTGTTTCACAAGGCTTCTGATTGACAACACATAAAAAGAAAAAAAATAAGGGGGTTAATGGTCTCCTTTCTCTGCCATGATGGAACAGCACAGAAATGAAATAGCAGCAATAGCAGTAGTCACCATAAAAGAACCAGGCTAGATGCTGGGACTGTGAAACAGTGTGTGTGTGTATGTATGTATGTATGTATGTATGTATGTATGTATGTATGTATGTAAATGTTTATGTATATGTATTTACATTTCTAGGGCTGGGAAGATGGGTGGATGTGTAAAGTGCTTGCTGAGGATGAGGACTAGAGTCCAAATTCCTAGTATCCACAGTGATGCTGTGTAGGTGCAGTGGCCTATCTGAAATCTCTGAAATCTCAGTTCTCAGGACATGAGACAGCGTCCCGGAAGCAAACTGGCTGGCTAGAGTAGCTGAACTGGTGAACTCTTAAGTTCAAGTGAGAGACCCTGCCTCACTCTGTAAGGTGGAGAAGAGTCAAGGAAGACACATCATCAACCTCTGGCCTCCACGTGCACACATACACACATGGCATACCCACACGTGTACCACACACATATGCAAAAATAGATAAAGGCACATTTGTATTTTACATGTAAGTATATATAGATACATTTCTAAGCACACACAGAGAAAGAAATATACACGCATGTCTTTTCATCTAATAATTATCCCCATTCCATCACTAATAAATCAAAGCTTAGCTAAATATCATGCTGAAGATCTGTCAGAGGTAGCTGGTGAGTTGAATTGAACGCGGATGCAGACTGAGTTGGTTCAAAGCTATTGCTTTTGAAAAATCAAATAAGGAAATGTGTCCGTCACACCTCTACTCCACTTCAGATGTGTGTATCCCCTCCCCAAACACCCTTTCACTCTTTCTCCAATCTTCTGACAATCTACCAGGGGTGTAAGTGTGTGATGCCCACCTTAATGATAATGAAATCAAGGGTCCAGAACATCTGGGACTCGTCTATGTTTATAACAAACACCGGGTTGAACTTACATTCAGACTCATTGCTATCTACCTCCCCCTATTCAGAACATCTTGCCTCTGCATGGTGGCTCTATGAAGCAGGGGAATAGGTGTGTCAAAACTCTCCTTCACAGGGCCAGGGTAATGGATCAATAAGTTGTTTGCCAGACAAACATGAGGATTTGAGTTCGGGTCTCCAATACCCAAGTAAGAACACAGGTGCTGCAGCACGTGGTTGTAATCTTCCAGCTAGGAAGGCAGAGACAGGAGGTCTCCGGTCCTTGCTGGACAACCAGTCTAGCCAAATTGCTGAGACCCGGGTTCAGTGAAATACCTTGTCTCAAAAAATAAGGTGAAGGGCTGGCAAGGTGGCTCAGCAGGTAAGCACTTGTAATGCAAACCTGATGACCTGAGTTAGCTCCCTGGACACACCGGAGTGGAAGAGAGTCAACTAACTCTCAAAGGTTGTCCTCTGAGCATCACATAGACACCACGGCATGTGCATGTATGTGTGTGTGTAAGTGTGTGTGAGAGTTTGTGCTCTAAGCATTACATAGACACCATGGCATGTGCATGTGTGTGTGTGGGGGGGTCGGTGCGTGTACATACAAAATAACATATTTAATTTTTAGTAAACTGTACAGTAATTGAAGAAGATATTTGACATTGAACTCAGGCCTCTCACACACACAAACATACAGAAACATGTACATGCATATTCACACACATACACATACACAAACCCTCTTTCTGTCAAAGTTCTCAGAACTGACAGTTTCTTTCTTGAACAAACAGACTAGTGTCTATGGGATGCTCACAGCTTCACAAGGCACCCACTGGGCACTGCCTTCCAGGTGAACTTAGACATCATGCCTGATGCCAGCAGTCTCTGTGCAAACGGTAACGGCCACAAAACATGCGCAGCAGCCTCTCGACACAAGTTTTATGGTTGGAAATAATCATGGCTCAAGATCAGCTCCAAATCTCCAAATTCTCAAAGTATACACCCTCCTCATAGTGTGGGGGAAGTCCAGGAGTCACACCTCTCTACCAGAAGATACCTCCCTTGAAGCCCCAAGTGTGGCAAATACCCCAAGATGTCAAGCAAAAGCTAGCTGGCTGGCAGGGGGAAATAAATCCTGGCTCAACGAGGATTAAAAAGTCACCTACCTAGCATGAGGGGAATTCGCACTCCACAAATTTTTCTCGACTGAGTAAATTTAAAGAAATAAAACTAGATTGAGCATGCGTTTAACAGTAGCTGCTATCTTTTGCTCTGCTCTGCTCAGTGGCTTGTTAAATATGAAAAGATTTGCCCTAGAAGGAGAGGCAGGGAGAGGCACTCTCTGGGTGGGGGCTCATCAGCTACCCTCCTGCCCTTCTTCAAAACCCAGGTGAGGACAGGAGCCTATTTTTATATCAGTATCTAAGGACCCATATCATGGTCTCAGACACCACCCTGGTATTGTGATGGTCTCTTAATAGAAGGTGTGGTATTAAAAAAAAACTCATTCCAGATGCCAGGCGCTTCCCTCTGACCCTGGCTGCCTGAGAGGCAAATTGCATTAGAAAATGACATGCCATTCATCTCTCGAGTACTTGCAGGGACATTTAGCTAATTAAATGATTAATAAATTTAACACTGCTTTGTAATTTCATTTAGCTGTGTTGGAAATCACACGGTGAGCTGCGTAGGCACCGAATGAGATTAGGTGGGAGGGAGGGTTTCAGAGGCTGCCCTGGTAATTGAGATTAGCCTATTACTACAGTGACCTTTTTAACTTTTATATTCTCTTGTTAAAGCGAAATAAAATTTTATTCACTTTTAAGGAATATTTACTTAGAGAAATTTACATGAAATTAAAGAAACACTGAGCCCGGAAGCCTACTGGGGCAGACTCCATGCAGTATTTCTTTAGTAATTCTCAGAGTCTCTTTAGGAAATTATTCTTGAGTTAGCTAGAGACAGAGTAATGAACAGTGTGCTTTCAGACTTCATTCGTTCATTCATTCCTTTGCTCATTCATGAAATGCTGAGTTCCCCCTGTGACCTGGGATGGATTTTAGACCTGTGACCATGACCCAGATCCCTGTTTTTCTACGACATAATTGTAATAGGAAAATACAGATGAGAGGCAAATGAATGAAATGAGCACAGTGCAGAAACCCAGATAGCTGATTTGTCTAGACTGTGAAGGCTAAGGAAAACCTTCATTTTATTTATTTGTTTTATATGCGTGTACATGTGATCATGTGTATTCGAGTGCACATATGCATGGGGCCAGAAGCCACCCCCTGCTGCCATCCCTAAGATGGCATGAACCTTGTTTTTTAAGACAGCATATCTCAATGAACCTGCAGTTGACTAATTCAGCTAGGCTGACTGCCCAACAAGCCCCAGACACCCTCCTGTCTCCACCTCCCCTGTTCTGAGATTATAAACACATATCGCCATGCCAATTTTATCCATGGGTGCATGGGATCAAACTTAGGTTCTTATGGTTGCACAGTAAGCACTTTATCCACAGAGCTAACTCACTGGCCCAAGGTAAATCTCTTTAAAGATGATTTAGCTGAGATCTATATTCCCCTGAGCAGTCAGGTGTGCAATATCCACAAAGAACAAAGAGACAGAGGAGGCTGATGACAAAGGTCCCCGGAAGGGATGAGCAAGGGTGACAAGGACCAGCAAGAGCTAGGAGAGGGTTTGACCAGGTAGGTCAAGGAAGTAGGGGGTGGTGAAGTTGACACAAGAGAGGTCAGCCTAGGTACAGTCCTGCTGGTCAGGATCAAGTTGAGCCTTTAAAGGATGTCATGGAAGCAACACCATATGTCAGGCGATTCCATCTAAGCCCCAAGGATCAACCTGCCTCTACCTCTTCAGCACTGGGATTACTAGCATGTGTCACCACATGGATTCCAGGGCTTGAACTCTGGTCCTCATGCTTCTCTGCCAAGCATTTCACCAACTCAGCCATCTCCCCAGCCCTGCTGGGAGTATTCACACTCCTGAACCCCGAGTGGTGTTCACCCTGCCTCACCTGATCTCACCCACAGAAACCACAGCTTCCCTTCTCCCCTTGCTTTCTTCCACCATAGACCTCTGTGTGTCCTCCTCTCTCTTGGCATGTCTCCCTCCCTTGAGATGAGTGGATTGTGTGGAGCTACTGAAATCTCCAGATACCCAGCTTCACCGCCGATCAGACCAGAGCATTTCCCGAGGTCCTATTATTCGTCATGAGCTTCAGAGACATGATGGCTTTTGACCAACTTTAGTTTACTGCCCTTTCATGAAGCAAAGAGGGTGGCTTATTGTTGATGCTGGTTTGCTGTTTTTCAGCTTGGCAAACCTAAGATCAAATTGGTGGGATCCTGGTTAAGGTGGGAGATAAATATGGACTCAAGATGATAAAGCTCATAAAATGAGACAGTTTCCTTGCTGCTGAAATGGTTATAGATAGGAGTATAGGGTAGAGAAGCATCAAGATGAGTATTTGAAATAGCCCTCTCCCCACCACTGTGGACGTGCCACGGGGCATGTGTGGGTAAAGCGCCTGCTGCACAAATGGCCCAATCTAGCTCACACAGGTGTCATTGGGGTTCTAACCTTTCCCAGTTCTCAGTCCACTTCTGTGTTCAGTCCACCATGGGTAGCACCATGGGTTAAGATTTGAGTGGAAAAGATTATCTCTTTTTCGACAGCCTTACCCATATTTTGCACTGCTCTTACTTGCTTTACACTGCTTCTGCCTAAACTACCCACACCGTAAAACAGATAGGAGGGCTGCTTGCTACCAAGCCTGATTACTGGGGAAAGGATCCTGAATTGTTTAAGAGTAGAGAAATCAAGCAGAGAACAAGCAAGCGAGCGAGAGAGCAAGCATGTATTAATCTCTCTTGACTGCTGATGTGATGGGACTTGCTATCTCAAGCTCTGACTCGGGGAATTCCCTTGTAGTGACAAACTGTGACTGGGAGTTGTGAGCTAAAACTAATCCCCCTCTTTCCCAAGTTGCTTTCTGACAGGATATGTTATCACACAACTGAAATGAAACTAGAACAAATACCAACAAAATATCTGTGAGAATGTCTGGGCCATTTTGCCAGGTGCCTCATGAATCATTCTTCCAGATTGAGAGCCGGTCCCTCAGGGTGTGAGCAGTATCACCCAATGGCTTCAGTCTTCTGATGATAATTTGTATTGTGCACTAACTAGCCTTCCTTTCATCAAGTATTTAAGCTGCAGAAGCCCAGGTAATAAGTACACAACCCATGGATAGTCTTCAGATTGCACAAGATGCTCCCACACTCCTGAAATCTGAATCCTGTGATATCTGCCAGAAGCCCCAAAGTCTGTGGGCAATTATCTTTGTAAGCACAGTTTCCAGAAAATAAGGTCTGTGGGATTCACACTTCTTTTTTTGTAGCTTGTTAATTGTTGGGTTGTTAACTCTGACTGTGAGAATCCTCTGATGCTTAAGAAATTGACATTTTTCCTTCAAACACCTTCCACTCAATGTGTAAAATCCAAACCCACCTTTGTAATTAAAATGTTTCCTGCTCTTGAAAAGAAATGTTTTTAGATACAGAGACAATCACATTAGTTCCTGTTAGGAACTAGAAAGAATATGCAAATTTTGGTTGTTAAAGAAATAGCAACCCGAGTTCCTAGAAATTGTAAATCTGGTATTTTACTAATTTAGTATGGAGATGATTGTGTCAGCTGCTAGTATTTGGGAGTTTCAAGAACGTCCACTGTCGTTAAGAGATGCTTAGCCATGATCACGGACTTTTGCCTAGACTACTTTGAAACCAAGACTCCTTTTCCTTCACCTGTTTTCTCTACCTGATCTTTGCATTCATCCACAGTGAACCTGATATTATACTAGGTGCCAACGCTATAAGATAAGAAAAAGAAGTTATATTGTTTTATATAATCTTTTTCATTTAAACAATTCACATTTGTATCTCTTGGGAGCTAGCTAGGAATACAGAAATGAAGTTACCTCCCAACCATGCTGCACCCATATTCACACCTTAAAAGCCCCTCAAAGTGGTTTGCATGTATAGTGCATCTTAGTAGATGCTAATTTAAGTAAAGAGATGTGCTCTCTATGACACATTGGTAGAAGGATCTCAATTCCATCCCCAGCTCATATCTAGAAAGCCATATGTGGTGGCACACACTTGTAATCCCAACACTGGTGAGGCTGAGACTGGGGGCTCCCTAAGAGTCACTGGCTGACCAGTCTAGTTAAATTGATCAGTGGAAGATCCTGTCTCAAAACTACAAGGTGGATGACTCCTGAGAAATGACAGCTGAGACTTCGGGCCTCCACATGCACTTGCACACACATTTGCACAAGTACATATTATACTATGTGTGAAAGGATGAAAGCCTCCTGTGATCTCTAGATGATGATTAATAAGCTAGCATTAAGACTTGGGTGACCAGGTATAGATGTTATATGGCAAACATGAATTTACAGAAATGCATTGTGGTGGACTATGCCCTGATTATCTATATAATGGTTCATGCCCTCCTGAATGGTGGATTCTTTAATACCAATGTTGGCTTGAGGACATCCTCAAATGCCCCCCCCCCCCCGAGTAATAATTCCATACATAGGAGGACTCTTCTCAGCTTCCTTCTCATCAGTAAGGCTTCTCAGGATAGCTGACATATGTCTCTAGTCTCTAGACACTCCAGAAAATTTGGTCAGGGCTTCTTAAGTCCCAAACAGAAAGCCTGATGGGGCTAAGTTCATGTCCCAGTGCTGGCAGGTCTTAGTCTTTGGGTATTTCTGTGCCTCTGTTGCTTCCTCTAACAGTGGGTATTACAGATCTACCTGACAGAACTTTTAGAAGATAAAAGGGAAAACAGCAGAGATTGTGCTCAGTGGAACCTAGGTCTTCTCTAGTGGCACTCACCCAAGTTACACATTTATTCATACATATGAATATATATTCCTATAGCCTCCTCTCTGGAACACAGACAGCATGGACCTCTCCTGCTCAGTGTCTCCATGGGACACTTCACGCTCCATGGGACACTTCAAGCCACAGAAGTCATCCCTCTCTACTGTGTTTTGAGCCCAGGGCCTACTTCTGCCCCAACTCTTTCCTGTAGGGCTCAGAGTCCTATCTCTCTTAGAGTGGGCCCTCTCAGACTGTTCAGTCTCCACCCTGTGCTGGCCCACCTGATATATACAAAGTACTAGATGTAAGCTGACCTGTGTTTTGGCTTCCTGCACGTCACACACCATAAGCTGGCTGTCCATAGCTCTCTTTTAGCACAGCTGGGTACTTGTTCTGTAAAAGCTGGACTCCCTGCCTCTTGGCTCTGCCTCAGACCCCTCTGTTATTCTTGATTAGGTAGAGGGAGTCCTTACCCTACACTCGCTTTCATCCTAGGTGGCCTATGCCCTGCTCCATCCCATCCATCACCCTTTCTGTTAGCATAGGTCAGCGAATCCTGCTCCTCCTCTGGGCCTCTGGCTTTACACACTGCAGGGATGGAACAGAACTTTCGAGGTGGTGCTGAGAAAAATGATATTGTGAACTATCTTTTTCTCCATGGGAAGAAATGGGGAATAAAGTCTATAATGATGTTGGAGGAAACTAAAGAGGAAATAGTATAAAAATGAATGCTTACATGTTCCACAATTATGATTAATAGAGTAATAACAATATCTATTCTTAGCCACATAACAAGGGTTCTTTGTCAGCTTTATAAGAACCAGAATCTAGGAACCTTCAGCTCTATGGATAAGAGAGTTCATGGCTAAAAGAACAAGAGAAGACAAAGCCATCCTCCCCACCACAGAGGAGAGAAGAAAGATCATATTGGAGTGAAACCTTCAGCATCAAGGCAGAGACCTTCCAGTTATGAAAGCCTTGCCCCCAGAATCAAAAATTCCCACTAGGTGGCTCTGGCTTTCAAAGACACTGGCAGCTACGGTTTTGCAAGACCAGAAGACCCTTACCACCAAGTACTGTGATCATTTCTTTCCTGTGACCCAGTGCCTTGGCTCCGAGGTTTTGTGTTAGTTCAAGGAGAAAGGCTTGTAGTTCCTCAGCAAAGACAGAGCACTTTTAACTCGGAACACATGAAAATGTGGTCCTCAAACAAGTCTTGCCACATACCAACCATGAAAACTAGTGGTTTCCAGTTTGGCCACTGACCACATAGGAGTGATACTGACTGCTGCCCCCCCCATACACAACTACCCCTACCTTCTCCCAGTGCTATGGAAGGTCTGTCTCACTCACCACAGAGAGGGTGGGTGTGCCCATCTCAGGTCAAGGAGATTGCAACATAGCTTCTGGAGTTATGGTATCAACTACTGCTGAGAACTGGTGGTGAATGACAGCCTTCACTTGGAAGAAATGTCAAAGGCACATTAACAACTGCAGAACAGAGTATTCCAGATTTTGAATGACTGGAGCAGTTATATGTATGTAGAAGGCAGCAAGACTTCTATAGTTAATTCTGCCACATATAAAAGGAGAGGGGGCCACATTATTTTTCTGGGGGAAAATGAGTCTTTCTTAATTGGTATGAAAATGAGAAATTTATAGTTAAGATGGCAGAGTTGACTTCTTATAAAAGAGCTGATCTTTGAATGAGGGAAATGGAATGTTGGGTAAAAGACTCAAATCATGGAGAATCAAAAAGAGCTGATTTAAAATTGGGGTTTAAAGACTCTGACAAGATGGTGGTCAACAGGCTCAGTCTATGCTCAATCTACCTGTTGGCTACATTGAATTTGGCTCAATCCAAACTGGTTTATACAATGGGTCCATTTAAATGGGTCCACTTATTTAAACTGCTGATGTTTAAATAAGTTGACTTTATATTTTAAAGATCCAAATACCTAGTTTCTCTGGGGAAATTGGAGTCTTCTTGAAGATTTGGATTGAATTTTCATATAGTAACATCCAGCTGGAAGTTAATAATGAATGTCTTTTATACAGGAGGAACAGTCTTTGGAATCAATCTTGTCTACTCTATAGAGGGGACATGGTTCCAGAACCATGAGGCACCTTCCATATGGATACCATCATTTGTTCTTTGTCTAGTATCTATAGCATCATAAGTTTTACTATTCTGTATTATATAATTATGAGTTATTCACAGGATTTCATTTCTAAGTTACTGATGCCTGAACCTGAGAGAAAGTAGCATGCCATATATGAGTTTTCTCAACTTGAAGAACAAATAGTTCAAGGGACAGATGAGCTGCTCTTTGCCAGTTGCAGAAACTATTTTTAATGACAGTTTGGGGTGTGAATTTTTGGCTACAGACTGACTGTAGCTAACCTTGGTGAAGCAATGCATCACTAGTGGACTCCATCTATGTGTATTCCTGGTTGTTATAAAAGTAGAGGCCTGGGCTATGGAGAAAGCCCAGTTGCTGTCAGTAAAGTGCTTCCTACCCAAGCATGACCCCTTAGTTCAATGCTTAGCATCCACATTAACAAACAAACAAACAAACCCTAGACAGGGTGGCACGTACATAGAACCCCTGCACTGGGGAGGCAGAGACAGGCAGGTCACTGGCCTAATCAGCAGGCCCCAGGCCAATCAATGAGAGAGTCTGTCTTTAAAACAAAAGAAACAAAAAACCGAAAACCAAACTGAAAGTTCCTCAAATACTTGATGTTGTCTTCTATCCTCCACTTGAGCACATACACACACATACATGCACACACATGAGCACATGCTTGATCAGAGGAGTCCTCAACCAAAGAAGTATGTCCTTTTTCTCATAAAAAAACAAAATTAAACCCTTTGTCTATTCACAGATAATACTGTTACTTGTCATTGCCATGCTCAGTCCCCTTTTCCAATAGTATAGAAAGGTGGCTATATAGACGAGTAGATGGGTCTAAACCCTCACATCTCAGTCCCTGTGTAATCCATAACACCCACGATGCAACATGACTGGCTGAGTGCAGATGGACTGCCCATGTCAATAGAACTGAGTGCCCCATACTAAACAAAGTGAGCCTTGGCCCCAGAGTCGGCCTTCCATTCTAACCCATTGGCTGTGGGCCTAAATGCAATCTGTGGCTTAATGCCAGCAGTGAGAGAAGTACAAACCAAAATATAGGCAGACAGATTATTTATGAGGCACGAAACCAAATGTTCATTGTTTTTTATGTAACTCAAGCTGAGTTACATTGTGGCTGATGAGGACTCAGTTGAGACCGGGGCACAGGAAAGGGAGGAATGCTCTCCTCTGGCATCCTTCCTGCCACAAAATTAGAATCCATCCAACAAATATTTACAAATTATCCTCTTGTTAGGTATTGTCCTGAGATGAAAGACTGTGGAATAAATGTCAGTGAGATGTCCACGAGACAGTAGCAAAGGGGTTCCAACAATACAGAAGCACACATACACCACAGTATTCATGCAAAACTTGTACATGGGTGTTTAAAACACCTTTTTACCCAACAGCTACCCTGAAAAATCATCTGAAATTCCCATAATGGAAAGTGTATTTAAACAATCCATTGGCCCATACATAACTCACCAGGGATATTGCTGAGTAAGAAAAGGTACCAATACCTGCAACAATTTGGATGAATTTCCAGGGAGTCAGAATGAAAAGATAAAGCCAGTCCCAGATGTGAGCTATTGTTTGATTTTTCTGAATAAAACCTCTAAAATGGTCACATTTTAGTCATGGAGAATAGTTTAGGAGTTGGCAAGGGCTAGGGATAAAACAGAAACATAAAGAGAGGTAGACTTTTGAAAGGCAACACAAGGTAGGGCAATTTGGATGAAGCATGTCCCTCACAGGCTCATGTGTTTGAGGACTTGGTCTCCAGCAGGTGGTGCTGTTTGGGGAGGTGGTGGCCCCCTTGGGCAAGGCCTAGTTGAAGGAAGTAGGTAACTGGAGACAAATCTTGGGAGCTATATTCCAGCCTCTCTTTGTTTGTCATGATATAATCCAGCAGCCTCCTGCTGCCAAAACTACAGCCATGAGTTACCATAATTCCTACCATGCCTCTCACCATGAAGGACTGCATCCTCTCAAACCATGACCCAAATAAATCCTTCTTCTGTCAGGTTGCTTCTGCTAAGTGTTATCATAGCAATGAGAAAAACAGCCAACACACAAGGGATCGGTGGGGTCTAGTAGTGTTGTGGCTAGATAAGCTGCACATTTGATGAGTTGGAGTGAACTAAATACAGATATATATATATACATGTATTCATACAGACACAAGCAAATTGCAAATAATATGGAAACTCAAAAAAAGATTTGTACATTCTTTTTCCATCAATACCCTGACTGTGTTGTCTTCAGCAGGAACTGGGTAAAGGATCCAAGAGAATCTCTCTGCATTAGTTATTACAACAGTATGTTCATTTGCAATTGCTTTAACTAAAGACAAACATATATATATATATATATATATATATATATATGTGTGTGTGTGTGTGTGTGTGTGTGTGTGTGTGTGCAATTAATATTATATAGAACAAGGGGGTTATGATTATGTATTAGGAATATATGTACATATGCATGTATGTGACAACAAAGAAAAAAGAAGTGAATTTGAATGAGAGAAAGGGGAGGGGGCAAAAGGGAGGATTTAAGGGTGGAAAGGGAAAGGGGAAATGATGTAATTATATTATTATCTCAAAAATAATTTAAAAATAAGTAAATATATCATCAGACATGGAGGAGGCACTTAAGAACTATAAGGTGTGGTCCTTGCTACATACTTAAACCTTTTATAAATGTTTGATGCTTCTATTAGAGGTTTCTAAGTATCCTTGTTAAATGTCTTCACATGAAGAACATATGCTTCATGGGAAAAGGGATCACACCTACCTACCTGAACATCTAATTCTGAGAACTTCTCATATGGCAAACCAAATGCTTAGCAGGAACTTGATGGATATATAAACCTTCCATTAAGGGTTTTTCTGTAGTATCTTATTTAAGTCTTAATACAAATTCTAAATTGCCATGAAGCCTATTTCATATCATGGGAAGGAAGAGAAAAAGGTTTGGAGAGGTTAAATGTGCATTCAAAGTATGAGATGATTGAGTTCTTAAAGTCTGTTGTGCCTCAAAATAGTAAGTTCTTTGCACTGTGCCTCACAGACTATGGTTTATTCCAGAGCCTGTCAAGAAGTGGGTTTTCAAGGCAGAAAGAAGGCTCAATGCAGAGAGGTACTGGCTTCCAAGCTCAACAACCTGAGTTCGATCCCTGGGACCCAGTGATGGAGAGAGAGCTGACTCCATAGGCTGTCCTCCAGCCTCCACATGTGTGTTGTGGTGCACACACACCCCACTACTGCCCCCCATACAGAGGTCAGAGAACAACATATTGAACTTGGTTCCTTCTCTCCACCATGGTTCCTGATCTCTGCAAGGCTAGGTCTCAAGGAATGGTACCTATATCAAGGCCTCAGAGAAGGAAGACTCTGTGGTGAAGGTAGGGTGTCATGTGAGGCTGTATTTGGTTAAAGAACATCTTCAGGTACCAGGCTGATGTGCCGTGCAGAAGCATCTATTCACCAACATTTGCATGTGAAAATGACATAGATTTCTCCCCACCCCACCTTTTTCCTCTGACTAAACTGTGGACCTGCTTCCCATTAGAGACCTCCTTGAAAATATAAGTTAACAGGAATATATCTTACAAAAACAAAGTATGTTTTTATATCAACCCTCAAATTCCAAGCTCAATCAATATTTATTTTGAAAACAAAATTAGAAACTGAAAAATATTCTTCCAAGTTTAGTATTTGCTAAGTAACCCTTGTTGAAGCAGATATATCAAACCATTGTAGATGTGTGTTATATTATCAATGCCTTTAAATAAACTACATGACTTCATTAAATTATTCAGTTACCTTTATGGAATTATACTTAAAGAACTAATGGACTTAGTCATAATTTAGATTTTTCATATTCCTGTCTTTTATTAACTCATTAGCTATTACAAAGAATATGGAAAAATCCTCTGATCTGTGTGTATTCACTTTATATCCAGCCAACTCAAAGGCATGCACCACTGCTGCCTGGCAGTCATTTTCACTTTTGCTCTAAAGTGTACTTGTTAAAATTTGTAACCTGTGTAAATACTGATGATTATAGTAAATACTCATGTCAAGTTTATTTAAATGGAAGTCATTTCACCAGTTTGCTGTTTGGAATAACACTGGAGCAGGCCCCTTTAAAATAACATTCTTGATGGTATTGGAAGAAGTCAGAGGACCCCACGGTGCAATGGTCAGCGTTCTGGCTGTTGGTGGTACTGGAAGATCTTCCTAAGCTTTCCATTAACTTGGAGGTGTTGGTTGGTTGGTTATATGTACAGTGACTACTAAATTGGGGTAAATACCTTGTCGGTTCATTGATAGAGCCTTAAAGTTTTCCTTTAGTTTGTCACTGTCATAAATTACATTGCTGAAGAATAAAAACAATAAGTAAATAAAGAAATGACATGAAAATTTAACTCATTCTAGTAAATAATGTATTAATAGCCTTTCAACAAGTGCCAACCCACAGTAAATGGCAATTTCCAACAAAATCTAGAAAAGTCCATTTATAGGCAAAGACGTATGTATAACCCAATTATGTAAATAAATTAAATATCTGTAAGAATCTAGGAGGACTGGGGCTGGGTCTCAGTTGGTGGAGTTCTTGCCTCACTGCATGAGTTCCCCCATGCCACATGAACAGGATTTGGTGATACACACCAATTATCCCAACACTCAAGAGGCGAAGGAAGGAAGATTGGAAGTCCAAGACCATCCTTAACTACATAGGAAGCCAGAGGCTAGCCTGAGCTATGAGACCCTGCCCCTCCCAAAAAAAGGGGGGGTAGAGGGAGAGATCCCAAAGGGAGCCAGCAGAGATAACAATGAAGAGCAAAATAGACCAGAAAAAGAAGCTGTGTGATATAGTAGAGAAAACAGGGCAAGATGTTTGAGAATGACACTCAGTTATAGACAAATACACCAGATATAAGAGAGGGGAGGGGACTAGGGAGATGGTTCAGTGGCTCAGTAGGTAAAAGTGTTTGCCAAAATCCTGATGACTTAAGTTTGATCCCTGGGTCAAGTATCCTTTGACTTCCACATGTGTGCCATGGCATATGCCCATACCCTCTAAACACACACACACACACACACACACACACACACACACACACACACACACCATGTATTCAAAATTAATAAATTCAATTAAAATTTGAAAAGGGGGCTGGGGAGATGGCTCAGAGAATGAATGTCTAAGCATAAGGACCTGATTCCAAATTCCCAGAATTCCATATGAAAAGTTTGACATGGTTGCACGCACTTGTAATGCCAGGGATGTGGAAACAGGAAGATCACTGAGGGGCTTGCTGGCTGTCAGACCAGCTCCAGGTTCAGTGAGATACTCTGTCTCACGGCAATAAGGCAGAGGGATAGAAAAGGACTCCCAACATTCTTATCTGACTGGTGTATGAACACAGGTTCATGAACCCAAATACCCACATGTGCATAACTCCTCACACACAGGAATCTAGGATAGGCTTGGTATAATAAAGCACATCTTATTTTCTCTCCAAAAAGCACCCCCTCTCTACTCATATGCACTGGAGATCCAGCAGCCTGTTTTGTCATGCTACAAACAAGAGGTGACAATAGAGTAGAAAAACGTTTAGCACTCATGGGCTCCTAGTGGCCAGCAGATTTTTGTTTGCACATTCTCTTCTTCTCTCCTTGGAGTTTTCAGTCTCTCTTGTGGAGATGAGCAGCAGCTGGCAGCTGAGTAATGGCAGCTGACACAACGCCTGGGTTCCCCAAAGGGCCTTTCCAGGCAGGTGCTAATAATAAACCCCCATGTGCCCTCTGGAAGAACTGAACTTTAAAGAGGACCAACAGACTGTCCAAGCCCACATGGCTGATAGATGGCAAAAACAAAACAAAACAACAACCAAAACAAAAAACAAAAAAACAAACAGGGAGCAAATTCTGTCATGTTATAATGAAAAGTATCCTGATGGACACAGGTTGGTATTGCATGATGAGCTGGCTGTATGGGCTTCATTCCAGTAGACAGAGACCTGGATACTAGATGTGTGGTCCTAGTCACTGCAGTCACTTACTGACTCTGCCTCCACCTCAGTTTCTCATGAGTGCTATTAATATAGTCTAATATCAATGCCATGGGGCTGCTATGAGGGTCAAAGGGACCCCTACAGGAAGCCTGGGTACAAGACACAGTAGAACACTCAATCCTTATTGGCTAAAGTCCTATTTACTATCATTATTATCATAATTTTCATCATCATTGAAATCCCTTTCTTTCTAATGGCTCTGTGTAAATCATCATTGGGATCAAGAACCAAACTTCCAAAAGAAGCTGCTTGGATGGTTCTCACCAGCTAATAAAATGTATTAAACTGGAAGCATCCATCTAGCCAAGCCGCATAGAGCTCCACTGTTCAGGTAAGTCATAAAGTGTTCCCTGCAGCTGTTACAGTGATTGATCCTCAGGCACGATTAAAATTCAGGAGATGTGCTGACATTTTAATAGAACAAATAATTTAAATTCATCTAATGTGTTAGGTAGTAATAGTTTTGTAATATATACCGGCAGATTTGGGAAGTTCTTCCCTCCCCATTGAATCCCCCTCCCCCCAAAAAAGAGAAGAGCTTCATGGGTGAGGATGAGGAGAGTGGAGAGAGTGGAGTTCTGTTCTAGGGAGAAGCCATAAAATCTGCAGCCACTTGAACCATCACACTTCAGTCTGAAGAGCGGGCCAGATAAAAACATTCCCTTTAATCTGCATGATCTCCCCTTTGTGTTTCTCCCAAACTGTGTTAAAAAATAATCAGTCAAGAACCAGGAGTGGAAGTACGTCTTTATGAGACCAGCACTCAGGAGACTGACGTGGGAGGATTATAAATTTGAGGTAGCCTGGGCTGCATAGTGACACATAGACACATATATGCACACACACGAGAGAGAGAGAGAGAGAGAGAGAGAGAGAGAGAGAGAGAGAGAGAGAGAGAGAGGGAGGGAGGGAGGGAGGGAGGGAGGGAGGGAGGCATGGTAGCACATGGGGTTGAGGTAGTCAGCAGTATTATCTTAAGTTCAAGGACAGCCTGGGCTACAAAGTAAGTTTGTAGCTAACTTGGGCTACACAGAGGATAAATCTTGTCTCAAAAAATAGCAAAACAATGACAACAGCAAACAACAAAAACAGAATTTAGGATAAAGCTTTTGCTTTGTAACAAAAAAAAAGCAAAACAAATAAAAGTAGTATATAGGGTTGGAGTGATGGCTCAGTGTGAAGAGCCCTTGCTGTTCTTCTGAAAGACCTGGGTTTGGTTCCCAGCACCCATGTTGGGTGGCTCACAACCATCTGGGACTCCAGCTCCAAAGGATCCAATGCCCTCTTCTGGCCTCCAGGACACCCACACACACATGCACATATACACAGAGGCACGCACATGCAAACATAATAAATCTTTTTAAAATGGAATTAAAATGTGGAAAAGATTTTGTTGTAGGCTGATTGAAAGAAGAGATATAAAAAAAAGAGCCTCTGATTTTATATTGGAATTCAAAATGGAAATTCTCTCCGGTAAACAACTTTCTTCTGGGTTTTCTCATCAGTGCTAAGAAGTCAGCTGCAGCAGGGAGGGGGCCAGTTTCCCTGGAAACAATATTACCCCTGTGGCTAAACTCAGGCTACCACCCATGACGTCACTGACCACAGGGGATGGCACTGTGGGCTTTTGCTGGTACCACTTGCTAGCTCCACAACACCACCGAAACTGTTTCCACCCATTTTTCTTTTTAATCTCACTAGCCTATCTTCCATGCCCAGAGTCACTGCTCCATCTTCTAGAAATCATTTTATGTACCTGTGATTTCCTTGCCTCTCACCTGTGCCTCCACCAAATGGGATTTGGAGAGTCTGTCTAGATCCTAACCTCCCAGGGACTCACTATTTATTTGTGGAATGAGTGATGGGCATGAAGAAGGAAAGAAAGAGAGTAGGAAGAGGAAGGGAAAAAAGAAAAGACAGGCATGTGCCTGATAGCTGAGCAGCATCCCACCCTCGGCATTCTTCAGGATGTGGGACAGCGCCATGTGGCCACCTCTTCGGCATATGTCAAAGCAATCCAAGTGCACTCCCAACCTTGCGTACCTCTATCTAGCCAGACACAAGAAACTGCCGTGTGTGTGTGTGTGTGTGTGTGTGTGTGTGTGTGTGTGTGTGTGTGTGTTAGTTAACCTAGCTTAAAAACTACTTACTATTAGTTGATTTTGTTCGGGTAAGTGCATACATGCATATATAATGCATTTGGAATATTCATTCCCCCACCATCTCTCATCTTTCTCCCACCTCTGCTAATGCCTCTCTTCCCTACAGACCTCTTTGTAACATCCATGACTTCTTGTACTGTTTTGTGACCCACTGATTTTTAACCAGGGCCTTCTCCCCGAACATGGGTTTGGAGTTATCCACTGGGAGCCTGGTGGGCTCAACAAAGGGGTACACAACTGAAAGTAATGACCGTCCCTCCCCAAATCCATCAGTAGCCAGCAGTTCAGTAGTAAAGGTTAACCCCTAACTTTATGGAGGATATTTTCAATTTAGCGTCTTCTAAATTTCAAAAAAAATAAGGTAAAACTTCTTTCTGATTAAAGTGAGATTATTGGAAGTGCTTATTCCCTGAAGCAAGCTTATTCCCCACTTGGGCAAGCAGGCCAAAGACATGTGTATGCCTTGTGAAATTCTTTTAGTTTTGATTTTTCTTTTGTAGCAAGTGGGACACAGCCAGCTTAATCCCAAACCCAGGCCCCCAGCACCCTTCCTAGTAGGGACATGCCACAAAAGCCACATAGAGCTGACATGTGGAAGCCTTTCAAGTAACAAAAAGTGTGTCTAGTTAAATGTGAGTCTGCTTGTTTTCAGGCTGGTGTGCTGAAGCCTGTCCCCTTGGTCAGAAGAACTGACAACTGTCTAACGACACACGCAGATGTCATCTTCTCCATACCACTCATCCTGAAAGCTTAAGTTTCCTAGACAAGCGATCGTGCTTCATGTGCACAGGGCGTTCTCTGAAACGAGCTGTCTGGCCTCTAAATCTAGATCTGAAGATTTGTGTGGTGTGCCTCGATCACGAATGCGGCAGTTAGCAGGCTGGAGGCTACTCACTGTCTTCATACAGCCACAGAGGGAGAGATCTGTGTGAAGTTCACTAGAAATCAAGAATTGGCATAGTTTCTGCTGATTTCCTGGGGGAACAAGAGTCTGCTTGATTCCAAAAGGTCCCACACTGTAGGGCACAAAGACTACAGTTAAACATCCCTTGCTACCAAAGAAAAGTGAATATAAGAGCTGAAGGAAGCTGGGCTAGGAGGTGCTGGACTGGGGAAAACTGGCCTGGCAGATGCTGGGCTGGGAAAAACTGGGCTGGGGGACTCTGGGGGGGGGACTGCCTTAGCATCCCTCTGTAGAAATGGATTCAGTTCTAAGAAAAATAGCATCTTGCATGTCTCTGGTCAAAGAACACAGCAGGTTCAAAAATGTATTGGCCACCTGACTCCATCTGCCAGATTGCTTGGACTGTTCATTTCAGGGCCATGTCCCCAAACTTACTTTTTGGTATAACTTCTGAGTTCTATGTTCCTAGGCAAGATTAATACACTTTATCAGTTTCTTAGAACTACAGATGAAATCTTTTTGAAAGAAAAACAAACAAACAGATGAGAAGCTTAATAGTTCCACCAGTGCTAAGACGTCAGCATGCTGTAAGAATACACACAAATCCAAAACTGCTTTATCAGGCCCCATGGTGCTACGAGCATGCCAGGCTTGGCTGGAACTGTGGAAAGCTGCTAGGGTTGGAATCAATGCTGGTGCTAAATGGATCAGCAGTGCAAAGGTCCCTATTCGAGAAATTATAACTTGCTTTCAAATAGTTTATGAAGAGACTCTTAAGTATGGGCCATGCCAAGCACAAATAAAATAATAATAATAGTAATAATAATAATAATAATAACAATAATAATATCAGTTTTAGATACTTTCCTAGCTTCATTTTATTGTAGTAAAGAGCATGACTAAAAGCAACTTGGGAGAGAAAGGGGTTTATTTAAGCACACACTTCCAGATCTCATTCCATTACTGAGAGAAGCCCAGGAAGGAACTCAAGCAGAAACTGTAGAGGAATGTGACTCACAGGCTGACTAGTTGTCTGGCTCCCTCAGCTTGCTTTCTTTTATAGCCTGGGCACACTTGCATAGGGATGGTGCTGCCCACTATGGCCTAGGCTCTCCACATCAATCATCAGTCAAGACAGTATTTTACAGAGATGGCCACTGGCCAATATAATCTAGGCAATTATTCAGTTGAGGGTCCCTCTTCCCAAATGACACACACACAAAAAAAACCAAAAAACAAACAAACAAAAAAAAAACCACTAACCATCTCTAAAGCCATTCTATCTAGGGACATTTTTCTAAGGCCATTTCTACCTTTTCTTATCTCACTGTCCTCTCCTCATAGCAACTCCAACTTTCCTTGTAAAAAGCCAGTTCACAAAGGCAAACACCATCTACTGACTTGTGCTCAGAGAAATAAAAAAAAAAAAATCGAACAATGTCATCAGAATGCCTCCTCCCATTTGTGATCCTTTAATAGAAAAGAACCAAAAATAAAGTTTTAAAAGAGAAAGAATAGTCCATGTAATGTCCACAGCTTCTTTCCCAAGACACAACAGAGAGCATGCTTGGACATCAGCAAAAATGTTGGACAGAAGCTTTCTACAAAAGCTCCAATGTAATGGGTCCCCTTGAAAAATACTAAGAGTTTCCCTGGCACTAGATGCCACATTAACTGAACATTAAACCAGAGTCCCACATGCAAATGAGATACTGAAGTCTCTCTTCCTTGGATAGACTTTGACTGTAAATCTCTTTGGCCTTAGCCTGCGCTGCAGTGGCACCAAGAAGATCCGTCCTTCTCTTTGCATTGTGCAAAATGGTTTATTTGCCCTCTTAGGAGGCGCGCTGATACATAAATCCCAGATATGATTATTATTATTTTGAACTATCATTATGAGTTACTATCATTACTTTTCAGAGACAGAGGGAATGGGGCATGGAGCTGGTGGATGAGACAGAACCAAGGTGTGAATGCTGAGGGGAAGACCACCAATCTTCATCCAGGGCAGTTTCTGTAATATTTCAGGAGAGCACAGTCATCAATACTAGAGGGAGTTAAGCATGTAGGTGGAGAGAGACTGCTGTGAATGGATTGCCCGGGAGACTTGTCCTGCTTGAATTATCTTTGGCATCCAGCCTGTTTTGTTCTGGGCTCCTGTAAATGTAATAATGGTCACAGCACCTATGAAACATTCCCTGCCTATTGCATTTTTCTGGATACCTACTGTGTGCCATGGGCTCTTCTGGGACTGAAAAACCAAAGACATATGAGATGTGATGTAGCATCTTTGGTAAATGACAGTCATCGGGATACATCTAAACAGATGTGTGTGAGCAAGTTACCTGGGCAGAAGACTATAAGGGTGACTAGATGTGGGGTGGACCCCTCAAAGTGTCAGGTGATGGGTGGTATTTGTCAGACAGACAAACAGGGTAATCTGATCTCAGCCATATTTGACTGCTCTGGGGTCCAGATTTTACAATCTGTGTGCAGCAAACAGGGCCAAAGGCAGGTGAGGAGGCAACCCCTACAACAAAAAGAAGGTGCTAAACGTGACAGGCAAGAATGTGTAGGGGGGACAGGGTGGTACCAGACCTGAGCAAGGAAAACCAAGCCAAATGGAGACTGGAACTCAAGGAGAAAGAAAGGCTCTGGACACAGAATGGAAGGGTCCTCTTGTTGACTCACTGCAAGCCCCACCCCAAGGCCGTGAAATAGACCCATGGTTGTCAGCTTCTCCAGGGGAAATGATCGTGACTAATTGCTGATTTTCCTATGAGGGCAATACCTTGCTCTTAGAACATAAAACCTTCCCAAACTTTAATGGCTCCCTGAAACAATTTCTGGCCTTTGGAAAGTGGAACATCCAAGAAAAACAATCAAGGGCCATTTGAAGGCCCAGGCAGTATTCTAGGGGAATTATTTCTGGCTGGGGACCCTGCCATGGATCACAGGCCTTGGGCTTTCAATCATGAAGTTGAAAGGTATTCATAAGAACCCACTGGGTCCAGAGAAACAGTTTGTGAAAAGCCATTTTCCTTTCTTGGAATGTGAACCAGTCAGGCTTCATCTAGAATTATTATTTACTGGTTTTATCCACAAAACTTCAAAGTTTTCTTTTTCCTCATCTCCTGATGTTGTGCTTGGGTTGCATCCCCCACCCCACCCCCACCCCAATCTTTGGTCTTGTGTTTGTGGAGGCACAGACCCAGCATCCTCAGGATGGGGTCTTGGGAGCCAGCAGTCACACCTGGAAGTCATTAGGCATATAAGGAGTGAGAAGAGAGAAGGACAGAAGGAGGTGAGAGGGAAGGAAAAGAAGGAAGCCAGAGGGTGAGGAGGGGACAAAGAACAGCCCCATCTCTTTCCCAACACTCGGGTGCCCCTTTTCCGTATGACAAGTTCTGAGCTAAAGGTAAAAATGTTCAAAATCAAGAGCAAGCCAACAGAACACCGTCTACAAGTGCAGTGCTGCTTAGGGGTAATGTCAGGTGTCCACTGAGCCATGCTGATTGAGAGAAAGAAGGCAATCGAAAGCCAAAGAGCATCCATCCTAAAAGTCCTGCCATTCCAAAAACATTCTGTTTTGAATTCATTTTAATTAGCATACAAAAGGATGGGTTTCATTATGCCATTTTCACACATACATAATCTTGTACTTTGCTTATGCAGGGATTCTATTGGTAAATGCTAAATTAGCTCAACATCTCCAAATTATCAAAGATGACTATGTTATTAATTACTGTTTTTGTTGCTTTGACCACTTATCCATCTAGTTAAGGAGAGAAGTGTTTAACTTGGCTCACAGCTTGAAGGTGCAGACTATCACAGCAGGAGGGTAAAACAGAAGAGCACAGAGCATCCACAGTCAGGAAGCAGTGGGAGACAGATTCTGATACTAGGCTCAGTCTCTCTTGTTTAATTAGTCTGTGGTCTCACCCTGTGAGATGCCCCCCCCACCACCACACACACACATTCAGGGAGGGTCTTCTCTCCTCAGGTAACCCTCCCTGGAATCACTCTCACAGACACAACCAAAGGGTGTGCCTCCTGGATGCCCCAGGGGTGTTGCTTAATCCAAGCAAGCTAACAACTGTGACTGGCTATAACAATTAGAAAATGACTTTGGAGCCAGGCATCGGTGGCACACACCTTTAATCCCAGTACTCAGGAGGCAATGGCAGGCAGATCTCTGTGAATTCGAGGCCAGCCTGGTCTCCAGAGCAAGTGCTAGGATAGGCTCCAAAGCTATACAGAGAAACCCTGTCTTGGAAAAACAAAACAAAACAAAAACAAAAACAAACAAACAAACAAAAAAACAAAAAGCAAAACAAAACAAAAAAACCAAGAAAATTACTTTGGACAACCATTGTGACTAAGGCTGACATCACTGGATTTCTTGTTGATACCCCCCGCTAGGATTAACCAGTTTGTTAGCACGTGCTCAATGTGATCTCCTACTTTTTTTCTGAAAGGAAGTGTGGTGGTTTTATGAGGCCCATCGAGGATATCCAGACTGTAGGTATTAATGGGCGGGACACAGTATAAAAGTGGCACGTAACACAAAGAGAAGCATTAGAGTCGAATGCTCCTGCCAGGGAGACCCATAAAATCCAAAGGATTTCCTTCCTGAAGCTTGACAGTATTCATAGGAACAAAACTGGAATTAGTTAGTAGATGAGAGTCGCAAGTGACCCTTGTCGGTTTATGGTAATAAAATATCATAACAGTCTCCACTCAGTCCCCTCTCCTCTATTTTCCTTGGGGTTCTATTTTCCTTCCTAGTTTCTTTAAGATGGAGGAAGGATTAATTTAATTCAATTGACTTGTTAAATATGTCTTCCAGTTTGGACAGTCTACACACATAATTTTAGAATCTGACAAATATAATTGCATTCTTTCTAGAAAGGCCAAGAGGTTGCTGGCATCTACCCGTGGAACTATTTGCTTTTCAGGACAATGGTGCCTCCGTCATACTTCTGGAAGCTGAGGGGAGGCATGTTGAGTCACAGCCTCAAGTCACACCATGAAAGGAGAAGTCAGCTTCTCCCCGCCTGCCTCGGAATCCATGACCTGACACCAGCTGGGACAGAAGGTCAGCTCTCCACAGCCAGTCCTGTGTTCCTACTCCCCATCCTTTCCATGACAGGAGTTTGACAGGATATGAGATAGGGATCAAATGTGACACTACATACTTAATGATTTCCTGACCTCCACATAGATACCCAGGTACAAATACTCCTGATAACTGGACATTCACTTGCTTTTGAAAATCTAGCTTTTCTCTGATATTCTCTTAAACTCATTGCTCATAGGCAAACTGTATTTGAATCTGTAAAATTTAAATTGCTACATGGGGAAAAAAATTACACGGTGGAAAACAAATGATGAATGAAAATGTACTTAATATCATATGGTCACGGACTTGTTTCCTTGATTTACACAAAGTTCTCAACAATAAACAAAAAGAACCTAATAGAAAACTTGGCCAAGAATATAGGAAGGCAGTGTTGAGTAGGGGGAAAAAAGCCAATAAACATATTAAAATCTAGCAAGCCCCATTCATAATTACAAAATGAAATTAAGAAGTACTAGTGATATTCCAATTAAAAACATATTAAAAATAAAAAAATGTTGGTGGGCTTTTAAAATATGAGCAACTGCTACTTTTTAAGATTTTTTTAATTTTAATTTTATGTACAAGTATGAATACCTACATGTATATATTGTACCACATTCATTTTGATGGCCTTGAAGGCTGGAAAAGGGCACTGGATCCCTTAGAACTAGAGTTATAGATGATTGTGAGCACTATGTGGGTGCTAAGAATTGAACCCAGGTCCTCTGCAAACACATGCAGTGCTTTTTAGCTCTTGAGTTATCTCTTTAGTTCCATGCCTCTCCTCCCAGCTTTTGCAAGACTGGGGATTGTGTAGGGGAAGCTGTAGCCACGCCTTCTTAGGGGCTGGCTACAGGAGTACCTGAGGGCTTGTGAGGGCGTGGTCAGAGTGAGTAGGGGGACTGCGTTTCAGTTTCGGTTTCGGTTTCGGTTTCGGTTTCTCTTTGCTTCTTGCTGTACAGACTACCACCGGCTGGCTGGTTCGCTCTGTAAGTAAGGCTTTTCCCTATTAAATACCCTTATATTTCTCCCTGACTCCGTATTGGTAATTTCCTACTATAGGATTGAACCTAGGTCCTCATATCCACATGCTAAGCACACACTCTTCCACTGAGCTACACCTACAGCCAGTCTAGGATTCCCCCCACCCTTTTTTTGTTCAGTGCTGGTCAACTGAACTTAGGACCTCAAGCACATTAGCCATTGCTCTAGCCCTGAGCTACTTCCTCAGTCCCATCCTGGGCCTTTGCACAAGCTTTGTACAGTTTGTCTTCCCACATCACTGTGGCTATGGCAGGCACAATCAGGATGGAACACTCTTCTTGAACTTTGTTTAGACTGAGAGCATAAGACCCAGCCTTCTACAGCTGTTCCACTGTTAACTTTTTGTTTTCTGGGGGTTTTTCCCATGAAACACTTGTATGAATTCATCAAATTTTATAGTAATCTCTTCTCTGGAAAATACTAAAAGAAACCACTTCTGATTTGCAAACATTTTTGGTCTGAGGGTTTTTGGAAAGAAGTGTTTGTTGAGGACTCACCAGTGTTGGTCCATTACTGCCCATGTCTCACCCCTATGTTAAGTAATGTTTCTGACTAACTCCCGTTAGGACAATGACATCAGCAAGTGGAACATGGACTTCCTTTTAAAACTATTGAAACAACATAGAGCTCCCCAGTGCCAGCCATGAGCAAGGACAGCAGAAACACATGGTGGTGTTTATGTTTTACAAAACCCCATTCCATACCATCACATCATTACCTCACACATCATTAAAATAAAAAAAGAAATTGCTGTAGAGAAAAGTCAATGTAAGGAGCTTTAGTTTAATACATGAAAATGAAGACCACCCCGTTCCTGCCTCATCTCTGAAAACTGTACCCTTTCTTTGCAAGGACATTTTCTTCCTCTTGCAATGTGAGCTGGGATCAGGGCTAGGGAGCAGCAGAAATCTATGCGCCCACTGAAGAGGCATCCTGTGACATTTGTGAGCACTGTCACATTTCAGAAAGTCCCTGAGTTGTTAAATGACCTACCAGGGCATGGAGAGGTGGCACAGCTGTCAAGAGCACTTGCTCCTTTTGCAGAGGATCCAAATTTGGTTCCCAGCACCAACACGGCAGCTCACAACTGTAATTCCAGTGCCAGGATATCTGACAGTTTTTTTTTTACTTCTGTGGGCACCAGGTATACACATATACAAATGCAGACAAAATACTTATACACATAAAATAAATAAAAGAATGACTGACGTTTCAGGTTGACAAGGTGAAGGACAAGGTCTAGGGATGACTGGTGGTAGAAACCACAATGTGCATTTCATTAGCTCAGTAAAATGTATGACTTCACTCTCTTGATTACACAAGTCAAGTTGTTAAAAAAATAAAATAAACTTGATTGTGCACCATGTTAACTGGGGCAGGTGGGGAGGAGGAGGGAAGGACGGGAGGAGGGGAAGGGGAGTCTTTATGTAAGAGTCGGAAGTCAGAAGCAAGCTAGAAAGGTTACTTGCATGTGTGTGATTTCTTTGTAAAAGTTCATGGGAGGCAGAAGGAAAAAACTTGCTGAGGCTTCTGGCTGCCAGGATTCTGAAATCCAAGGAAAGGAACAAACCCGAGGCATGCATCCCTGAGGAAGCTGAGGCAAAGGTCCAGCCAGCAGTCCCACCACAAACCAGGTCCTCCTCCATCTGCTTCAAATCCCTGTGTAAAACACATTGATGTGATAAAGACCTGTTTCTTTTGGCTGCTTAAACAGTCCAGATACTCTCTTTTGGAAGGGACCTGACATAGGACAAGCTTTGTATCCACAGCTGAACTTATAATTCAAGAGGCTGAAGGCACTTCAGATTTGAAAAACATGTCAGCACCTCTTTCCAAAGATCTTTTTAAATGACAATGTAAGGAATAACTTTGCAAGGCTATATGGGATTTATTTGTGGGGTTCTGTTTGGGGGGAGCAAATGTTTGAGGGACAAATAGAGAAAATGGGATCTGCTGAGGATGAGCCAGAGTTCAGACTATTCCTGCAAGAGCCCCATCCTATCTCTAGATCATGGGAGATTTGGCCAATCTCTTTCCATAATAAATGCTGGTATTTGGTAATTGGATGGCAGAACAGAGTTCATTGAACACCTACAATGACTGTTTAAGGCTGTCTGTCCTCAATGATTCTGTAAAGAGAGAATTATTCTGAACAAGATTCATCGCTTACAAGTCACAAAGCTGAGCTTGTTAACCTAATCCTGCCTGGGAAAAAGCTGAAGCATGCTCTTGAGTTTCCCATGCTGCCTTGTAGTCTGCAAACTGCAATACAACTTACATAGCTGAGTGCGGTGGCTCATGCCTGTGACTGTCTTCAGCACCCAGTATGCAGAGAAAGGAAGACTGACACAAGTTCAAAGTCAATCATGTCTCTATAGATGTTCTAGGCCAAACAGGGCCACACAGTAAGACACTGTCTCAACACAGACAAAAACAACCTTACAGAGGCAAGTGGAGTTGGAGAGCGGTTCAGGGGCCTGAAGAATGACTCAGTGGGCTCTAATAGGTAAACTGATTGTTGGGCAAGCATGAATATCTAAGTTGTTACCCAGGACCCATATAAAAGGGTGGGAGAGAACACATACCTGTGCTCCCAATGCTGGGAAGGTAGATGGAGACAGGAAGGTTCCTGAGACCTGATAGTTAGCCAGTGTAGCCCAATCAGCAAGATTCAGACTTAGTGAGAGACCCTGTCTCAAAAATTAAAGTGCAGATTCATTGAGTAAGACAAACTGTTGACCTATGACCTCCACATCTATGCACATATAGAACAATATGATTGCTTTCCAATTGTGGAGATAAAGAGTTAGAGCTGTTTGCTTTGGTCACATGACTGGGTGTGCATGTGTCTGTGTGTGTACAGGTTAATGTGTGTACACACACTTTTGTGTGTGTTTCTGCTTGTGTTGGGTAATGGAGCAGAAGGCTTCACTGTAGCTTAATCATCTATGCCTGCTATAGTTACCATTTGAAGTCAGTTCCTGGACAAAGAGACTGCAGGAGGAATAAAACATCCATCTTTCAAGCATGACTCTGAACAAGACAAGGTTGTAACCGAGTACACTGTGGTTCAAGAGTTGATTTATGGGCTTCTGGGTGGCCAACCTTGTACTCAACTCTAGACATTCCTGTGGCAATGCCATTCAGGCATTCAGGTCATTCAGGATCGTTCCTTAAAATTACCTAAGTTGCCTGAAAGTACTTCACAGATCTTATTTCTAAGGGGGAAAATCCCACAAACAGCAGTTTAATTTTCTTTCCCGAAGTTAAGAGATGAATTGTAAAACACGTCAAAGCTCCCTGATTTTTGAGGATCATTTACAAGCATAGTTTTATTCCCAAGCACCCATCTCACTCACGGATACACACCTCTTTTGAGGACAACCACTTCCTTTGATTTTGGTACTCTGTGTCTTCCTTGTTTAAATAGACCTCTAGGAAGTGAGAGGCCATCAGCAGGCTGCTAGAACCTCCATCCCTTCAAGGAGACAGCATCCCCTAGGAGGTAGGGGGCCCAGGAGGAACAGTGCTAGTCCCACACTTGCCTGAAGCTTGTCATCTCAGTAGTTTCATTGGTAGCTGAGAATGTTGTGGTCTCTGGATGGAATTGGCCCTTCCTGCCTGCAAGGGCCACAGATCCTCCTCACTAGCCCTCCAGCACTGGCTCACCACCCTACACATCTTGGAACTCCATCAGAACAGACATGGAGCAGGTGTGCTTAACGGTATACACAGAAGAACCCATCTCCGCACATTTGGAAGAAACCCACACCAGGAGTACTTTTTCAGGTTCTAATGGGCTTTTGTCCCAGGTGGCTCTGAATTCATTTGTTTTGGGGCTGCCTAACTGGCCAGCCATTAAAATATAAACCATCTGACCAGAGTGTCTGTGTTCTCCTGGATGGGAATAGAACACCTAACAGGATAGGAAAGTGCTCTGCATGCCTGACCCATCTCTTGGCTTTTGTAAGTCTGCCCAAAGGACCTCTGGGAAGCACTATGTAATATCATCTGTGAGAGAGTATTGTCTACCTTCTTTGGAAGTGAGGATTCAGTATCTACACCACAAATGTACTGATGTATAAGACATACAATCCATAATGTTATGTACTACTTAATATTTCCTTGTTCAGTGAAATAGTATCTATTTAGAGTTGAGTGGCATTCACTATAGTAAGTACTTGTTACGATAAATCTTTCTGCCAAAAGCCGCCGAGCCCCACCACCACCATAAATCGACATATTTTATAAGACTTATCTTATAGAGGATGCCTATTGCTTGTACCCTCTCTTGCCCGTGGCTCACATCCCGCCGCTGGGGGATGCGAAGAAGAAAAGGCCACTTCTTGTTTCTCCTTGCTTAAATATGAGTCACCTTGCTATGTCACTTCCTGCCTGGATCACCATTTCTCTACTACATTTCCCAGAATCCCTTTGACTCCTAGTCCTGTCTAACTTGCTGCCTCATTGGCCAAACAGAACTTTATTCAACAATCAATAAGATACACATACAAAGAAGTACTTCCTCCATCAAGTACTTTTTTAAAAAAAGTGTGTTGTGTGTCTCTGTGTGTGTATGCATGCACATACACACATGTATCTGTGCAAGTATGGAAGCCAGAGGGCAACCTGAGGTGTTATTCCTCAGGAATGGCCCATACTTTCTTTGGGACGTCCCTCATTGGCCTGGAGCTTGACAATTAGATTGGCCAGAGAGCCCAAAATTCCTCCTGTCTGTGTTTCTGTCACCCTAATGCTGCCATTATAGGCATACATCATAAATAACATGTTCCTTTATTTTTTACATGTGTACCAGGACCAGACTCAGGTCTTCATTCTCGCAAGGCAAGTCCTTAACTGACTGAGTCATCTATGCAGCCCCCAAACACCTTCTATGACTTATTTCATTCTCTTCTTCCATGAATGTTACTGAGGAAGTAGGTGATTGCAGAGACTGTTTGGGAATCCTGGGCCCCTCAGTTTTGGACCATGACTGAGGTAAATTCTCTTTCTATAGCTGTTGTGTCAACATGACAATCTCACTGGGAGGTGATGGGACATATGCTAATCAATTCATGGAAAGTCCTAATATGGAGTAAATGCTCTATCCATATGAGGTGTGTTTGTTTCCTCTATCTTGCCGATAAAGCAACAATTTAAGAAGTGAGGTGACCTTAGGAGATGCAGCTGCTAGGTAATGAAGCTTCCCTCTCAATCAAGGAGCCTGACTCCACTCCATATCCGAACCAATCTGACCCCACTCTGCCCTCCTCCTTCAACTTAACCCTAAGTACTTTGAGGACTCTGAACCATGGTACCCAACATACTGAAAAAGCTACATGATTGAATTACTTGAATGAGTGAGTCATATGTTTCTGGATGGTTTTAGATCTTAATAGTAGGCCTAGTGACAGGTACAGAAGCAGCACGGAAGAAATGTAGGGACAATACTGATGTGAAACAAATTTCATAGGAGAAATTTTTTAATTTGTTCATTTATTTTGTATGTGGGTGGAGGCAGCCCAGTGTGGGTGGCAGCATTCCCTAAGCAGGAGTTTACAAACTATATGTAAAAGTGGAGCTTTGCACAAACAAGTGAACATGTGAGCATTGTTTGCCTCTGCTCTATGAATATGATGTAACTGACTGCTGCAAACTTCTGTCAGTGTGACTTCCCTGCAATAACAGACTGTAACCTGGAACAGTGAGCTGAAATAAATCCTTTCTTCTGTAAGCTGCTCTTCTTCAGGGTATTTTATCTCAGCAACAGAAATTAAAGTGGGGGATGAGAACAAAAGAGAGTAATAAGGGGGTGAATATAATAAAAATACAATATAGACAAATGTGAGAATCATAATGAAACCCATCTTTAATTATAACTAATTAGTATATGGCAATAAAGGCATCTAAAGGGGTCTGGAAAGGTGGCTCAGCAGTTAAGAGTACTGGCAGTCTTTCAGAGGACCCAGGTTCGATTCCTAGCTCCCATGTAGTGGCTCACAACTATCTGTAACTCGAGCTTTGGAGAATCTGATACCCTCTTCTGGCCTCCACTGATACCTGGCATGCATATGGTACAGACCTAAAAGCAGGGAAAGCATCCATACATTTAATTTTTAATTAAACATTTAAATTTTTGCTTTAAGAAACTTATCATCAAGGAAAACTTGAGGTGTTCCTGATATCTTCTTGAGTGTTAAGCCATCACAGTGTCTTAAGTATCAGTCCCATTAAATACAAAGCATCATTGTCTACAGTTTACAATTAATATATGCAGCTTTAAAGTGTACTCATTTTATGATTATTTTAAAAAATCAGGTAGTTAGGAGTAAGCACTTCTTTGCAGACAACCATTTAACAGCAAGGAACACCATAAAATTACATCTCAACTTTGGACCTTAGAGTTTGCAAACCCGAGACCAGCTCATTCTCCTCCACCTTCTCTTGACCTCATCTGGATGCCTCAGTAGTGGGTACCACTAAGGTGGACTAGGCACAGTGTGTAGCCCCATCTGCAAAGCCATTCTGATCAAGACCAACAAAATCTTTCTGCAGAGAACAAGAGCTGCAGTTCTTTGTCATCATGTGGAAAATTACATCTCTAGCCCAGAGATGTACACTGGCTGACAATTGTGCCTTTTTATGGGGTATATGATGGTGGTGCAACCAGCCGGGATTTCCTGGCTGGGCAATGGAATCAAAACCTTTGTTGGGGCCCTTTTTTCCCAGGTCATATTATGAACTAAATGATGGAAGGCTATCCAGCCTTGTCCGAGCAGTTCTCTCCCCGCTGACTTCAACCCACCCCTGCTAACTTACAAACACACTTTTTAAAATCTCATGCACTCATCCCCACACGTGGGAAATGATCAGGATGCTGTAGAAAGACTAAAATCTACTAGTTAACCAAAATCCACTATGAGAAAGAAATTCCTAGTCCCTTCTATCCCACTCTATCTACTCCTAGAGTCAGAAAGCCCAGGACTAAAAGGAAACTGGGACCAATCTGTTCCATTGCACAACAGCTATGTGAACCTGGACAAGCTATTTAACCTCCATTGACCCTCAGTTTTCTTACCTGTGACAAGAATAATAATGGCTCTACGAGATTTCTGGGAGCACTCAGAAAATAAATTTCAACTAATAAACCTATTGGTAAAATCACTTTTGCTTTTTGGAGATTGGAGACTCACAAACTTAGGTGCTTGTATAACCTAATATGGACTGGTAAGGTAGGAAATAACTCTGAATAGCATCAAGGAAAGGGGCATTTCCAGAAAGAACATTAGGTTCTTGCTCCAAGTGTTCTTACAGTGGCAGCATCTTCAGGAAGCCAAGACCAATGTCTTTCTGTATCTCTCTGCCCTCTTTCTTACTGGATAACAGTACTGAGCAGTGCTAAAATAACTGTTGGCATTCCCCTGCCTCATATGTCACACCCTATTCCTCTGCAGCAACAAACCTCTCTGGTGTCTTTTTCTTCTCTTGCGTCTGCATCAGCCAAGGACCCAACAAATTGTCCAAGGACAAAGGCACATTAGATAGGTATGTGGCCCTGTTCCATCTTCTATGGCCCCAAAGTTTCTCCTTAAGGAAGGTTGTTTGGGATACATGCACTAGATTTCTGCCAGTAAACTCTCCTCTTCCCCACCCAACAGAGGAGCCCAGGAAATACCACCCCCCCTCATTCTTCTCTGCATGATGACAATGGCAATCAGAGCATCCTCTGTATAGGGTAATTTGTCCCCATCTATGAAAATGACCAACACATGCATCTCCAGGACTCCAACCTGCAAATCTGCTCAGGAGCCTAGGAAATGCTGTCTGCCAGAGGTTACCTGTGGCAGCACAATTTGCAGCAGCAGGAGATTGGGAACAACCCAAATGTCTATCAATAGGGAACTAGTTCAATGAATTATGAAATATTCGTGTGGGGGCATGCTCACCAGTTGTTAAAAAAATGAAGACATCATTTATATGCTGATTTGGGGCTATTGCTAAGATATATTGTCAAGTGGAAGGAATGAAGTATAGCACAGGAAGGACATAAGAGAATAACACATCATCGCATCAATGCATAAAGGTGTCTATGAAGATGCACAGAGAAACGACCATAGTGGTTCAGGAGAGGAATAGGTGAGAAGGAAGTTAGAGAATCTGTAAGGCAAAGCATATGTGTATGTATAAGAATGATGTATAAATATATACATAGACATAGCCACACACTCCTGCCATCTACTTTTTTGATATTTAACCATGTAAGGACATTGTTATTCGAAAGTAAAAATTTTAACCACACATATTTCTTTATTTAAAAATATTTTATTTTTCATTTTGTGTGTGTGTGTGTGTGTGTGTGTGTGTGTGTGTGTGTGTGTGCATCTATGAATATGTGCACGTGTGTGCATGTACTGGGGTAGGGCAGAAGAGAATGTCACATCCCCCAGAGCTGCAATTGTAAGTGGCTGGAAGCTGCCCAATGTGGTTGCTGGGAATCTAGCCCAGATTCTTCAAGGAAGCAAGCCCTCCAACCACTGAGCCACCTCTCCAGCCCCTACAGATATTTCTTAATCTTAAATTTTAAAAGAAAAAATCTACGTGTAAAATGTGTTCTATGTTATACCTTCCCTAAACAATAGGCGAATATTTTTGTACCTCCAGTTTCCTTTATCTTTTGTTTCTTTGTTTGTTTGAGACAGGGTTTCTTTGTGTAGCATTGGCTAACCTACAACTCACTCTGTAGACGAGGCTGGCCTTAAACTCACAGAGATCTGCCTGCCTCTGCTTCCCAAATGCTGGGGTTAAAGGCATGCACCACCACTGCCCAGACAGTTTCCTCTACCTTACACACACAAGCCAGGATCGCCCCAGCACTTCTGTGATTCTTCATGTCTTCTTGTTGCTCAGAGTTCAAGCTCTATTGTCTGGAACTCAGGATCCACCTCTTAGCTCTCAGCTCAGCTTTCCTGCCTGCCACATCCACAGGACTTTGTATGCCTACTTTCTGTTCTTCTATTTACATGGTTCCCCTGCTTCTTCAAAGCTAAGTTCTACCTGACTCCCATGGTCCTACATCACATCATGCAGAACCACCATGCATCTCCAAACATGGCTGGAAGAAAACTATTTTTTTAAAATGCTATGGCACATTTGTGTTACCTCGTCACAGCCTCTAGTGCATTCAGTGGGACCACGCTTAATTCTATACAAATTTATCTATTCACTCAAAACAAGAGACAAAAACTGTTCATGGACCAAAAGTGATTTAGAGATGGAGTAAAAAGCAAGACTAAGGAGGGCCCCTGCCCTCACATAGGAACAAGTATCACAGGGAAGATGAACACTAAACAAGAGGCCAAACCTTTGGTGGTAATTCTTCATAATTTCAATGTAGACAAGTATACAGCTCATTCCAAAGACCACTTGTATGTCCACATCAACACCAGAAGGTAGCAGCTAGGAAGGTGGGGCTGTGAAGGATAGCAGACTCATCTGCCTCTCAGCTCCATCCCAAAGCTGTGAGACTCCAGGTCAGCTCTTCAACCTCAGCCATCTTAGTGTCTGCAGGTTGCTTATGTTTATGATGGAAGAGGTCCTGGTCCCAAGGGTTGGAGGATGTGAGCAGTATCTCTAGCTCCACCCACCAAATGTCAGCAGTTCCTTCTGTCCATCGCCGAACACCACATTCTCCATAGAGGGGAGCAAAATCACCCTCTTTAGAGAATTATTGCTCTAGGGAAAATCTTAGTCTCTCTCTCTCTCTCTCTCTCTCTCTCTCTCTCTCTCTCTTCTCTCTCTCTCTCTCTCTCCCCGTGTGTGTGTGTGTGTGTGTGTGTGTGTGTGTGTGTGTGTGTGTGTGTGTGTGTGTGTTTATAGGAAAACTCAGCAGACATTTCACAAGTAAAAAAGAAACTTAGATAACAAAGAGATAATGACATGTCCCTTTGGTGATTATGGTAGGAATTACACATGAGAAGAAGTGTACTTGGAATGTGTATTGGTATTATTATCAATAACAATAATAACATGCATTTGGCAGATTTCCTGTCTGCCCTTCGAACAATGGGCATGATGGTCACTTAGGACCTTTCATTGCTAAAGCTGTGATGTTCCCCCATCCAAGGGAGATGCAGTGGAGTCTTGCCCAGAATCTGTCTTCTTGGGAGGCACAACGATAGACTGACTCTGGTCAAAGCTAGACTCTCCGTGCTTGGATGCAGGCTAAAATCTAAATCATCTCAGGCTTGCTCTTATTCCTCTCATTAGAGAACCGTCGCTTGAAACATGGCCAGATTCCCTAGCTGCCATAAGATCAGGCTTTAGGTAAGCTTCATTTGCATGTCCCAAATCATCCTTGCAAACCATTTATCTCTTCACACTATTGGATGCTGTATGCATTTGAGAAGCATTCTCAGGGTGTTGGAAATCAACAAGGCAATTAGGCAGGTTTTAAAGGAATCAAAAAATACAATTGATGGCACTTTGCAAACATCAATGAGATTTTCAGCCTGGCAGACCATGCTGGCAACACAGCACTTGTGAGGAAATTTTAACATGATTTTAAATATGCACCATTTGGAATTTCAGAATTGATTTTCAAACTGAAAAATGGGTGGAACAGAGAGCCCCGAATACTGGAGAGAAATACCGCCCTGGAAAAAAAATGTGTATATTTGGAGTCAGAAAGAGATTTTAATACCAGATGTGTGACAAAAAAAATGAGCAATTTTGAGAAAACCGTTTCTTCTCTGAGAGTTGTTTTCTCCCGTTTAGAAATGAGGTCAGTGATGCCATCTTTAATTAACATCTTCACGTGTCCAAGAACATGCTCTCATGGACCTTCCTTTGCATTCTTTTTCTCTTTAGGGAGCATCACTGGTTTTGATTCTAATAAAAAACCTCCAAGATATAACACTTGGTAAGCTCCTTAATCCTCCTTGACCAAAACACATTAAGACACAAATGTTGAGATTGACTTTGCTACCAACAGTCACAAGGATGGAGGAGGGCTGAGGACCAAGCTCAGAGCTCCATATGAAATATATGGAAGGAAAGCAAAGATGGACTCCATTTTACATAGGACAAATCAGCAGAGTACTTTGAATGGCATCTCACTTCTGACCTCTGTTTCTTGACCTTAACATTCCAGGATGAGGAAACTCAGCTCAGATGCATTGCTAAAAGCACAGTGGAGCAGAGATATGGCTCTGCTGGAAGGATGCATGCTGAACACACATGAAGCTCTGAACTTGGTCTCTAGCACCACATGCATTGAGCACAGTAGAGCAGCTGGAGAATCCCAGTACTGGAGAAGTAGAATCAAGAGGATCAGAAGTTCAAGGTCATGCTGAGCTACACAGTGAGTTCAAGGCCAAACTAGGCTACATAAGACTTGTTTGAAAATAAACGTCATAATAATTACTTATATTTTACTATGGTTTCCAATAAACTAATCTCTTCAAGTCCATGAATAAAACAAACCCTGTCACTATTGGAGATATACTTCCACGCCGGTGCGGATGCTTTTAAGACCATTTTCCAAGAACACTGCACCATTTGACCAGTTCTGGGGCAGGGGGCATGCTCTAATTACTGATTGTGGAGTTTGGTATCTATAGCAACAGGCAGAATTGACAACAGGAAGCTTTGCCCTCTGGGGCACCATCCGAAGTTTATAAAATCAACTGGAGGCCAAGGCTATAGTTAATCAGGCAGGCTCTCAGAGGCGGGAGCTCCTGGTCCACATTTAAGAAGCAACGAGATTATTTAATAAGACAATCGCAGGGCCTGAGAAGGCAGGGTTTATTTAGCTGTGCTTTGCTGGACCTCTTGTAGTAATTTCTCCTAATGGCACCAATTCGCTTGTGAATCTGTGCAGCAGAAGACCCAGGGTATCAGTTTAATCAGACCACCAATGCTGCCTGTTTCTACAGGGCTGTTGCCATACATCAATCAATTTTACTTGATTCATTAATCGGATGGTGAGGGGATATGAATTTTCCCAGGATCAAGAATGCTGTCTGACAGAATTCTTTATAATATCTCTGTTTTAAACCAGCATTAATTCACCTCAGCCCCCTTATTTCATGTTCCTGCAGCTGACAGATGAGGGTCTAGATTCTAGACAATGGTGGCTGAGAAAGGCATGGTAGGAAAAACCCTAGAGACTCAGGGTCAAGCTATTTTGATTGATGGCTCTGCTTTCTACTAAACAGGGCTACCAAAATGTTGTTGGTCTCTACTGGATCTCAATGTCCTCAATCATTACTTTGGGGGAAAAAAAAAACGTACTGTAATAAAACAATATTGAGCTGACACAAGAGTGAGCTGACCATGGTGCCTGGAAAGGGGACGAACGTGAGCACCAGAGTTCAGATTCCCAGCACCCACTGAAGAGCTAGGTGGGGTCACTTATTCCTGTAACCCCAGTGCTAAGTGAACAGAGATATGTGGATCACTGGACCTCATTGGCCAGCTAGCCCAGATGAATCAGTGTACTCTACGTTCAGTGAGGGACCCTCTCTTCAAAAATAAGATGGAGAGGGATCAAAGGAGACACCTACTTCTGACTTACAAACGTGTGCACACAATGTACACTCCCATGTACAGGTGTATACACACATTTTAAAAAAAAAGTGTTTCAGAATCTGAACCAGTGTTTCCTTCCCTGCCAGCTTTCTCCTCCATGGGAGGGAGGATGCAACTGCAGTATTTTGCAGAGTTAGATATTAAGCTTTGTAGCATCCTATGGCTCCGGTCATTCCTGCCTTTGTAATCTGAAGAAGGCAGCCATGCCCAGCTCCTTAGTTCTTGTGTTCTCCACCAAGGCCAGATGCAGAGAGTTCCCACCAGGCTTCATACACCTACTTCACCAGTACAACTCCCCTTACTTACTTACAGGACACTGTGGCTTCCTGGCTCATCCTTGTCTCTCATACCCATCAGGATTCTGAGCCACTGGTCAGGCACAAACATGCAATGACAGTGTTAGGCCTCCTCCTCCTCCAGAAGGAAGTCCACTTTGGAAAGTTCAGGTTTTGTGTGTGTTGGTCAAGAAAAAGGAAGAACACAGTGCCACTTGGTTCTCAAGTTGGATAGAAGCAGTGACTATGTGGGGGGTTTCCACACAGACAGACCTGAAGGCTGAGAAAGAAAAAAAGAGAGAGAGGGGGAGATTTAAGCAAAGAAGTGGTAAAGAAGGGGAGAAAGAAAGGAGGAAGGGAAGGAAAGGGAGAGAAGGGAAGGAATAAGAGAAAGAGGGGAGGGGGAACGGGAAAGGAAGGAGAGAGAAAGAATATAGAAAGGGGGAGAGAAAGAAAGGATGAAAGGAAGAAGGAAAGAAAGAAAGATGAGGGGAGGGAGAAAGAAAAGGACAGAGGGAGGAAGGAGAAAGAAAAAGAGAAGGAAGTAAGAGGTAGAGGGAGGGAAGAGAGAGAAAGGGGAAAGAAAAAAGGCAAGAAGGAAGTCAGGTAAAGCAGGGAAGGAAAAGAGGGGAAGGAAGAGAGAATGGAGGGAACGAAGAAAGAAACACCTTTCGCACGCTCCAACTCTCAGCTCCTAGCACTGGAGACCATGAGGCATTTGGAAGCTTTATTGCTTCAATAGGCAGGGTAAGGAGGTTAATGCCAGCCTTAACAAGGGAGTCGTTTCTCTCTCCCTCCCACCTTCTTCCTTTTCGTTTTTTGGCTCAGCCTAAATTTCTAACACTACCTGATGAAATGTATATACAGCTTTTAATTGTACCCAGAGGCAGTACAACTTCATAGAGGGTTTGCAGCAAGTGGTGGAGGATTTGAGAAACAGCTGTGTTCCCGGCCCGCGTGCTTCGAGGTGGAACAGCGCCGTCAGCACCTGCACCCGCTGAGTGCACACCCTCACGCCCCACACGCGTGTGCACAGCTGGGACCCATCCGGCTGGTGAGGAATTAATACTCTTAACTTGGTATTTTATTGTACCTGGGGGAGCCTGATGCTGTATTAAATCTGTAGCATATAGGTTGGATTTTGTGCAGTATTCCAGTTACTAGAGGTGGTGGGAGATTGGGGGGAGAGGCTGGGTGGGATTTTGTAGGCTCGTGGCATACACACACACACACACACACACACACACACACACACACACACACACACACAAACAAACACTACAACCTCTTTTCCGATCCTGAGGACAAATTGTTTTAATATACCAATGTTTGGTTTATTTATTATTAGAGAGGAGGGGCTGCTTTCGAGATGAATGGAATAGCTCTCAGCACTATCTAGTGCCTTCAGAATTCCCGCACTGTGGAGAACCTGGGAGACTCTTTCCTTCCTCTTAGTAACTTACCAATGCCAGCTTCCCTAGACAAGCCCCCAAACACAACTTTCACCAGGGAGACCCCTTGATACAATCTTTGACATATGAGGAACCCAACCCCTCACAGACACGGTTTCATATTTGCAGGGATGACCCTGTGCCCTCAGGAAATCCTGCATGGTGAGGATCTGGGTGTCCGTGTTACTGTCCTAAAGAAGGATTTTCAAGATGTTACCCCTGCCTGAGTCATGCAAAACTTAAGTATACCTTTGGAGTTCAGCTGATTCACTTTTTCTTCAAGCCAGCCTGACCTGCTTGGAGAGTTCTAGACAAGTGAAAGATCCTGTCTCAGAAACAAAACAAAACAAAACAAAACAAAACAAAACAAAACAACACAAAACACTGTGAATGGCTCCTAAGGAATGACACCTGAGGATGACACCCAAGGTTGAGCTCTGGACACACACACACACACACACACACACACACACACACACACACACACACACAGAGAGAGAGAGAGAGAGAGAGGAGAGAGAGAGAGAGAGAGAGAGAGAGAGAGAGAGAGAGAAGAGGAAGATATCAGACTGGCTAAAGAGGAAGAGACCATGAGAGAGACTGGATTAATGCCACTACAACTCAAGGAACAGTGACAGTTACCAGAAGCCAAGTTAGGCATGAAGCATCCTCTACTAGAACCTCCAGTAACAGTGGTATGTTCAGGCTTCTTAGCTCCAAAACACGAGTTCACAAATACCTATTTTCACCTACTCAGCTTCTGGTAATTTGTTATAGTATCCACAGGAAATGAATGTAGGGTCTTTTGCTCTGGGCACAGCATGAAATAAATATTGCCTTTAATAAGAGCTCTTGGCAAGAGGTCACCTTACACACCCTGGGCACTGTGGAAGTATAGAAAGAATTGTCCATGGGGAAGGATGCCATGCTGCTAATGTGTGGTCACCTGGCCCCACCTTCAAAGACACAATAGTTTAGCATCTTGGAGAAGCCAGTCTCTGTGGTCACGTCACCAAGAAAGGGGAACGTGGGGAAGTGGACAGTGTGCTGCCCTTTCTTGTGGACAGTTCCCATCTTTGCTGGACGTTTTCTACACATGTGCCTTTGGCAAGTCACAACTACAGCCACTTGTTACCTGATGAGATCAGTGCTGAGCCACACATTTAGCACATCAGAGTTCCTGATGAGTGTTGACTGCTTGCTAGGGCACCTTGCTATAAATGAGGCATCTACAGAGACTCATGGTTTGCAGGTGGGGCTCAGGTCTGAGAGAGGCACCATCTCCAGCAGATGCTGGTTCAAAGCCCCCCAAAGTGTGTTCTCACTTACATTCTTACACACCTGCTTATCATCCACAAATACACAGAAATCTCTTTAGTTACCATCTGATACAAATGCCCAGGTTAATGTCACACACAAATTAAATTTCTGCTCTTTCTTTGGAGTCTCCAAATTTCCCTCTTTCAGGCATTAAACAATAAGCCCCCAAACCAACAATAACTTGCCATTTGTTTGTTTATCGTATTAGGAATGATTTTTTTTTAAAGAATATGCACTCAATATTGGCTTGAAGAAACCAGGACTCTTAAAGGCTGATTTTGCTCATTTAAATTGCGACTAATCTTTTGGAAAGCAATTTGGCAATATGACTCAGGAACCTTTAAAAAAAAATGTGCTCAACCTCTGACCTAGTAATTCCATTTCTGGGAATCTATCCTAAGGGCATAATGGGAACTATGGAAACTGCTTTATGCATGAAGATGTTTATCAGAACACTCTTTCTGACAGCAAAAGTATTTAAACCCATTTAAATGCTCAGTGGTACGGAAGAGGATGAGCGGATACATCCCCTCCACTAAGAACTGCACCGAAGTCTTTGTAACAACATGATGGAATGTGTAATGTCAAGAAAAATTCGAAGCAGTGTGCCAGATGTGTGGAGGTGGTGATTGCAGTATGAAGACAAGAGGAAAAAAAAAAGACTGGGAGGCACACACATGTTAATTGTGGTTACTTACATCAAGCAGGGTGATTCTTTCTCTCCCCTTCAAAGATATTTACAGTATTCGCTGATGAATTTGCATATGCATTCTTGGCTTTGACAATTCAGAGCCTTTGCAGTCTTTCCTCTGGGGCCTAAACTTTCTCTACCCAGGTTGACTCAGTCTCTACCCTAGTCCTCTAATCCCTAGAGTATTCTCTTGGTTCAAGGTCCAAGTAGGGTCAGAAGCTATCCAGGGACAGTCTCCAGAAACACACCCTTGGGTCATGGTTGGTCCATGGTGAAAGGCGGGGCTTTGCCTTTAATTAGAGGCTGTATCAAGACTATGTATGAACTCTGAAAATGGAGTAACTAATGACCACCGATGATTTGTTGTGGTTGCTAAGAAGCTTGGAGATAAGTTCATGTCTTGATAGTCACAAAAGCAGCTCTATAGTTCACTCCCTGGCCTCCCTCTGGCCCTGAGTTGAATCCCCCTTGAGTGACCTCCTTTGCTTCATAGATTGCCCTGGATCAAGTAAGTCCCTGATGGATAGTTTTAAAGAATTAATCCTCCCAATTTTTAATGTGTAAAATACCCTATGTGCATTTCTATGAATTGTGCTTATATTAGTGGAGAAAATGCCTGGAAAGGATAGGCTTAATCAAAGAGAAGGGCCCCACATTGCACCAACAGCCCTGGGTGTCGAGGAATACAAGGACCAGAAGCTGTTAAGTCCAAGGTAGCTGAGCAAGGGGTGGAGTCACAGCCCTGTGGGGACAAGTCCCTTCCCTGATGGGAGGCACATGGGGTCATCAGAGTAGGCAGGAATTCACATATGGCTTTGCTAGGAAGGCAAATATCATTCCCATTGCTATAGTCCTGTGGGTGAGCTGATGGTCCACCTTCCCCCAAGATTTGCCTGATGGTATCTGCATCCAAGCTCCTCCTTCTGTGTCACCAAGAAACAAAGGTAAAGGGAGGTAAAGAGAGGGCCACCTCTCACCTCTGTCCATGGTCTCTCCATGTTTGGTTTGCCACACTCCTTCCTGGGGTAGCTGGTTAATTTGGTTGGAGTGCACATTTTCAGGAACTCTTGGGTAAGCTGAGAAGGACTGCTGTGTTTATTCTCTTGGGCCAGGTATCAAAACGCTACCCAGTGAGCTGCTTGAAACAGCAGAAGTGGACTCTTCCACAGTTCAGAGGTCCAGAGGCCTTGATTTCAGAATCAAAGTTGTGCTCCCCCAGCAGGATCTAAGGGAATGTTATTCCTGGCTTGCATTCCTTGCCATTCCTTGGCTTATAACAAAAACATTCTGTTCCATGTCCACAAACCAGTCAGTGCCTGTATGCTCATATGCACACACATGGGCCTGCGCCTCTCCAAGCCTCCTTCTCTCCCCTATAAAAACACCTGTCATTGGATGTGGGGGCTCACCCTAATTCAGTGTGCCCTCCTCTTTGATTAATGGGAAGGAATTTGGAAGGGCACAGGAACTAATGACAGCCCTGGGGCATTCATTCACTTCTAGGTCCTTTGGCCCATGTCTTGGGGCATTCACTGCAATATGCTTATGTTAAGAAAAACATGCATTCGTTCTGAAACTAAAAATTGAGGGTTTCAAATTAAACAGCATTTGGAACAGGAACTTTGGGGTAGTGTGGGTTCAAATCCTGGCTCTGCTGTCTCTAGCAGGTACCTAATCTCCTGCAGCCCCCTTTATCTCATTAAGAAAATGGGCCAGCTCCCTGCAGCTACCTCCTAGGGATCTAGGGGAAATCTAATGGGGGACATATGGTATTTGAGCTCACTGCCAGACATGTATGAATTACCTAAAAAGTATACATTGTGGCTTATCCTTGAGGATGTCATGCAGTCCTGCCATTCTAGCCATTCCTAAATGCTAAGAGACCCCAGTTCAAGTTAACAGCACAAAAGGAAGCTCTTGGCATGCGTTAATCTATGTATCTTGCTTGGATGCCTTTCTTCTGCCTCCCCCATATGTGTTCCTACACCCCCATGTGACAAGCTGACCCCTCCCTAGCTCCAACCTGCCCTTATTGACATCTATCCCCAAAGATCTTCTGGTCACCATGTCCAATACCTGCTCAGCCCTTCTAGCAGGAGAGGTTGGGGTCTCTCTGACTACACAATTGCTATATCCATCAACATGCCCCTAGGGCTGTCTCATCAAATATAGGACACCGAGTTAAGCTTGAGTTTCAGAAATCATGAATAATTTTCTTCACATAAGCATACTTAAAATCTTAACACCCCCGCCCCCCCAAGTACACAGAAATAGATGTCTGGGTATAAGTTCTCAAGTGATGACAGGTGGGGAGTGAGTGGGTCAGTTCCTCAGTGGCTTACTCCAGTGGTGGCATCCCCTGTGCCATCTCCCTGAGTTTCCCAGGTGGATTTCTTTACCTGTGTACCCTGAAGAAGCCATTACAAAAGCTCCTGCAGTGGCTTGCTTCTGCTTTTCTTTACCCAGACTGGATTCTCTGTGCTCTGACCTCTCACCTTCATGGATGAGCTGTGTGTTTGTTCTAGAGCTTTCAGCATAATGTGTATAACTATAAATGCATGTGCCTGTGTGTTTAGTCTCTCTACTGCACAGCTCTCTTGCATCGTCTGTACCATCCAGTTCTCCAGAAGCCTGCCCTAGGCTAGCATGCTATGGGATTTGACCCTGTGATGAACAGAAAAACCTTGCTGAGAAGTAGAGTATCTGGGGATGTGAAAACCAAGACAAGTTATACTGTCTGTATGTGGCTTTAGGTGTCCACTGTGACTCTCTTTTAGACTTGACCTTGGGGTGTGTCCTGAGCACTTCACCCCAGTTTCCTCAGCTGTAAAATGAGGGGTTGAAAGGAGATGATTTCTCTGGTGTCTTCCGGCTCTAAACTTCTATGGCTCTATATTCTAGGTAATAAACTTTATGGCTATGAATAAATTAATGGAAATGAATATTTAAATGATGTGCAAACATTTCATGCAAGTGCTTTCTTAGTCTTTTATGCAGTGGGAGAATGAAAGAAAAGCTGAGATCTAAATGGTGGGAAACGTCTCTATCAGGAGAAACCTCATGCCTTGTTCCTGTCTGCCTCGGAAAGGTGGGTATGTACAAAGCAATTCTCTACCTAACCTTAGGGCAAAGTCAAAAGGAATGTGAGTTTCTGGAGAAGCTGGAAGCCCCCAAACGAACTGATGTTCTAGGTCTTAGGAAACAGCTTGGGGTACCATGACACTCACATGCTACCTACCTCTCTAACTCCAGCAGTCCATCATGAATTCCTATAATGCACAATGCAAAGGGAAGGTGACCTGACACCTAGAAACTTCCACAGGTTTTTGAGGTGAGCCATTATCTACCCATCAATTTCAGGAGAAGACCTAAGGCCTTTGGTAGATGTAGTACTCAGATGAATACTTAGAGGGAGAGCCACCTACATTATACTGTTAGGAGAAGGAAGCTGGGAGTCAGACAAGCACGGCTGCAGGGTGTGGCGGGGAGCTGAGTGAGGCACCCAGCAGAAATAATCATGCTTGTGGGTGGCACCTGCTAAGCTCCCGTGAGAGTGCTCGTCCAAGAAGGAACCAGACTGGCTGAGCTTCACCCACTTACAAAGCTTGACATGATAGACAGGACTCAAACTTGAATTGGAGATTCAGGATGTTACAGTAATCTGTCCTCTGCCAGACCTCATGGATGGTCACTTGTATGTGCCCATGGAATGACAAGGTCCATCAGTAAGAACCAGGTATTCTTTTGAAATTTTGTATTAAAGATTTTTCAGACAAATTTTGATCATATGCGTTCTCCTTTCCCAACGCCTCCCAGATTCTCCCTATCTCCTTATTTGCTCAATCTCTCTCTCTCTCTCTCTCTCTCTCTCTCTCTCTCTCTCTCTCTCTCTCTCTCTCTCTCACACACACACACACACACACACACACACACACACTCTCCAAAAAACCAACAAAAAAGCAACACTGACAAAATTCTTTTTAGAAAGCACACAACAAATCTGGAGTCCATTTTGTGTTGGCCAACAACTCCTGAGCATGGGCCTACTCTGGAGTGTGGTTGATATAGCCAATGACACTCCACTGGAGAATGACTTTCCCTTTTCCTCCAGATATCAGTTGCAAATAGCTTCTTGGTTTGGGGTAGGCCTCTATGTACACTCCCCTTCTTAATGCTGGGTTTCTGTCTGGTTTGAACCTGTGCCTGCCTTGTGTTTGCTATCAAAGTCTCTTTGAGAGAAGCAGATACCCTTTGGATAAAACTCTCATATGATGAGCCTACATTCCCAAATGACCCATGGCTTTCCTTTAAGATTGTTCAGACACTTGTCAATTGAAGTTCTAAACAAAACATAAGACAAACAACAAAAAACCAAACACTTCTGGCTTTTAGTTACCTATCATACGTCTTTGGGGGACTATGTCAAAAACTAAAATAAAAGACAACGATCATTTGTCACTGAGCTAAAATAACATAGGAAACTAAATACAGAGTTTCGAGTAGCACTAAATATTCATTCCTACATGCTAGAGATGCCAGAGTATCTTGCAGTAAGTGACGAGGCCAAAGACCCTTAGACAGCATCCTGCTACAAAGTCAAACACACTAATACAAACATGACAGGAGAGAAGAGCGGTGGCCAAGAAAGCCCTCCATGGACACAGTGGTCTCTACCCCATCTCCCAATGCCCAGGTAGCTTGTAAGTTCTGAGCTCTAGTTTGTGTCTGGAAGACGTACTCCACACTCCCAGTATTTTGTAGTCTTTATATCACTGACCCATTTACTCCTCATTGCTACTGAGCCTTGGGATGCTCTCATGGAGCCTCTGAGACACTGTGGTCTGAAAGTATGAGCCATGTCATCTGGAAAATCCCATCTGCAGATATTTGCTGAGAATCTGAGACACAAACCAGTGAAGATAGAAGGCAACAGAGCTCCATTTCTGTTAGTTGGTTTGTTCATTTCAGACAGGATATCACTATGTAGCTCAGGTTGGACTTGAACTCACCATCTTCCTGCTTCAGCCTCCCAAGTTCTGTGATTATGAGTGCAAGCTGCCAACACTAGCTCAGAATTCTGTTTTGTTTTTTGAGACAGAGTTTCTCTGTAGATTTTGGAACTCTCTTTGAAGACCAGGCTGGCCTTGAACTCACAGAGATCCGCCTGCCTCTGCATCCTGAGTGCTGGGATTAAAGGCGTGCGCCACCAATGCCTGTCAAAAATTTTTTTTTTTTTTCTGAACTGGGAGTTGGATCCAGGGCCACACTTGTGCTAGGCAAGTACTTTCTCACTGAGCTATGTCTCCAGGCATTCTATAAACTTTATATTGAGATGAGTTATCTCCAAATGTCTTAGGCTGGGCTTAAACTCACTCTGTATCCAGAGCAGTCCTTCAACTAGTGATCCTCCTGTCTCAGCCTCCTGAATCAGTGATGAGAGGTGTGTGGCACCAGGTCCAGTTCACCGCTTCCATTTTCTGACCATGAATAACAAGTTGGGAAGAATACAGGCATTCCTCAGTATCTTCTTTCTCATAAAGGCACCCTCTGATGAAGGGCTCTGTTCTTATTGTGCTGACAGGAAAGCCCAGAGGTTATGTCACCTGCCTAGGACTCAGATGATAAAGGGCAGGACAGAGATGCCAAACATGCACCAAAGGCTCTAGAACCATCTGCCCTCCAGCTTCCCTCCATAAGGAAAACACCCCATTTCTCTGCAGTCATCACAAGGGTCCCCCATTGTCCTGCTGACAATTGCACAGAAGATGAAGCTCCCAGCACTGCCAAAAGGCATGGAAAAGAGACAGAGTTGGGATGTGGTGTGGTGGGGCTGACAGGGACTAGTGTTCACACCAGAACAAGGACGACTTGAGGGGGCAAACTATTCAGTCTCTTTCCCAGGCAGAACTGGGTCAGATATTCTAGCAGAGAGAATGGCTTGTTCTCTGCTCCAGCTGTTATCTGAGCTACACAGCTGGGGGGAGAGCTCCAACCTGCTCCTTGGGCCCAGAGCGCAAGGATTCTCCAAGCTGCATTTGATGGCCTCTGGCAGCTGGAAGGGGGAGGGGAGTGTGGAAGAGAAGAGCAGAATGGGGGAAGGGAGAGGCACCCTCATTTCTACTGGTACAACCAATTACCCAGTGAGTCAGAGCTACCTGCCTCACAGCTGACAACCCATGAACATTCATTCTCTGCCAGATGTTCATGGGTGAGAAACTGAATTATTTAAGAGGACCCCCAAGCAGCCACAGGGAACTATGATGTAATGGGAGGAGGTCATGGGTATGATGTGGTTGCTCCATTAAAGTCTGAAAATCCAACTTGGGGTCATCCCTAGCTCAACATCTGTCAAGCTAGGAATAAACTGGGATTCCTCCCAAATCCCTGAAGACGAAATGTACAGGGAGCCCCTCCTTTGCAGGCCGGCACTTTCATTTCCCTTGAAGCTGGGGTTTTAAGCTTGTGTACCGCTCAGAAAGAAGTTCCACTTCCAAACAATCCCAGCATTCTCAGCAATAAATCTTAGATCCTAGCAACATTCCTGCTTGGAAAACGGGCTTCACTCTGTGCCAGTCACTCAGTCTGCCACAGATGCAGAAGAAAGAGAGAGAGAGAGAGAGAGAGAGAGAGAGAGAGAGAGAGAGAGAGCGCTACGGCTTGCTTCCCAGATAGCCAATGCTACAGTTCCAGAATTCTGGGTTCTTGGAGGGGAAAAAAAAGCAAAGCAAGGAGTTGTTACATGAATTTCATAATTTAGAGATAAATAATGAACACCAAACTTGGAGGGAAATACCCTAGTGCTCATTTTATTTAATATTCTCCATTGGTGGAAATAAATTAAAAATGAACAAGGCTTGTTTATGCCTGCCTCACATTGCCCTCTACTTTTGAATAGCAACCGCATATTAATTTGCCAGATCCCATAAATTATAATTAGCCTGGAGGATTAACAACATAAATCCTTGAATTTAAAACCAACCTGCCTGGTTCTCTCTTCCCTATGCCCTAAAGTAAAAAAGGGCCATAAAACCTATCACTGCTACTTGATCCATTAAACTCCGGAGACACTCTTATTTCTGCTCAGCTAGTGGAGGCAGTCTTTGTCAAATCCTTTTTAAAGTTACAGTAGCTTGATAGGCACTGGGGATCGGATAGATGAGGTTCTGTGTCAACATCCAGCCAGAGTACACAATGCCTGGCAGCCAAGGGGCGTGGAAAGTGGCACAAAAGATTACATTTTCATATACTGTACTTCACACAAGGAAATGGGGCCCAGGTGCTGAACTGACAAGAAAAGTGCCCCCTGAGTCCCAGGATGCACGGACAACACATGGGATCATAGTTTGCATCCACCAAGGACATACCTGACTTACATTGGAGGACAAAATATTTGATGGTAAGGCTACAACAAATACCATTTGAAAATACCATCCTTGCTGACAGGGAGAAGGGAGAGCTTGTTTTAGGCATGAGTAATGTACAAAGTATCCAGAGAGTGGTTCCTCCAGGGGCTGGATGGATGGAGTTCCTCCAGGGGCTGGGTAGATGGACCAGTTGGTAAAGTGTTTGCCATATAAGCAGAAGGACCAGAATCCTCCAGAGGGGATGTTAAGCCAAGAATGGTGGTATTCGCTTAGGATCTCAGTGCTGGGGAGGCAGAGATGGAAAAAATCCTGGACTTGCTGCTCAGGCTTGCTGAATCAACAAATTCCAGGCCAATGAGAGAGACCTTGTCTTAAAGAAAAAGTTCTTTTTCATTGCTGCAAATGAAAGTAGACTGACATTATATAGGGACCATGTGTCTTCATCCCTTTCAGGACAAAGTTCTTCTAAATCTGTCCCCAGAAACTTGGAGGAAATTAAAAGTCCACCTAAGGACCCTAGCACGTCCCTAGTCACGTCCCATGGAAATCAGTAGGTGTTCTGACCTCTCACACTCCTCTTTCCCTTTCTTAAAAGGAAACGATACACTCAGTTCTAAACTGCTGCTGTCCTCTATGTTGAAGACACTAGGACTATTCCAAGTATAGTATCCTCTCTCAGGTGACCAGACTCACTCTGAAGAGCCAGCATCGGTACACAGAGCTCGGGGAAGCCCTCCTCTGATGCTGTCTCTTGAGGCGTGGATAGCTTTGGTGATATGGGATTGCAAACACACATGGTATTTCAACATCCTCAAATCCTATAATGAATTGAATGCTTGTCTTCTTGGCTTTTGTTCAGTTGGTCCCCAAGTGACTCTCTAAAGACCACTCATAGAAGGCTCGGCATTTGTTTCCACCAGTAAGCAAAGGTATAAGGATAAGAAACCACAACATGCATTTTACAGGGTTGGAGAAATGGCTCAGTGGGCAAAAGTGCTGCAGAACCATGAGGACCTGAGTTTAAATTCCAAGCACCTATGTAAGCCTTCAAGTGTGGCCAAGTGTGCTTGTAACCTTGGTGCTTTGGGAGGCAGAGACAGGAGGAAGACTGGGGCTTACTGGCTGCTAGCCTAGCTCCAGATTCAGTAAGAGACCCCATCTTTGAAGTAAGGCAATGGGGGATATAACAGGCTACCCAATATCCACCTCTAGCCTCCACATGTACACACATGTGTATGTTCCTGAACATGCGTGCATATATACCCCATACACACATTTGGGCTATGACATGACTTTTTAGTAAAGAATACATGCACAAATGCTTATATATTTGCATATATACTTAAATATTGACATAAAGTTGCCAAGTGACTTTTGTTGAGAACTTTTCTGGTATAATATAGAGTTTATTTTATAATACAATGGATGTATGATGGACAGAAGAATGGATGGATAAACAGGTAGATGAATATGTGGTTAGGTAGACAGATGTATGCATGGATGGAAGGATAGAAGCATGATGGATGGATGTATGGTTGGATGAATGAATGAATGAATGAATAGATGGATGGGCGGATGGATGCAAAGGTGGATGGATATAAAACAATTATGGTAAAAAGTTTATGTTTCATTGTAAACTTTTTCAAATTGTGATAGACATTTTCATCATTTTTGTTTGGAAGGGATGTTTTTTCTTATTAAGTAATGGTTATAGTTATTTTTTGAAACCCAAGGTTTTGCAAAAATTAGAGCTGTTACATAACCAAAAATATAGACATGCTGTGTTATTTCATCCTCAAATATGTTATGATGTTTCAAGATTTGAATACCATTGCCCTAATGGAACTCCTGTTCACTGGCTTGAGACTTCCTTTGAATCCAGCCTTAGCATCTCCCAGGAATGAGACAAGGTCCTTAGCAAGCTTTACTAGAAGGAAGCTGCTAACACAGACAGTTCCCTTGTCTCAAGACACCCCATCTCCATTCTTCTTTCTCTGAAATTTTGAACATTATTTTTATAAATGAAGGAACTCTTTCCTTCAAAGACAGGGATAGCTGCCTACAAAGTATACCTACAGAGAGGTCTTCAGACACAAGCATAGCATCCCTGGCATATCTGTGCTTACATGAGGAGCTTGGACTCACAGCCCTCCTGATTGTTCTGGTGATGCAGAGATGGAATGCTTTTGACAGATATAATTGGCTAAGTAACATACTTAGTATTAATAATGATTGAATAGCTAATTGTAGCTGGAATGGACAGGTAATTTTAAATGTGACTGGATGTGTTAAGATCTTTAAAATGAACTGTTAGCAAAGTTGAACTTCCCATCAAACCAGAGAGTATAGAAGGAATTGGAACTTGGCTATTACCCTCCCTTCTGCAACATAATGGAACAGGCAGACTCCAAAAGAGAGTTCACAGACTTGGGGTGGGGCACTGGGACATGGAGAGATGTCTCGGGATCTGAGGAGGGACAGCATTCTGGTGGTATTCCACTAAGCTGTTGAACGCTGCCAACTAATGCTTTTGCTCTTCAGTTGCTGCATTGCCCTAAAGGTATTTTAATACCTGTGCCGGGAGGAGAACAGTGGCTTCATACAGAAATTAAATACATAAATTAATAGACACCTCTCCAGAAAGCCTTCCAAATGGGGAGACCAGCTGCTTCAGGGACTCTATAGTCAATAGGTCAAAGCCTTGCTTAATGTATAGGGAAAGGCAGGGCAGGGATTAAAATGGCCTGGGAGATTCAGCAGAGCCCAGCAATTACATGCTCAGATTTAACCACTTAGGGGACTGGGTGACTGTGTATGAATGTGTAAGAGTGAGATGTTGGGCCTCACTAAAGCCAAGAGACAAAGGAAAAAGGGAACCATCCTGACCCTGCCCTTGTGTTCTCTCTGACAAGGGCAAAAAGCAGAAGAAGGCAAGGAAGAGCATAGAGAGAAAAAGAGGAACCTTTAGCCAAGATTGAATATGGGTGCCTGCAATGGCTAGTCTTCTCTGCTGTCAACCTGACTAGATTCAGAGCACTAAGAGGCACACCTTAGGTGTCTGTGAGGGTTTCCAGAGAGGATCAACTGAGAAGGGAACCACTGTGGAAGTGGGCGGCAGCACCCCATAGGCTGGGGTCCCAGACAGAACCAAGGGTGAAAAGGGAGAAAGTTAGCTGAATGGCAGCCAGACCTCCCTTTCTGCTTCCTGGTTTACTCAAGACAGAAGCCTCCCAATCCTGTAGCCACTGGAGCCATGCCTTCCCTGCCATGATGGGCTGTTCTCTAAAACCAAGAGCCCAAACAAATCCTCCCTCTCTCAAGTTTCTTGTACCAGGTATTTGGTCATAGCAATGAGAAAAGTGACCAGCAGTTCAGGGGAGATATACTGTCCTTTGTTTCCATCAAAGATTAACACTAGAAAGAGATCTGGAAAGAGCTTGTGCATTTGATGAGTAATTACATTTAGAAGTGTGTCCACTCTAGAAACTCTGAGACGCAGAATTCCACCCTGAAGGTTTGATGTCCTTATTGAGGAGGTACAACGCCCAGCTCGCTCCTGGACTGGCATTCTATACATATGTGTTGCTGAACAAGATTGGTTCTTCAAGGTTTTAGAAACTCTTTTCCCATCCCCTAGGGTCTGAACTGCAGGAGGCAACTTCCTCCTAAGTGGACATCAGCAACTTTTACCAAGCCTTCCAGTTCTGCTGCTTACTGACTGCACAGCAGCCAGCTCTTGCCTTTCTGGTCTGGTCTCCAGCAGAGCATCCAGATCAAGGCAGATCAGTGACAAGCCACAGGTCCAAGATTTACAATTGCACCGAGAGAAAGGAGAACTCAGATGAGAATAAACATCCACTTGGCTGGCCATTTTTCACAGACAAGTTAGCTGAGCCTTAAAGTAAAGTATCTTTTGTCCCCAGTCACAAGATGTTGGCTAAATAATTGAACATAGCAGGTAACATGCATTTTCATTTTTCTATTGACATTTTTTTCAGAAGGGATTTAGATGATACTCATAAAAGCCATGTCATTTGTTACAAATTCTTCAAGCAATATAAGCACCCATGCTATGGGTCCCCTTGGTCACCTATTTATTTTTTTATTAAGTCTCCCCTGTGATAGGAAGAGGGGTTTACTGCTGTCCTAAGCGGGGGTATCAGTTCCAGCTAACTTCTCCAGAAAAGTACAGATTAAACCTCTTTGTAGTAGTGTGTGTGTGCGTGGAGGGGTCTTCTGTTTCCTCCAAAGTATGTGCAACATACAGGTTTACTCAAATCACTTAGGAAGCCCACAACAGACCAAAGTACAGATACTGCCAAAGTCCAGGTTTGGCAATCCAGGTGAAGCAATGAGTTTTACTGGGATTACTTAGAGGAATATGGGTGAGGGGTTACTTACAGGGGCAAAAATGGCTCAAAGGCAGTGGCATCACCAAAACCCACCCTACCCCATCACAGAAGACAGCTCACAAGAGTTAGGAAACCTGGAACACTCTGCCCAGCCTGAAGGCAGCTTAACTGGCTGGAAAGCGCCCTTTCCATATGCCTCAGTTGGTCTAAACCTCTTCAGATACCTCAGCTGGATTCTGCTTCTTCAGGCAGCTAGTATGGTTTCAGAGTCTTCTTTGCACCTCAGCTATCTTCCTTCTGAGACACTCAGCTTTTATAACTTGCTCTGGCAGGGAGGGACCTGGTGAATCTTGTCAGTTTCTGGGACTTCCTGGAGCTATTTTGAGTTGTTCAACTTCCTGCTCAAGGCACTTCCCTGTAGGCTGGAATGTTTCAATCTCAGAAGAAACTTCTATCTTGAGAGAGGATCTCTCATTAAACCTGGAGCTCACCAATTTCCCAAGACTCTTCAGTCAAGCAGCTCCAGCCATCCTTCTGTGTCTGGCTTCTCTGAGCTTTGATTAAAGACCCATGCTGCTGCACCCTAAGGGAATAGGTGTGTGTGCCACTGTGTGTGTGTGTGTGTGTGTGTGTGTGTGTGTGTGTGTGTGTGTGTGTGTGTGTGTGTGCTGGAGGAATCAAATCCACGTCCTCATGTTTGTATGGCAAGCATTTTACCAACTGAGCCACATTCCCAGCCCCCAATTGCATTCCTTCTTGAAAATAAAACCATAAAACAGTACTCTTATGTAGTTCATCCTTCTACAAAGAAAGTAATTAGAAAGTAGATATGGAAGCAGTGGCTAAATATATGCCCCTCACGTTCACTTTTTAAGTGCAAGAAAATATAGAGAGAGCATGGGTAAGAAACATTCAGGCAGTTCCCTTCAGAAAGGTTCTGCCAGCTGGGCGGTGGTGGTGCATGCCTTTGATCCCAGCACTCGGCAGACAGAGGCAGACAGATCTCTGTGAGTTTGAGACCAGCCTGGTCTACAAGAGCTAGTTCCAAGACAGCCTCCAAAGCCACAGAGAAACCCTGTAATAATAAATAAATAATAAAAAATAAAGGTTCTGCCTTTCCTTTTTTCTAGAAAGCACAAAGAATTCTGTGGACCCCTGCTTCAGTGCAGTCCTTTCTGCATTTGCCTGAATTAAAAGACTCACCCTGGAAGGTTGGTAAGACAAACTCCCCAGTTCCAGGGACCTGACTTAAACACAACCACTCCAGTCAGCTGGGGCCTGGAGTTCATAATTTTTAAAGGATTCCCTTGCAAACAACCTTTGTCATAAAGCAGTTGGGGGAAATTTAGCAAATTTCCATTTCTGAAAGTCCCGTACCTGCCAAAGGAGTCTCTAAGCCTTGGGAGCAGCACCAGGAGGCTGAGTTAAAACATGAATATCAGAATCTCTGTCATTTCTCAACCTTGGGATGCCTGTCGTGTCCACCGGCTGGGGTTTGAATTCACCCACAACACACACACCCACCCACCCACACACACACCTTTTAAAAACATCTTCGAAGATCTCTCTTCATAAAGAGCTGATTGAAATGAGGCCTACCTTCAGGAACTCAAGTTCACTGCTCTACCCAGAGTCAGAATGTCCAACAGTGCTCTTGAGTAGCCATTTGGGAAGGTAGTCTATAAAAAGGGGTTTTGCCGAATTCTCACCCGGGCACCTTCCCGCTTCTTCCCTTTATTCCTGATCAACCTTCTCACGGGTGCCATGATGTTTATGAAAGACATTATTTCAGACCCCTGTGGAGAAAGCCCTTGTCGGGTCTAAGATGCAAACAGTATGGCATCTTGCCAGTGGCCAACTCATCAATAAATTTCACTGCCCTGCACTCTAAAAGGGAGATCTTGTCTGCTCCATGGGGGACCAGAAAATGCATAGTGTTCCAAAGGGATTGGGGACTATTTCTGCAAGCCCAGCCCGGGTCCCGAGTTATTTTAATTGCAGCATGGTGGTGCCAAGGTGCTGAAGCACTTTCTTAGGCTGAGTGCTTAGCTTGGAGGTACTGAATTAAAGTGTCAGAACGTGCAGAAAAATTGCAACACGGCCTGTCAACAGCATTTGTTAAGAGACACGGGTAAGGCTGGTGACTTGTGTAGAAAAAGAGCTGCCTTCGCAGAGCCATCAAAGCACAGCCTGGAACTAATGGGGTATTCAGAGGTCTTGTTCTACTTCATTGGTCAAAGCCAACACAAGCCTGTAAGATTTGGGCCCTTTTGCTGTTTATTACTGTGGTAATAAAGGTCACTTAAAGATACAAGCCCATCTTGTATTGGCTCAGACCCAAGGGTGCCTTTGTAAATCGGATGGCCGAGGTCTCACATCTCAGGTTATTTGAAACAATCTTTTTTTATTATTATTATTTAGAAAAGATAAAATGAAGAAAAATTAAGACTCCCATGAAAAGATGATAAAGCACTCTTGATTTTATTTCTCTCTAATTTTTCCCAGTTTTAGCACCTGCCCAGAGATGGTCTTATTTACAGGTCATCTGGGCTAGGCCACAGCTCCCGATTTTCCCATTAAATATGAATCAAGGTGCTGCTGGGAAGTTATGTTGTAAATGTGACCTAAGTCCACAGTCACTGACCTTTCAATAAGGGCCACAGTCCTTGACATCACAGTGGGCCTGAATCAAAAGGAGAGACTCCATCCACAGGCAGCAGCTTCCTGCCCAAAGCATGTTGGGAGTTTTGGCTTTCTGCAGAGCATCATTTCTGGCCTGCTTAGGCACCCTTACACATGCCGAAATAAATCTGTTGCATTTAATATCCTAACAGGTATCTTCTTCTAGCTTTTTTTTTTTTTTCTGACTGATGCTGGCTGACTCATAGCTGCCAAGTTATCTCTTCTCTCTCATCCTTCAAACACATTTCTTTTAGTTGAAGATATCAAATTGGAAGATTCACAACTGCAAATGGCTCACATCCTCCTGACCCATGACCATGTATTTATGAAATATGTTAAAAATAAAAAATAAGATGAATTAGTTGCCAACATTAAAAAGTCTGAAACACACAAGCAGGCATTCACGCACACACGCACAGTCACACACACACCCTTGCATTTCCAGTTCTCAGAAAATAAAAATTCAGAAGACATAATCCTAGATTTGTCCCCATATGGCAACACCCAGCTAAAATGACAAATGTCTTTCCCTTTGAAGGGACACAGGCTCTGTGCTTTATCCCAATCTCCACCACTCCCTAGTGTCTCCCCAGTAGAGAAGCTAATTGTTCTGTACCTGTATATATTGCTTCTCTTACTACAGAGAGAAATACAGTTTTATCAAAGATGGGTAATTCAAAAGACAGATTGTGAGGGTATTCCTTTTCACGGGAAAGGCAGAGGACGTTGTTCCAGAAATAAAGGCTATTTCTCTGCATGAAGTTTTTCGGCAGGGTATGTCTGGGTTAGCCTTATGAACCCAGCTCATGCTTCAGACTTTACTGATGGGTGAGTATTGTTGGCAGATGCCTCTTAAATCTGCACAGTTTAGGGAGAAGCCACTATGGAGCAATTCTTTTTTCTCTTTAGCAGAAGAAAACCTGGAGGTGATCATAGGGACCACTTTGCTCAATGCACTGGAGCATTATACTAACTCCTTTTGGAGAAACAGACCGGGGTGTCACTGGGATATCTAGGGAAAGGATACCTAGGATCCCAAAGCCCCTCTTGGCCAGGCAATCCTTGACTGTATTCTTCTGTCCCTGGTGACCTTGCTGGGCTAGCTAATGAGGTTTCTCAGTTAAGAAGCAAAGATACGGTCCAGGAGGAAAAGCTGCATAGTGTGGAGGCAAGGCTTTGGGTTCGATCCCCATTCTCCATTTGGGGGATACTATGGTTCAGTTTCCTCTTTTCAGAAAGAAGAGGGATCTCCAGGTGTACCTCCATTTGGAACAGTCAAGGTTTAATCTTTCAGTGAGCACATGAGTCTGTCTGGAAGGTGAAGCCCAGAAATCTGAATTATTTTCATGTTCTCCGGTGATTCTGATGGGTGGCCAGGCTTAGAATTTGCTGAACTAGAAAGTGTCTCTAGTTTTTTGTTGTTGGCTTTTTTTTTTTTCAGATCAAAAAAATCCCATGTACCTAGCATCTAGCATCAGATTCTGCAGACGCCTCTCTAGACAGCAAACAGGCAATGTTCCAAACATATTAATGCTTTGGGGCCACTGGGATATGCTTTTAAAGACTTGAAGCAACACCATGTTGCCTCGGTCACCTGGCAGGACCTGACTTATCATTTCACTCGTAATTTATGTGGCTTGGTGGTTTGGAAATTCCCCTGAAGTTCAGGTCCGAAGCAAGATGCAACAGTCAAAATCAATTGGTCCAAATATGATCTCAGAATGAAAGGCCTGAAAGTCCTCCACATCTCACAGTCTAAGCCTCTGCACTGGTGCTTGGTGCCCAGGGCTTAAATGCTAGGACCTTCAGGATGTGAAACAAGATCCTCAGAAACAGAATCAAATTGTTCAGCGTGTACCCCTAGAGCACATACCTAGGCCCCTTAGTGGCACATTTTGAATGTCACCCTCCTGGGAACCTCAAGGAGCTCTTTCTGATGCTCAAAGGGAATTGAGTTATGTGGTGTTTTTTTCTAATGCAAACAAAAGACATTAGGAAGCACTTGGAGCATATGATAGATCAGTAGGGCCCGGCCAGAGGGGGGAGGGATCTTGCTTTTGTAATGTGTGACTATTAGATCACAATGTTGGTTGCAATAAATTATCACTTTTGGTTCCTGTTAATTGCTAGAATCTTCTGCCATGGGCTATAATAATGTGAGCCAAAAAAAAAAAAAAAATTTGGACCCTAATAGAAATATGCATCCTGCTGGACTGTGAATGGCACTTTGGAATTTGAATAAATGCCTAAGGAAACAGCTGGGGATGGGGGCCTGGGCATCAAAGACATCATTATGCAATTACGGAGAAAAGCAGGGATTCGGGGCAAGAGAATTCTGACTTCTCTGAATCCACTGACCCGCTGCAGCCACCCCCTCCCCATATCCCTGTGGATAATCACAACCTCTAGTGCAAGACCTCACGAGGGAGGTGAACTGCACTCGGGATTTTATGATCTTAAAACAACCCACCCTGACCCTTTCAGGGAAGACACTCCTCCTACTCCACAGAAAGCACAGAACACACAATGGACAGCCAGCAGCTACTCTCTGCTTTTCCCTGGCTCCCTTCCCACCTCCCAAGCTTTTGTTGTCCCTGGATGGTTGAGACATCAGTTAAATCAGGTGGGCAGAGATCTCTGCTTCCAGAAGCTAGGGATGTCTCAGTGGTTAAGAGGGCTTGCTGCTCTTAGAGCTCTGGAGTTTCGTTTGAAGTACCCAAGCAGCTCATAACCGCCTGTAACTTCAGCTCAAAGAGATATGACATCCTCTTCTGGCCTTTAGGGGTGCCTACAGGTTTGTGTGTGCACACATGGATGCACATGAACATACACACAAATAATAATAATAATAATAATAATAATAATAATAATAATAATAGAATAAATAAATAGTCTTTTGTGAAAATAGGCTAGAGTGCTCACACAGGTGTGCACACAGACACACAAAGAAGTGTGTTTGTGGGGGAGGGGGCTTCCAGCTCCTTCTCATTTTTCTGTGTAAGTCAAGTTTGCCTTGAAGAGTCCAAATGTTTGTTGATTGCCTCCTATGTTCCTGGTGGTGAGGGTGCTGCAATAATGAGAATGGATGGAAATCCTGCCTTCTTCGGACTGGCTTTCTCGTGATCTATGGGAGAGGTGAGGAAAGATTGTTAGTATGTTCTCTCCTAGTGTGATGATGAGGCAGAGGAGGGACCAGGAGCTGAAAAGACGATGGCATCTCTAAATACGCTATCCAGAGAAGGCCTCCTATGATGGAGAGGGAGGGAGGGGCAGTGAGCCAATGAGAAAGGTTATCCAAGGACAGGGGATCAATCAGAAGGAGAGGCCTGGATGACAGCAGGCTAGGTTCTCTCAAACAGAAAGTATAGCGGACAACAGAAATGCCTGTGTGAGTGGAAGAGCCCGGAAGGTAAGAACAAAACACATGAGAAGGAAGAGCTTGCAGGGCCCATGAGCCAAGTCAAGGTTGACTTCTACTGAGTGACTAGGAAGCCTTAAGATGGGATGGAATGTTTTCATGTTTCTACTGGTTTTCTGCAGAGAAATAGTGAATGGGGGCTGAGGTGGGGATGCCAGAAGACCCTTCAGTGACCTCAGGACAGTGATTTGGAAGGGAATAGATGTGGAGTGGGATGTGAGGCTCCCTCAGGGTGTGTTCTGTTGGTAAGACTTGTGCTGATCCCACTTAGAATGCCCATAGACGAAAGACTCCACTCTGTATGTGGGCATGTCCCTGGCACACAGAATACATGCAGTAATTTGAAACCCCTGCTGGTTTCAAATTAACCAAGAAAATAAATTTTTGTTTGGTGATAACCACACTGGCCTCACTTTGCGCTAATATCTATTCTCTTCTCTCTCTTTCTTTCTCTCTCTCTCTCTCTCTCTCTCTCTCTCTCTCTCTCTCTCTCTCTTTCTCTCTCTCCCTCCCTCCCTCCTCCTCCTCCTCTTTCACCATTTCTTCTGTTCCTCTCATCTTACGAATATAGTCTCACCACCACCCAAGACAGATGGCAGAAGTCCTAGCCACTTTGGCCTCATCTGTTGCCTGGCTCTCTGACCTACCTGCCATTTATTTTATCTGTGCCTCAATTTCTCCATCTGGAAAGAAAACTGATACAGCTTATGGAGAAGCACCTGGATTAATGGGAGCTGGGGGTAACAGGACATGCCTGAAAGCAGCTTGCTTTCCTTAGAGAAACAACTGTGACATGGGCTCTTTTTTCCCCATCTCTTCTGGTTTCTCTCACTGAAGAAAAACTGCCAAAGGAAGAAAACCCCATTAAGGGTTTACAAAGGAAGATAGATTCAAGGCAGACAAAGGCAGGGGCCTGCTTGAAGCACTTAGCATCAGAGATATCAGAGATCCCTCTGCAATAGAAGAGGCAGGTACAGCATGGGCAAGAAACGGAGGACGAGAATTAGCCTGGCTATGGGTATCAGAAGTCATTTCGAAGGAAATCCAGAATGAATCAGAACCATGTGGTCCCTCTCCTGAGCCCAAAGAATGCAGAAGCCAACACTGCTGGTGAATGCTGGCAAGTCCTTCTCTGGAAGATGAGAAGAAGACATTGTCCCATGCATACATCCAGCTTGGGCTGATGACCCCCTGAGTAGATGCAGCATGGAACTGTCCCGTCAATAAATACCAGCTTTTAATGAGGGAAACAATACTTTTCTCCTTTTATTGTCTTATTGCCTATTTAGAATTTTTTTTTTAGAGAGAGAGATCCTGGGGATCGAGTTCAGTTCATCAGGCTTGGTGGCAAGCACCTTTACCCTTGGGGTCAGTTCACCAGTCCTAACTTTTTAAAGAAATAATTTCAGATGGATTTTTGAAAGAGAGACTGGAATGAAGGTATGCTGGTGCTTGTTTTCTTTTTGTCCTTTAGAACACAGGAAATTTGGTTCAGTCCACAGGTAAAACAATAACAAAAAGTATTAACCCATTATGACGTCCTAGAAGCGAATTCATGAGAAATTGTGTTTCTATGTTCCCAGCATCAAGGAGTCAGTTCCTTTACTCAGTGCTGTGACAAAATACCCGAAAGAAGCAGTGTCAGAGAGGCGAAGTTTGTTTAGGCTCACAGTTCAGAGGCAACTGTGCATCATGGAAGGGGAAGCATGGCAGCTGAAAGGAGCGGGTCCATGGTTATCAGAGATTGCTGTGGCCTCATACTTCAATGACTAGATCAGAAGGGCTGGTTACAGCCCTTAAAGTCTGCTCATAGTAACCCAACTCCCCAGGCCACTCCTCCTGCCTCAAACATCTGGCAACATCCCCTAATGGTGCGACCAGCTGTGCGCCATGCTAAAATACATGATCTGGAGGGGTGCATTTTAGATACCCACCATAATAAGGAATGAAGAATTAAGAGTTAGATGTGTATAACTTATCTGGGTAAGTTATGTAGCAGTTTCTGAATGATCCTTTGAGCATTCATTCATTCATTTATTCTACAGCATTTGCTGGCATTATCATGCATAACAAAATACTGGCATGCTCTGGGCTTCCTGTCCTCTGTCCCTGGGAAGGAAGGAATGATGCAAGTGGCCAGGAAGCTCTGGCGAGATTCACTCTTGGCTGAGTCACTCAGTTTCTTCTTTTCCCTCTCTGCTTCAAACAGATCACCCTGGGGTGCAAACAGCTGGAGAGAAACTATGAATGGTCTGAGAAAGAGGAACAGGATTAATTAATATCTGATTATCCTCTTTATATTCTTGTGAGTTACCAAGCCCCCACACTTGGTTTCTGCTGGGAAGTCTGTGGTAAAACTAATGTCTTGATGTTAGTTGTGGGAGTCTGGCTCTGAGCAAATAGGGTCCTGGGGGCTGGAGAACCAACAGCTCAAAAGGCAACCTGGGTCCCTGCTGTGTGTGGGGTGGTGGATGAACCACTGTGATTGTAAAATGACTCTTCCATTAAAAGAAACAGCCATCTGGTGCAGCATAAGAACAATTTTTATGCAAATAAAAATTTCATTTAAATAAAACAGAAAAAATATTGGGTCAGAAGAAGCAACTGAACACATCTTTTTGATCTCATAATTGAAGGTATTTGGTTTTGTTTTTAATGAGAAAATGCAATGGAAAGCACACCCAGAGCAAAACTATTGTCAATACATTTTCACTCTCATATCTGTGCTCACCACAGCCCAGTATGTGTATATATATATATATATATATATATATATATATATATATATGTGTGTGTGTGTGTGTGTGTGTGTGTGTGTGTGTGTATACATATACATATGTATGTGTTACATATGCATATACACACATATGTATTATTTTAAGATGCAACTCCATAATTCCTGTCCAGATATCTTTCTTTAGAAATGATACTCTTTTCATTAATGTAGGATGGCTATATCACAGTAATTAACCAATTCTTTACAGCTGATATTTAGCTACATAAAATGTAAGAGAAAGCATTCTGTTTTATGGATTTAGAAGTTATGTGACCAGGGATGGGAATAGAGTTCAGTCACTTCTTGTACAGAAGTGCCTACTGGACAGGCATGGGGACCTGATTTCAGTCTCCAGAACCACATGAGAAAGCCAGGTGTGACGGTGCACCTGAAACCCTAATACTGGGAAGGCAAGGACATGAGAATGTCTGGGGCTCACTGGCCAACCAGTCAGCCTACTTAGTGATCCTTAGGCTAGTGGGACACCCTGTCTCAAAAAACTAAGGAGGACAACACCTGAGAAACAAGGGTTAACCTCTGGCTTTGACATGCTCAACAGAAACATGAACACACATAGATACACACAGAGAAGTCACATGACCGATGGTAAGAACAAGAGCTGACTTCACTCTTGAGAGGTAGGTAAGGGAACACCTTTAAGTGAACATCTAAGATGTTCCACAGGGTGGAGACCTCTGAAGACTGTGTCATAAGAAATATCAATAGCAGTTGTAGACAGTTCTCTAAGCATCCTCATCTCCATGTCCAGTTCTGGGCAGATCCTGTCACAAAAGCCATTTCTATTCCCATCACAGTTTCATTACCTGCCAACCATATCTTCTACTAGAAAAAAAGAGCATCATGGGGTTTAGTTAGATCTAGATGAAGAACAATTACCCAATATTAGTATTAAGATACCAGCCTCTTCACTGCATAGTCCTGGGACTCACGACCAGTTTCAGGGGAATAAGAGCTAGGGACTCTTGGGAGCAAAGAGACTGTGATGCATGGAGGTTGGAGTCCCAATCAGAAGATGAACTATTCATTTAGGGTCAACTAAGGGACATAGCTTATGGCTTTGTTACTGTAGTAAGGAAAGAAGGAGCAAAGGGCAACGGGCTGCCATTCTGTTGCTAATTTCAAGGAAGCCAGCACAATGGATTGTTAGCTCCCAAAGGCTTCCCTCTCTGTATTTATTTAGATTTTAATATCATTAAAGCCTTGATAATGGGCAAGCTAAACACACATGTAATGAATCCTATCAGTCACAAATAGCTCCCTGCACCCAAGGAAACCAAGAAGAAAATCCCTGTGTTACACATAGACCACCCCTGCCATACACACATATTCAGGCAACCTTAAAAGGAAGTTCATTTGCATTACACATTTCTTTAACAAAAACAAAAACAAAACGTGCTATCCAGTACGTGGAGACGCCCACTTTGAAAATCAGTGAACTAAACAAGACTATCAAATAAGCAAGAACATTTTGGGGTTGGCACCACTGAATCACTAGAAGGTATTTGATGATACTCCCTTGCTAAGGACAAACATTTCCAGTACGTTGTATGCATTTTTGCCTACGCAACTTTTTTTTCTAAAATGAATTCGGGCTCAGAGCTCAAGATCCTAGGTCCCCACAGTTCCTGAGGTCTTCATTCATGTAGATAGGCCTTTTGTGGGACCGGAGTACTGTGCTCCTGTCTTCAGGCCACCAAGTTCATCTGTGCTCACAGAGCCTATGGACCGGCTTCAAGCAGGAATGTGATTCCAGAAAGAGGCCTAGCACTGAGGTCAGACAGACAGCCTATAGTGATCGGTGTGTGTCCGACAGCAGGAGATAGGGGCAGGGTGTGGGAGTGGTCGGCAGTATTTGCTGAGTGTTGTCATTGTTTTGCTATAGAGGAAAAGAATTAAAGTTTGAGAAAGGATATTACAGGCAGACAGGCAGACATTTGGTACAACCAAATGAGACCCTGGGGATCTCTTTGTCTATAACCAAGAAAAATCCACAGCCCTTCCAGGACCTTCAAGGTGAGCAGTGGCCAGGACTCCTCAGTCCTGAGGTCAAGGACGAACCTGCCCCAGGACTTTGGGATTTGGCATTGCCCTACCCCACCCCAGTCTGCTTCACTGTACTCGGCCTCTGTTTAAAGCAATTCCCCACAGAAAAGGCTCCTTCACCCAGCTTCTAGGCCAGACTTTGAACAGTGTGAGTATCTTGAGAGCACTACTTATTCACAGCATGCTTTTTTATTTATTTGTTCTTTCTCCAACTAAATGAAAGTACACACCTCCCCCGCAAAAGAGGAAAACCAGGGGTTTTGTCTGGTTGTTCCTTGCTGTATATCTGCAGGGACTGAATATGATCTGGAATAAACAGATATTAATGATTGAAGTGACGGATTGATGGACGGATGAATGGATGCCCAAATGACCATATGGTGGATTCCTCTAGACACCTATGTACTACGTTATAACACACACACACACACACACACACACACACACACACACACACACACACACACACGAGACAGAGACAGAGACAGGAATGTGTAAGGACAGGCTCCCATGTCGCCAGACTCTTGCCCTGACCCTGGCCCACTCAGACCCACCAAGTTAAGAAATAGCTCTTCATGTGCCTTCCAGTAACATTAATTGTTGGTCATAAAACTTCAAAGCAACAGATATTTATAACTTGATTAGAGCCCTTTTTTCCACAGACCCTCACCACAGCACTTTCCAGCTCAGTTCCCATGAGTGTACTGAAAACAGCCTCCTGCCCACTTCCTGTCGAAGCCAGTTCCTTAACCGCCTGGGTCCTGAGGCTGACTGCCCCCTCCCTTTTGTTCCAGCGTGCAGTCTTTCAGTTTCTCTTGGGTTTTCTCGGTTACTTTTTTTTTTCTTTTTTCACTCCTTTTCTCAGGCACCCAAGTCCCCATTAAACCGCACCTCCCTCCCTAGAGCCAGCATGTCAACAGGGGACAGTGCAGCATAATGGTGTCCTTCTCAAAACACCCTTCCATGGGAAAATACGCAAATTCTGTGAAGTTTCTTTCACAGGGTCCTTGAGACTAAAATGATAATGTGTTCACTGTGTCTGGAAGCCTGAAAGACCGGATAAGTATTGAGCTAGTGCACCAACTCAAAGAAACCAGCCAGAGGAAATCCTTAGCTTGAGAACTGAAAGATGGAGTCCTACCATTGAGTGAGTGTGGGTATGCATATGTGCGTGTGTGTGTGTGTGTGTGTGTGTGTGTGTGTGTGTGTGCGCGTGCGTGTGTGTGTGTGTGTGTGTGTGTGTATGTGTGTGTATGTGTGTGTGTGCGTGTGTGTGTGTGTGAGTGTGTGTGTGTGGTGTGTGTGTGTGTGTGTGCGCGTGTGCGCGCGTGTGTGTGTGTGTGTGTATGTGTGTGTGTGAGTGTGTGTGTGTGTGTGTGTGAGTGTGCGTGCGTGTGTGTGTGTGTGCGCGCGTGCGTGCGTGCGTGCGTGCGAGTGTGTGTGTGTGTGTGTGTGTGTGTGTGTGTGTGTGTGTGTGTGTTTGGTAGAGACCAGAAAATACCTTCAAATGCCATGCTTTAGGCACTCAGACATTCAAGCTGTTTTGGTGTTTATTTTTCTGGGGGCTGGTTGTTCTAAGGCAGGGTCTCTCACTTAGTCTTGGGGCTCTTCAATTCTACTTCAGGCTGGCCAGTAAGGTCCGGGGCTTCACCTGCCTCCACCTCCTCAGTATTGGAACTGTAAGCACCTGACACCATGCCTGGCCTTTTAACAACAACAACAAAATGGGTCCTGGGGGTCAAACTCAGGTCTTCATACTCCAAGCAAACACTTTACAGATGGAGCAATCTTCTCATCTTGGAAAACGTCATCTTTTTAAGAAGTGAATTAGAAGACTTTTTAAAGGGGGTGTGGGGTGTTAGAAGCTGGGGAGACGACTAGCTCAGAAATTAAGCATGCATACTGCTCTTGTGGAGGAGCTGAGTTCAGATTCCAGCCATGTCAGGCAGCTCATACCTACTTGCAACTCCAGCTCCAGTTGTCTCTGGCCCCTGAGAACACCTGTGCACAAGTATATATACCCCTTCACAATACACATAATTAAAAATAAAATAAATTGTTAAAAAAACAAAATGTTTAATATGTCTGTTATGCTGCTAGACCATGACAGAGCCATCTCCCATCTTCACCATACAGATCAGTTCCTGATAAGCTTGCATTTCTCCACTTTTGTTAGGCAGCATCTTGGCATCCCAGAAGCCATGTGCACTGACTTTTAGAAGAGTTTGGAAGTGACAAGCTAACTGGAATTGATCCCCTGGCTGATAGCAGTTATGTCCAGGGAATGCTGAGTTCAACATACTTATCCCTCACATTCACTTTTTGTAAATTGAAAAACTCCGCAACAGAATGAGTCCTTTTGGGGGGGGGTGATCTCTGTGTCCATTCAGCTCTAAAGAAAGGAGGTTAGGAAGTATCACGGGGTTCCACTGATGTCACCGTTCATGGGGGAATGGTGGTGAATTCTCTTTGCATATGGGAGTCTATCTGCAGGTAGTCTCAGCAGCCCACAAGAGATAGTAATTGTGGTGATTAATAAGAATTATGTGGTTCTCAACCTGGGCCACGTGTTTGAGAAGTGACATACCCACAGTTGGAGGACCCCCTCTGTAGAGGTTATCATCTGAGAGAAACAGAAACTAAAGTGGTCTTCACAGGCTGGGCTAGAAAAGCCCTCTTCCTTTCACAAAGAAACCCCCAAAGACAACATTGTGTCTCTTGGACTATTCTGTCATATCTTCAGAGGTCCAGAGAATGTCGGTGGCCTTGAGGCCAGCCTTCTCACCACCAGTGCATCATGTGACCCTGCTCATCAACAATGATCACTGTTAGGCCACACCACAGTGCTTTGTTACCTCATCTTTATTTCATTCGGACCTAGAGCACGGGGGTATCAGGGAAGCAACTCAGCTACAGGTCTCCTCTGTGCTTTTGTTACAGGAAACAGCAGAGGACTGCCACACCCTGCCTCTTTCTTCCCCTTGTAACAGGCCACCCACAGGTTTTGGAAAGTAAGTCCAGGAGCCAACAGGGTGGTGAGTGAAAAAATAAAGTGATCCCATAAGAAATGTTTCCTTTCCATCATCTGAGGAAGTTGGTGGTACCTTCTAGTGAAGGTCAAAGGGAACAATCTCAGCATGTGGAAGTCAGATTAACAGGGAAGCAGAAATGACAATGGGTACAGAGAAAAGGCTTGCAAGGAGGAGAGAAACTCAGCTGGGGCACAGTGTGGTAGAGCCTTGGATTCAATATTCAAGTGCAGAACATTCTAGTTCATTCTAGAACATTCCTCTAGCCCAGACTATTCTTCAATACCTTCTTCTTTTTTGTTTGTTTGTGTTTTGAGAACTGGGTCTCCTGTAGCCCAGGCTGGCTTTGAACTCACTGTACAGACAAGGATGACTTTACATGGCTGATCCTCCTGCCCCTCCTTCCCAAGGGCTGGGATTGCAAGAGTATACTACCACAGCTGGTTCTCTACGGGGCTAGTGATCAAACCCAGGTTCTTGTGTGTACTGAGCAACAACTCTACCATCTGAGCTCTATTATCAGCTATCTCACTTTCCTTTCTTCATACTTCACACACTAAAAAGAAAACACAGGTCTATGGGGATATTATTTATTTAGACACAGGGTATCCCTGTACAGCCCAGGATGTCTTGGAACTTACTTTTCCAGGTCAGAATTCATGACCCTCCTACCTTAACTTCCATTGTGCTGGGATTTCGGGCATGTGTCTCCTCCATACCTGATCCTAAGACATTCTTAGAGACCCAAGTGAAGGTACTGGAACTACAGAATTTGCCCAGGAGTGTTCTGGAAAACTTGTTAAGCCTGCTCTCTGTCTTCTCCCTGCTAAGGATTGGCCATCATCAGGGCCTTGTGGAGGCCCCAGCTATCAATCAGGACACTGAGTCAGCAACCTAGCCTCAGGTCTCCTTTCCTTTCTGCTTCTCTCATCATACCCACTCCCAACCCTGGGCTTCAAGGGCTTGGAAGGGTGGGTCTGTGTAGGGCATGAGGCTGTTGTTGTTAAAGTATGCTTAAACTCTATGCCCAAAACTCCATCATCATAGAGTGGGGCTCTTCCTGCAGAGGAGAAAGGCATTTGCCTGCTTAGAGTGACAACATATCTTGCTTCTGCCACAAGTCTCTATAAGTCAGTTCTCCTACAACAGGAGAAGAAAGGGAGGTTTACTCCATATCTTCAGAGCATGTCACGTCATAATAATAATCATCTGAAATAGGAAACTAAAACTCACAGGTTTGCAATCCACCTTTGAATTCTTCGAGTTTCAAAAGAAGATGAACACAGAGGCACCCTTGCTTCCCAAGTGAGGGCACTGACAGTTTTTTCAACTTTTGCTCTGTGATAGAAATTTTCATCTTCACACTCAAAAGTGACAATGTGAGCATTAAAAAAAAATCTTGCAAACAGTCAAAACATGAAATGTGAGTTTGGTTTCTTTCTTACTGACCATATTTCTGCTGCTACCTCTGAATTGCCTTTGACTGTGGTGGAACTGTGGTTAATACATAATATACGTGTAGACTCTAACATGTTGTTCCAGGTAGTGATTGTTATAATGATGATTTAATTTTGAAATAAAAACGGAAAACTTGGTTCTTGGGCTGGGGCTGCAGCTCAGTGGTAGAACAGTTGCCTAGTGTGTGTGAGACCCTGAGTTTGATTCAGGGCATCCCAGAAACAAGGTAAGAAATGTTCTGAATTATTGGTCTTTGTGTAGATGCAACTTGTTGAAAACAAAAACCTGCTTTTCCATTAGAATTTTCATGACAGTAAGTTGGTTTCCCATGTGATGAGGCAGCAGAGAGGGAAAAACATAAGACCCAAGGCTGTGCTTCCATCTACCCAGTGAACTGTGAGATGGAGATGCTCTTTCTCAAGGCTCAGCACAGCAGAGACCCCAAGGGGACCTCCTAGGCCAGAAAAGAGCATCATTTGTCTATTAAGCACTATGGCTGGGTCCAGCTGCACATTACATTTTTGGTGGTCAGCATCATAATGATCCAAAGAATAGCTTCATAGTTCTGGCCACTGGGATCTGAGAGTCCTTTAGACTGTGGCTTTGAAGAAAAGATAAAAACAGTCAGCACAGCTTCCAAAAGTGCCAACAAAGAAAGATGGCATTGCTGTGTTTGTGCCTCAGCCTTTACATCCAGACAGATCATCATCAGCTTCTGCTGTATGAGAGAGAGGCAGCAGTTGAGTGTAGGTCAGGCTGGGCTTGAACTTACTATGTAGGCAAGGATGACCATGAATTTCTGATCCTCTTGCTTCCACTTGGGGGAATAGGCATGCAATACAATACCCAGTTTTATGCAATTCTGGGTATCAAATCCAGAGTTTCACACATGCTAGGCGAACACTCTGCCAACTCACTGCATGACAACACCAGCCCTATTTTCAGCTTTATACCACCAAAATCTTTTCTTCCTTCCTTTTTCCTTTCTTTCCTTCCTTCCTTTTCTTTCTCATACTTGTGGTTGAACTAGAGGTGCCTAGAGACACACTAGACAAGCACTCAGCCACTGAGCTATATCCCCAACGCTATTTTTTTATCTTTGTATTAAATGTAATCAACTCTTATTCATGGATTATTGTGATCATCAAAAGAGAGAATAGTAGTGAAAGACCCGCGAAGAGGTACTTTCGTAGAAGGAGACCCGCACCCAGGAATCGGCGAAACCACGAAGTTTGGATGCAAAAGCAAGAGGTTTTATTGATGGCGCTCGTACCCGGGGTCTTAGCTTTTGTTAGGCCAAGCCCCGAGCCAAGGGAGAGGGGTCCTTATATAGCTAAAAGCACAGTGCAGAAGCGAAAAGCATAGTTACAGGGATTCTATTGGACAATTTAATGAGGTACAGAGTTATTTTAGGTCAGTATATTCTCAAGGTCTGTACCTGGTACAACAGACCCAATTCCCCCCTCCGCGTCCAGATGGCTGACCTTGGGACGGAGGTTCCCCATCGGGTGGGGGCGCGGGGCGGGGGCGCCCTCTCCCCGCTCGGCCCCAGCCCCGGGGCGCGGCGCCAGGCGGGCGGGCCTGGGTCGCGGCCCCGCCTGGGTGAACCGGCTTGGGAGGGAGCCAGCCGCCAGGCGTGTGGGTGCGCGCGTACGGGAGTGTCACCGAGAGAGAACCAGCCAGGGGGCGGGGTCTTTCATTAGGTATACACTGCTTGATGCAAGCTGGTGCCCCTATTAATTTTAGGATTTATTCATTCATTCATTTATTTTGTGGTACTGAGAGTTGAACACAGAACTTTGCTCATCTTAGACACACACTCTATAATCTCTGTAATTGCTCTACACCCCGACACTTCTAGCTAATTACCTTCAAATGTTGAGATAGGTTCCCAATAACCTGCCCAGCCTGGCCTTGAGCTTTAATTCCTCTGTCTTGGCATCCTGAATAGTTGAGGTGGCAGGCCATATAACACTCATGTCTAAGAATGGTTTAGTTTACTTTCTTTGTGTATTTTAGGTAGTTTCATTATTCGTTTTTGGCATTGACCTTAACACTAACTTACATTTAGCTTTCTTCCTCTCTTTGTGGGGTTTAGCACCCCACAAACTCTGTGTCCTTCCCAAGCCCTTTATTTGGAATAACAAACCCATCTGCACATAGACGTGTCCTTCTTTATCATTGCCTTCCGCATGCCAAGTGCACCCCAGAACTGTGGCCTAGCTCTTGTTTGGGCTCCCAAACCTGCTTCTTCCTGTTTCTTTGTGGCATCTCAGGCCCTCTCCACCAGAGTGTAAATCAAGAAGTTTGCAATGATCTGGCTTGACAGCGGTGCCTTAAACCCCAGGCAAGTGGTTAACCAAGCAGCCCCCACAGAAACTGCAAGGGTGGGCTCCCCAGTAAGGAGGCAGAAATTCTTTCTATGAAAAATGCAAAGCACGACCTCATAAAAGAAACCCACCGCAGGAAGACGGAGACATGTCAGCTTGCATTAAAACAAAATAGGACGATGAACATTGCGACCATCTGGCAAAAGACCCTCCCTAGGAAAACATAAAAGTTGCCAAGGAGTTAGACAAGACCTCAGTGAGAATTACTGAACTCCACATGGCTCCCTTTGCACTTGAGTCAAAACTTTGAGTAAATTTGGGGCCGGGTGTTAGGGATGGGCTGATTGTAGCAGCATATTCCCTCTGCACCATACAGTCGTCTCTGTTTGGCTTTGAACTTAATTGCCTCATCATGCATTAGAGTTTGTAACACATTTGGAAGGAGGTTGGAGTCATAATCACACATAAGCAAATGAATAAAACAATGCGGTGTAAAGTTTTATGGCAAGAGAGGCTGGGTTCTACTGCAATAGCAAATGCCTCTAAAATCTCAGCAACTGGCAACAAAGGCTTGTTCCCCACATCCAGTAAGAAGACTCAGCAGGGAAACTCAGGTGACCATGGTCAGATGCACAGGGACTCAGGAAGACAAGACTCATGTGGAGAGTGTATCCCTGAAATTCTGGGGCCACAAAAAGGGGGCAGGGTGGACCTCACATTGGCTCTTATACTCTTTCCTCCTGGAAGTGAAACCTGTCACTGGCACTCAGATTCTCCTGGGTAAAGCAAATCATGTAACAATGCCCTCTATCAAGCAAAAGTGGATAGTAGGAGAGCCATGGTGTTTGGTGGTAGCCATAGTGACCAAGCAGATTCAATTATGGATGGTCTAATACAATTTGGACTCTTCATTCAATCTATTGTCTAAGCTCATAACCAAGCTAAAAACAGCCAAATGGATAAACCCAGAATTCCAGCATTCTGTCTTAACCAAAAGTGGCAAGGGAGGGTTGAGGAGGTCACTTGCAGCTCTCTGATACTGCGTTCAGAATTAGAGAGGTGTCTTCTTGTACCCCTGAACTTCCCAAATGAGTTCTTCCTGAACTTACTATGCATCCCACTATCATTTATGTGTATGATAGCGAACAATTTACAACCTCCTAAAGACCAACCTGCCTATCTGAAATGGCCTGTGCCTGGGCTAAACATGGCAAAATCCAGAGAACCGGCCAGTTGGCCACAATTTGTGAAGTAGTTATCTGCTTCAGACCCATGAATCCTATGAAGATGAGCCAGGGGCCAGGCACATAGCTTCTTTGGGCTGATTTTAACCCTTCTGTAGGTCTAGAAAATGCCCCAAGCAGTTTCCATTTCTGAGCACCTGCACGTCCCTGTCCTGTGTAGGGGTCTCCTCCTTCCCCATTTAGATCTCATACCGAATCCATGCACTTGGTATTGTCTATATTTTACAGCTGAGGCTACTCCCTTGTCAGCAGCAGAAACGGGGCTGAAGCAAACAGACTTTCATATTGCTTTCTATTATGCTCAATATTTTTTCAGATGACTGACAGGGAAACAGATGTGTCATAGGCTTCCTGGTGTTTAAGCCACCAGCCAACGCTGAGTAAAGAGGTTCTGAGGCCTGAGGCTAGAGTTGGCAATGCTACCACTCCACCTGGCCCAGGTGGCTTCATTTCAACAGACTGATTGTGACACAAACCACACTCTTGTACTTATGGAATTTCTCACGAGTGGTCTCCCAGAACTTAGTTTTGAATCTTGTATCGACTATCCCTTTGCTGTTCAGCCAAATCTTGAGGTTTTTGCTAAGGTTTCACTTTGAGTGAAGTTGCCAATCAGAGTGAAACTAGGATAGAGAAAGGGGTCTTAACCCACAGAAGTGGGAGGAAGCGATCTGCTTTGTCACTCAAGCAGAGCAAGGTGTCTGCCTTAGGCCAGAGGCAGACAGACTGCATGAGAATCTGCTCAGAAAGGCAGCCCCAGCGTCTCAACGGCCTACATTTGGAGGCTCAGCATCCTGATAGTTCTTGTCTTTCTTTCCTTCTCCTTCTTTCTTTCCTTCCTTCCTTCCTTCTTTCCTTCCTTCCTTCCTTCCTTCCTTCCTTCCTTCCTTCCTTCTTTCCTTTCATTTCTTTCTCTCTCTTTCTCTTTCCTTCCTTTTTCTTTCTTTCCTCCTCATTCTCTTCCTCTCTCTCTCCCTCTTTCTCTTTTCAAGCAAATGTCTCAAGTAACCTAGGCTGGCTGGCCTTGAACTTTCTATGAAGCCAAGGATGACCTGGAATTTTTTATCTTCCTGCTCCTACCTTCCAAGTGGAAGGCATGCATATTCATACCTAGCTCATTGCAGTGCTGGGGATGAGGCCAGGGATTTGTACACACTAGGCAAATACTCTATCAACTAAGCCACACTCCCAGCATCTGGCCTTGTCTTCCTGAGCTTCTCAATCCATTGATACAGGTCTCATTCACATGGAATGTGGTGTGAAGAGCCTGGATCAATGAGGAAATCAAGGTGCATATTGATCACAATTTTTGACCAGTCCCACATAGCAGATGACAGAGTTAGCATGATTCCAGAGCACAGGATCCACCTCACTATATGCCATACCACTGTAGAAATTTCCACAGGAAACAGGAACTCCATAAGTACTTTAGAAAAAGTAGGTTGTTTCTACCCAGAACTCTGATGGGTCTAACTCCCAGAGCAGGTGGGAACCACAGCCCCTGGAAACTGTACCCAAATCTCCTATGATAAAATTGTTGTCAAATATAGGAGAACTGAAAAAAATCATGTATGTGTGAGTGTGTGTGTGGGGGGGGCAGTGTCCATGTGGGTGTCTATGTATTTGTGTCTGTGCGTTTGTATGTGTTACTGTCTCTGGCTTTAGAGTTTCTGTGTGTCTGTGTCTGTATATATATATATATATATATATATATATATATATATATATCAAACTTTTTCAACATTGTATAATAACTGCATAAGAAGAGCTCACTTTAAAAACAAATTATTATGGATTTTGCTGTTGTTTGTTTCTTTTGGTTTTTGACATAGGATGTGATTATATAGCCTAGGTTGGCCTCAAACTAAAATCCACAAGGGCAGTGGCTTTTTGAACATTTTGCACACAGTGCACATTTTGAACCTGTTGTAATCCCAGGGCTTGGTGCAGTCAGGAATAAATACTCAACAAATATTTGTGAGAGAAATAAAAACAGGTATTTTAACTCAATCAACATCCTGGGGAGGGGGATAAGGGACAGCTTGGAGATCTCTTGTTGCTTATTTTCATCCTGCCAAATTTTCTATATTCACACAAAGGGGTAAAGCTATGCCCAGAGAGGCATATGTTGCATTAACATTTGCGATCAACCCCTACTCTCTCATTCCAAGGACATGTGTTAAAGAATTTGTAATGTCTGTAAAATAGTGATACAGTTCCCAGGTGCAAAGACTGGGTTAGTCATAAGGAAATGTGTCCTAATAATGACTACAATCGTCACATTGATAAAAATGTTACAAAACAGGAAAGTAATATGAGTGATGTGTGGTGAAAGAATAAGTGAATGAAGAGTTAAGGCCAAGCAATTTAAAGATTTCAGAAGGTTTCAGAGACAACAGCTGACAAGCAGAAACTGGGACAATGGTGACCATTCAGTTCAAGAGTATAGTTGGGGAAGGGGCAAACAACTCAGAGGGAAGGACTGACTCCAGATGTCACAGGGAAGAGTTAACTGGGATGGATGGATGGATGGATGGATGGATGGATGGATGGATGGATGGATGGATGGATAAGTGGATGGTTGGATGGATGGATGGATGGATGGATAGGTGAATGCAGATAAAAGGATAAGTGGATGAGTGATACTTTTGTTGTGTTTTCTTGAACAATCCAAGGTAGGTTTGAGAGCAGTAATTGGGTTGCCATTAAATAATTACCAAGTTGAACAGGTAGAATTGCTTGGGCTATGCTACTAGAAGTATTCTTATGACTTGGAGTTCAAGTAATGTGTATAAGAGGATACAGGTTACTAAATCAGATGCATCTTATAGCACTTGTCTGTACTTACAAGCCTTTACTCACAGAATTATAGGCATGACCAAAGACCCTTTGTGGAAATTATTAATATGTCTACAGGATAGATGGAATATTGTAACAATCAATATTCCTGTGAGAAAAGAAAGGGATTATTTTGTGGGGAAAAAGTAGGAAGAGGAGGTATAATATTCCTATATCAGAGATGACTACTGAGCTGCTAAGGTCAAAGTTTCTCTTCTATGGAAAAGATGTTTGCTGTAATAATGTTTCCCAGACATGTGAACAAATCATCCTACTGCTGTTAGGTATGAAGCATGGCATAAAATGGTAGGGATGGAAGGTGGAAGGAATCTCTCTTCCTAAACCTCTGCTTGGAAGAGAGCCTCTCAACAGAATATACCTACATAGAACACTGCACAAGCAGGGATTATTAAATTATGCCAATAGTGTGTTAAGCTATTACTTTTAAAGTTCTTATATTAGCCTACCCTGATCAATGCAAGTGAAATGTGTTATATTTGGGCATCTCTACCAATTTCTCTATCAAATATTGAGAGAGGAGGGGGGAAAACATACTGAAGCCAATGCTTTTGATCTCTGGTTGGGAAAAACCCAAGAGGGAACAGTGAATGAATATTTATTGAGCAGCTCTTATTACATGGAGACATTGGGGCTGAATACTCAGTACCATTTGGGAAGATGAAAGTAAGAAAACCAAGCAACTTTATTTGAGGTCTTACCACTCTGGGACAGAAGTTTGAAGGGTGTGGTTGAAAAATGAAAGCAAGACTTCCATATTAAATGAAAAACAAATTAGAACATGAATACTAAGGGATGACACTCTAGTTTCTCTTCAGATCAAATACTAAGGGATGGACCAAGAATCATCATAGGCTATGAACTGTTAAATCCTCATTCATTCTTTGGGTCCTTCATATGTATTTATTTTTCTCCTTTCTTGTTTGTTTTATTTCTCTCTTTGTGTTTCTCTCTCTAAATACATACACACACACACACACACACACACACACACACACACACACACGTGTGTGTGTGTGTGTGTGTGTGTGTGTGTGTGTGTATGGATGCATGTGTGTGCAAACATGAGCAGTATGCACCTATAAGCAGAATGCCTACAAAGGCAGAAGAAGGTATTGGTTCCTTTGGAAGTAGAGTTATAGATGGTTGTGAGCCACCCAACATGGGTATTAGGAACTGAACTCTGGTCCTCTACAAGAGCAACAAGTGCTCATGACTTCTGAGCTATTTCTCAAGGATCTTTTTATAAATTTGTTTTTGTTTTTGTTTTTTGAGACAGGGTCTTCTTATTGTGGGGAACCCCAAAGTTGACAGCTTGCAAATGCTATACCCCAAAACTTTCACAGTAGATAAAGACTGAAGACTAAAATTTCTAGATCCAAAGCTCGAGGGAGTTCTTATTTTCCTACCCAGCATTAGGTAGGGAATTACCAGGCATCAATGATCTTTCAGAAAGGCCACAAAGAAATCCTATTTCTATTGCACAGAGGCTGAGGCAAGAGCTTGAGGATAAAGCACTTGCCTGCAAGCCCAAGGACATGAGTTCCATTAGTGGAACCTACCTAAAAAATCTGGGCATGGTGGTAGAAGCTGGGAATCTAAGACCTGGAGAGGCAGAGAAAGCAGGGCTGGCCAGAAAGCCTAAACTGCTTACCAAGACCCAGGGCAAGAAGACCTTGCCTCAAAATAAAATAAGATGAAAATGTGGATGACACCTGAGGAATACTAAAGCTGAGGTGGGCCTCCATACCCACATATTCACATGTGTACATGTACCTGCACATATATGCATGCTCTCACACTCATGGGAACATGTACTCACTCATACCTAACACAAAACAATCACATGTCCAGGAGAAGGGATTGAGAGACATGTGCTGGAGAAAAGCAGGTGGATAAATACAACATCCCCCTAAGAGTGTTGTAAATGAACAATCTTTGCCCAGAGAGTCCCTACATGAGTTTGGGAGACCAACTTCAATATTTTATTTTTTTTAAAAGAAGAATCGTATTAGCAAGAAAATTACATAACTAAAGAATCTGAAAAAATCATTATATATGACCTCTGGTATGCAACTTTTGTCAATATATTGTGAGGGATGGGGATCTTGTGGTTTAAAGGGGGAAAAAAAAGACTGGGACCATTTAAGGACACTGGGCGAGGCCCTCTACAATAATGGAACTTTAAGCGTTTGACAATTTGTATGCTGTCGGTATGTGCGCGCTGAGCCTCACAAACCCCACAGCTGCGTGTTTACAGAGGAGACGTCGTTGTGAATTGCATCCTTATGTGCTGTATTTTAAAAGGCCATTTTCAGCTCCTACTTAGCTTCCTCTCAGAAATATCATTCAAATCAGGTCTCTGTGCATGCCTGCATTTTTGTGCCCCCCCCACCCCCACCAATACATTGTCAGCACTGGCCACAGTAATTTTTCCCCATTGTGTTTGCTCTGGGTTCCCTGTTCCACGATGAAATTCAGAATTCTGATATTTGTCAGCACACAAAGAGCCTGAGACTTGGGTCCATTTAGGAGGTGGGCAAAGGTGGCCAAAAATACAAGAAAAAAGAGATAACAGGTTTTAAGTCTCTCATCTGGGCCCGGCAGGGTGCCCACGTATTACTGAGTTCAGTTTAATACTGAAAAGCATGGGTTTAGATGCCAGAGAGCAGACGCTGAAAAAAAAAAAAAAAAAAAAAAAAAAAAAAAAAAAAGCCAGATTCTGCTGGGTTTTGCTATGAGACTGAGGCGGTTATTTGGCTGCAACTGATGACAGCCTACAGTTTTCGCCTGCAAAATGGCAGCTGCATACAGTTCGGCATTGTATCTCACCTCTGGAAACCTCACCTATGAAATGAGAGAGAATACTAAGAAAGCCACTATTTCAGGCTGGGGGTGCTATGTTGCAGAAGTGCTTGCTGTGCGAGTGTGAGAATATGAGTTTGATCCTCAGAACCTACGGGAAAAAATGATTGGCATGGTAGTTGTAATCCAGGTGCTGGGAAGGAAGGCGCAAGTGGATCCCTGGGGCTTGCTGGCCAGCCCACCTAGCCTAACTGGCAAGTTGCTGCCCAATGAAAAACCTTGTCTCCAAAAAAGTAGAAAGGTGGATGGCTCCTGAAGAATGACACCCAGGGCTGTCTGCTGGCCTCCACATGCATGGAATGGACGCATCTGCATGCACATACAAAAGCATACATGCACCCACATAAATTCTACTTCCTAGGATATAATGAGGAAGAAATAGTAAAAACAAAATAGTAGAATACTGCTAAACCAATGCTGAGTTTAGTACATAAGTCTCTGCTCCATTTAAGCCATTGCTATCATCTACAAACATAAAATAATCTAAATTTTATAACAACCAGGCACTGGGCTGATCAGGAAGTTGAAGCAGGATGAGACTGCAGATAGCTTTAGAAGTCACACAGCATGGATGTGGAGAAGCTAAGGATTTGGTCTGATTTGTCTGACTCTAAACTTTGTGCCCTTTTCATGTGACCTGACTAGTCATTGTTTCAGATAAACTCAGTTGACTAGGGTCAAGGAAAAGGCATGAGCAAAAGTCAGGTGTGCTGGCTTGACTTGTAATCCCAGCACACGGAGGTAGAACCAAATGGATCCCAAGTCTTGCTGGCCTGTCAGCCTAGTCCACTCCCTTAGTTCTAAGCCAGTGAGAGACTGTCTATAAAAAGAAAACAAACCAAAAAGAGAATGGCACCTAAGAAATGCCCTCTGGCCTTCACATACACTAGCATGCATGTGCATATGAGAATCAAGGGGTGGGAGCATGGGTAGACTTGGGGCCAGTACCCACAGTGATTAGGTGGGTTAGTCTAGCCAACTCAGATACCAAGGATGCTAGTCCACTGGGTGGACAGGACAGCCAGACACAGTCAGACACCATGTTTTGAATTCTCTGAAAGACATATTAGCTTAAGTCTTCTATAGACTTGTGTGAGCATCTTGGGATTCTGATGCAGGAGAAGGGTGAGAAAGAACACTCTATGAATTCAGATGAAAAGGCGACATTTTGGGGTTTCCAAGAGGGCCAACTTCATGGTGAGAAATCAAGTCATCTTGTTACTAGGAAAAAGTGATGCTTTTACTCAGATGTCTACACAGGAGCAAATATGACACCATGTGTGGTCACGCAGAACCCACAGATTTCACTAAAATGAGATGGTTTGCCCCCTAAACATGAAGTTGGGACATGCTCACAATATCACTTTGAGAAAACCGTACTTAGTCCTGGTTGATGTAACTTGTACAAGTCTCAGCAATATATCATTGGCTCCGATCTTATGACTAACGATGCAATGTATAAAACACATCTTCAAGTAAATAGATACATGCAGAAAGAGAAATAAAACACCCAAAAAGTATTTGTTTATACTGTTGAAAACTGGGAACTCTGAAATACCTAATGCTAGACTTAAAGTTAACTGAAGTCTGACATTTATTGTTTTATAAAACAAGAACCAAAACATGATCATTAGGGACTAGAGAGATGGCTCAGCAGTTAAGAGCACATATCCCTCTTGCAGAGGACCTGAGTTTGGCTGTCAGTAGCTCACGACTGCCTGCAACTCTAGCTCTAGGGATACAGTACCCTTTTCTGACCTCCACAGGAACCTGCACTCACACCCCCCCATGTCTACACATAATTAAAAACATCTTTTAAAGACATAATCATTAAAATAACTTCATATATATTTGGATATGGTTATAATTGAAGGAAGCTGACTGCCAAGGTATATATATACCTTGCCTGTTTTCTTGAAAGTAGAGTACTGTATCATTGAGGCTGTTAATATATGCAATCATTTAATACATTTAAAGAACATAGCTAAACTATGCTGTGTAACAAATATAAGGAAAAAAGAAACTTTTCTGAGTCCTAAAAATGTCTCTGTTCCCTGGGTGGACTTTATTCTTACTGGTTGTGTAGCCCAGTGGTAGCTTAGAACACTCAGGGTCGTAGGTTCAACCCCCAGTGTCACGGTAATAACAAGCCCTTGCTAGGGGCTGAAAGTACAGTTCAGTGCTAGAGTGCCCTGTCATATGTGAGGACACACTAGGGTAAGTCCATGGGCCAGCACAAACATACATTTTGGTATTTAGATACACACAGATCTTGCTGATAACTGACAAAGGCTCAGAACACTTTACACGTGACCTCAGTAATCCTCATGGAAACTCTGGACATTCTCATTACTCTCGTTCTGTAAATGGAGCCCTGTGATGGCTCACCAGGAAGTGGTAGAATGGATGTTTAGCATTGATCACTTTTTTTGTATCCTGAGTCCCAGACCTTTCCATGTGCCCGCATTGGCTATTCATTGGCAAACTCTCCAAAGTCTGACTCCTTTTTAAGTCAGCGTGCTGTCCAGTAGGCAAGAGGAAATGACAGGAAAATAAGGAGTCATAACCTTCCCATATAACAGGTGGAGGTCTCATAGCACAAGGCTTCCCTCTATATGCATATGTTTTTAAATTTATGCATGTAGGTATGCACATTTGTACATGTTTTATAAGTGTATATGTGAGTCCACATGTCTGTGTGTCCAGGAACATGCAAAGGCTCTCCACCTTATTTATTCTGAAACAAGATATGTCGCTGAATCTAAAGTTCATCTATGAGACTGGGCTGGTTGGCCAATGAGCTTCAGGGGCCCTCTTGTATCACTTCCTCCCCAGCAGTGGGGTCACAGTCATTCACTTTTTACATGGCTACTAGGGATCTGAACTAAGGTGTCCATGCCTGCACAGTAGGCACCTTACAACTGAGCTATGCCCCGAGTCTCACAAACATGTGCTACTCAATCTATGCACAGTGACTTCTCTCCTCAGATCACTGATCCCCCTAAAGCAGAAATAAAACTTTCACATTTGAGGGGAAGGAGAAAGAGAAAAAGGACATCTGAACATAGATTTGTTTTCTGTTTGTTGTTTGTTTGTTTTGTTTTTGAGACAGAGTCTCCTCAGTAGCCCAGAATGGCTTCTTCTTTGAGACCCTTCTGCCCCAGCCCTTGAGTACTTGGATCATGGGCTTCTGTCATCCTTAATGGCTTAAGACCTTTTTAAAAAAACTCAACCATGTCTTTATTTTGAAATTTTTAAATTAAAACAGTAAATTTAACAGATAGGAACTTGATTCTGGTAATAGCTACAGAATACACAGATCCTATAATCCTCATAGACAAAAGCATGTATCTATATGTAACTACCCTGATGAACTCCTAGACAGATAGACCTTTAATTGGAAACAGTGACACCACTCCTCAATTGCCAGAAGTTCAAGGGGAAGGCATACATGGTCCTGCTCATGCCCAGAGAGGCACAAGCACCTTGCTGGATTGTGTTTACCTTCGCTTCTCATTAAGAAATTCAAGCTAAATGGATTTCAAAGACGGCAGGGGTTGAATTTGTTATTTCTATTTTTCTAGTGCTGGGTCAGAGGACACCACTGTTCCTGTGTATGTACTGGTTTAGAGCTAGCTAGAAGTGGCATTTATACTTTCTATCATGTCAGCCAAGATCCATGCCAAAAGCAACTACCCGCATGTTGGTTGTAAACTTGTACACTTGAAAACAAGCAGTCAAAGCTGCACTCAGCATGTGTTAAAACACTAAGAGTGTGGTGTATGATGAATATACATATGGGCTTAGGGAACTGAGAAAAGATAAAGAGGGTGTCATTGCCTCAAAGGTGGTGTATAAGATGGACAAATGCATTACTAATTCACACCACTAATAATGACGGCTTCAATAATAAACCTGGTCAATACCTATGAGACACCAATAAAGAAGGAAAAGGTCATCTTAAGAAAAATAATGTTTCCAAGTTTATGAGAGAATGATTATGCCTGCAGTGCTAGTATTTGAGAGGCAGAGGATGGAAGATCTTGGGATTCAAGCCAGCCTGGGCTACATAGCAATAATCAGGCCAGTCTGAGTTGAATAATGAAAGTGTGTCTCAACAAAGAAACTAAAAACAATACATGAGTGGATGTATGAATGATCAAGTAAACTGATCCCAAGAAAGTATGGCTGCACTAGCACCCCGTGAGACCATCTGGTATACTGGATATGGATTTGCTTGCAACACTAATGACCACTGTTCCCAGAGAGCAGGCTTATCTTGTGGTAGAATGTGATTTAACTCACACCTCTGAAATGGTGGTGGCTTGAGTGAGAAATACTTTCCATAGGCTTGGGTACTGAACACTCGGTCCTCTACTGGCATTGTTGTTGAGGGTGCTTTAGGAGGTGGGGCCTTGCTGGAGGGAGTCTGTCACTTGTGGAAGTCTTCAGAGGTATAAGCTCTCACTGTGCCATTTCCATGTCACCCTCTCTACTTGCAGTTTGCATTTAAGTATGTGACATCAGCCTTCCACTCTTGCTGCCACGCCTTCCTGCCAAGATGAAGTCTTAACCCTCTGGAGCCATAAACCAAAATAAACTCACTCTTTCTTACTTAAGTTTCTGTTGGTCACAGTTTTTTATCATAGCAACAGAAAAGTAACAAATACAGAAATGGAATCACTAATTGTTTCTTTCTTTTTTCTTTCCTGAAAGGATCAATTACTTGAGGCAATCAAGGGACCAACTTAAGAGCTATGATTATAACTTGAATGATAATTTAGGGCTGGAGGCCAAGAAGGACATGAGGCTGGTTTAGGGAAACCAGCAAGAGAGCTGCTGATTCCAAGTCTGAGCTGGCAGTGGGCCAATCAATGATGCCTTCTCAGGACTTTAGGGACCAAACACAGGCCACACAGAAGAGTTAGGGGTGGAGGTGTGGGCTGAAGCAATAATGCCAGTTAGACGTGGAGAGGAAACAAAATAAAACCTGTTTTGGGTAAGAAGCAGGTACTTTTGGGTAACAGGGTGAATAGGGGTAAGAGAGAAACACATACTCACTTCTCCACACTATACCCTCCTGTGGTTGAGGTGATGTTCTGGCATCCTTCAACTTGTATAGTATGATGGCTTGTCACGGTTCTCAATGGACTGAATTGGGAGATGTCAGGGATGAATGGAGTGTGCCACTGGATTTGGGGGAGGGGGTGCATCTCTTCAGAGAGAATTGATTGTGGGATAGTAACTTCAGGTAAAATGTGAGTGGTGCCATCTAAAGAGCTGGGGGAGTCAGGATAGGGAAAATAGGAAGAATGGTAAGTCAATGTGCATACTTGCAAGAATGTGTACCACTCTCCCTGAGTCAGTGTGTCCACAGCTCTCAGCACCCACAGACTTCAGACTTCAGCTTCTCAGCCTCGAAGTGAGGATTTAATACCAACTGGAGATTCTGGGCTTCGGCATCACACTGGGACTATGGAAGCTTCTGACTTCCTGCCCAAGCAGCTGCCAGGTTCTCTGTTCTCCAACATGATGATGGCCATCATTGAGATACTCAGCCCCCTATGTAAGAAATACGTTTTTTTTTTATTTGTGTGTGTGTGTGAGAGAGAGTATGTATATATGTATGTATGTATGTATGTATGTATGTATGTATATGTACCTATATATGTGTGTATGCAAGTATGTACTTGTGGTCTTCTATGGTGTTACACAGCTAAATGTAACACCAGCTCATTCCATAGCCTGGGATGGCTGGCCTAGAATTTACTATATAGCCTAGGCTAGACTCAAACTCCCAACAGTCCTCCTGCCTCCATGCTAGGATAATGGGCTAGAGCCATCATACTCAGCTTGAACTAATAACTCTTCAGCAGTTAGTTGATGGATAAAAATCAGGTTCTTTCCAATAGGTGTCTTATGATAATTACAGATGTTTGAATATTAATGATTGCTTTGAATATTTAATACAAAGTTTTGGGTAATTCTTTGGTTATAAGACTGGGGTGGGGAGAGTATTGAATCAAGAGGGTTTTGAGTGGACCCATCTGGTAAGTTGAGCCAAAGCTGATTTATAAATCACTGTCACCTATGACTAAGTAGTACCACCTAACCAAAACACAGGTTAACCCCAGACAAGTCTTCCTCCTACTGGATTCCTAACAGTAGAGACTGCCATCGTTGCTGGCTACACACTGTCTAATTTAATTCATGGCTGTTTTCCTATGTGTACACTGACATTTAAAAGGTTTCTTTAAACTCAGAAGACCGTTTACTTTATAATGGTTGATGATGGTATAATTTCCATTGATACTATTTAATAGCTTTAAAAAACTCACATAAAGATTCTTTTCCTGTGAATCTTCTCCTACCCATAGGTTGTGATAAATAGGCCATGCTGCAGTCCCAGGTTTACATAAATATGAATGACCACAGCAATGTGTGAACGAGACAGAGATGTAAAGGGTTTTTAAAGCCGAGTTCCACAAAAAGGTCCTGTCTGTCAATGAAATAAAGCTGTTTTGAATTTGTTCCCACTCATCTGGCGCTTTTGCTGGAAGCCTGTGTTTGCTCGTGGTGATTAATGCGAAGCGCGTGCGGCCTTCGCTGAGCGTGTACAAGAACTGGCAACTCCAAATGGCATTCATCATACTCCTGATCAGGCAGGTGCCGCATGCTCAAGTTGAATTTATTCTCCCTGTTCCAGGTCACAGGGTCACCTGGTTGTCTTCACCTTTGCCCAGGGCAGCACCAAGAGCCCACCTCCCTCTAGAGCGGCATGTCACAACACAGCATCTGGACTCTGTTTTCAGGTGGCTTATCTGCTCAGAGTCTCACTGAAGAAATGACTCAGAAACCTAACGAGTGGAGGTGCGACGTTTATAAATAACTGCCTTTCCGGTACACTTCAAGATAAATGGCTGGGCCTGGAGCTCAGCTGGTGGAACGCTTGTCTAACACACGCAAAGCTAGGTCCCCAGCATCACCTAAAGCCAGCATTGGCACATGCCTGTTTTCCCAGCATGGGGGATAAAGGTGTGGAGATTTAAAATTCAAAGTCAATTTAGCTACATAGGGAGTTTGAGGCCAGGAGTATATGGGACCCTGTTGTCATCACACACACACACACACACACACACACACACACACACACACACACACACACACACACACACTGATAAACGCAGATCTTAAATGGGCTTAAAACAACTGGGAAATGATGTTTGGGCAAGATTTTGTTACATGTGGGCATCTGCTCCAAGGAACAACTTCTCATCCTGCCCCCTCTGTCAGGCTGGCCTGGAACTCACACAAGTGCTAGAGGCTGGAACTCACACAACTGTGGGCTGCCACACCCAGCTCATGTTTCAACATCTCTCCTTAGCTCTCTTCTTGGGAGCTGTCTAGGCAGGAAAGGCTTCCAAGGTGTGTCTGTTACTTTTTTCATTGCAATAACAAAATACCGGACAGAAGTAAACTAACCAAAGAAGGGTTTAGTCCAGCTCAGGGCTTAGGAAGGTTTACCGACATCCTGGCATGGAAGGCTTGGTGAAGTTCGTGGCAGGGGAACTATACAGCTGGGAGTCCTCACGTCTCAGTCCATGAGGAAGCAGAGAGCAGAGAATGCTCATGTCTTTCCCCCTTTTATTCAGTCTAGAGCCTTGCCCCAAGGGATGTTGCTGCTGAGATTCAAGGCAGGCCCCTCCTCAACTAAACTTTAGAAAAAACACCACACACATCTCCATTGGTGTGTTTCACTAAGATCTTGGCATTTCTTAATCCAGTGTAGTAGATGATTAAAGTTACCTACCATGAAGAGGGCAATGGGTATGAGGAATGAGATCATGAGACTCATATTTTTGGTGGGAGGAGGTGGGCAGAGGCAGTGATGGGGTACCCTTCGGGAACACAGAGATTTACTGCTCACCTCTGGAGGACTCCAGCAAATCCTGCCTCAGTTTCCCTATGTACATCCATGAGGGGACATAATTGTTCTGTTCCCCAGGATTGTGATAGGTTTCATGTAAGCAAAGTCCTGGAAGGCACCTGGGATGTTCTAATGCCTTGGGCAGTTCATAAATTTCACTGGTGGCTGTTGCCATTTTTACAAGGGTCACAGAGTTCACGCACCAATGCTCTTTCCTCGGGCACCTGCATCTCATTCCACTAACACTAATGGTATGTCTGCAATCATCCTCCACCTTCCTTGCCCCATGCCCTGGGTGCTTGCTTACACAGCTGACAGTCCCAGGCGGCCTGTGGCCGTGGCCAATTCTCAGATCCATTTGGATGTGCAAGAATTGTGCTTTTGTGTAGATTTCTGCCTGGAGACAAATTCTTTATTGGTACGCTTGAGATCTTTTGCCTGGATCATAGGTAATCCCAGGAGATGCCATCTGGTGAGGCTGGCTTTGTTGCAAAATACCAAGCAAAGATTTGCTATTTGAGCATAGCTTGCAACATTAAGTAAGCAGGGCTTCATTCCATTCAGCCTACCGGGTGTCAACTGAGTATTTCAGTGTGTTTGCCAGGCCCTGCTGCAGGGATGAAGAAGATGGTGTAAAGGGTTTACCTGCTAGTAGAAGGGGGGACTAGCCGCTAGACACAAATAAAAATGTAACATGTGAGGCGATGTAGGCAGAAGGAAAAAGTAAGTAAACCAGAGCAGGGATCAGAACCTGAAAATACGGAAAAGAACTGTTTTATATGTTGGTTTCTGAGAAGATCTCTCTTGCAAAGTGAGTACTTCACAGACATCACAGTAAGGGTGGCATCACTGGCTGGGGCCCAAGATCATTCCCTGACAGAGGAAAGAATGCTCACCCGTCTTCTCTGTCACCCAGATAGTCCATTTGCCAGAGATTATCATGATAGACTACAAAAGGTACGAGTAGGTGCCGCAACTACCATGGAAATTAGGATACAAATTTCCAGAAGCAACAGCAGAAAGTACTGACAAACAACAAGTATATGGTCCCTTGTTTGACTTGGGATATTCCTCACAAAGCAAAGTCCTTCTGGTGGGGGGCAGGAGGTCCCTGGAGGCTGCAGGCATCTATGGCACAGAGCCCAACTCAAATACTTACTTATGCAAGCCTGCTGTTGAGCTCTGGGCCTTGACAGCTACATAGAGGTGAGCCTTCACAACGAGGAGATCCAAGAAACCTCCCTGAAATCATTCATTTTCTTGTTTATTTGCTTGCTAATTCAAAAGACCCTGGGTGAAACTCAGCAGCTGTAGAGGGTTCCCTCCTGGTCCCTGGGTTAGACACAAACCACACCTAAACACCTGTTTTCACAGAGAGATTCTTTATTAAGTGGGGAGACAAAAGTTAAAGGGGCTGCTTTCTGACTCAGGCAGAAAACAGCAGCAAATGACCTTGCAGGCATAATTTTAAGAGGAGGAAAAGGGCAAGTCTCTGTTAGAATGGGCTAGGATGTGGTTGTAAAGGAGATAGAGGATGTGGGAGAAGGAGAAGGGGGCAGAGAAAGACTAGAAGGTGAAAAAAGAAAGAAAGAGACCTTGGTAGGTGTGTGGAAAGGGAAGGCAAGAGGCATGCCTGAAGACGAAGTTGGGATGAATTATCAAAGTTCCAGTAATCCTGATGGAAAGATCAGCCTTGGGTTGGATGTTGGGTTAAGATGGGGATGTCTGAAGGTGGCACATGGGGTAGAGATGGAAACAGATCATGTATTCTGAGGCACTAAAGTGCTATGACTAGGAACAATGGTCATGAGAACTAAGGGAAATTCTGGAAGCTTCATAATTTATTATTAATTAATTATTCATAATCCCACCAGGTTTTTACTGTCCTTCAGAATTGTCCCATAGTAAGAAGAAGCAAAAGCTTTAAAAATGTGTGTTTGCATTATATTTTAATTGTGTGTTTGTCTGTGTGTAGGTATATACATGTCATGGCTGGTACCCATGGAACTCAGGGGATGGCATTGGATTCCTTGGGCTACAGGCTATTGTGAGTCACCTGACTGGTGTGATGGGAACTAATGCCAGTCTTCTGCAAGAACAGTACATGCTCTTAACAACTGAGCACAAAACTTAAAAGCAAAGTGGAGCTAGGGGTATAATCGCTCAGTAAAAGAATGCTGGCCTTGCTAGCAGGAGGAGCTGGGTTTTACCCCAGAACCCACATAAAGAAAAGCTGGGCACAGCTGTGTACTTCTGTAATCTCAGGTAGGTCCTTATGGCTGGCTGGGCTTCAGACATGTCTTCAAAAAGAAAAATTGGGATAGCATGAGCGATAACTTCCAGAGTTGTCCTCTGGTCTCCCTAGGTATGTGTGCATAAGTGCTCAGGAACGCACTCATATACAGACACACATGCTTGAACACACCTACAAATACTCCCAAGAGTAAGATGTTAACTGGTTGGAGAAATTGAGTCCAGACTATGCATGGACTTGGGCACTTGCCCAAACATCCCACCAAACCCTGTGCCTTTGCCAGTGTCCTTTCACCCTTTATGCAGGTGCATACGTGTGCACTGGTGTGCACAGCAACTTTGCCAGTAAATCACCAATCCTTAGTGCGCTTTGCCTTGGCCATCCAAGCCTCATGGTTCCTTCCTCCCTCTGATCCATATGTCCTCTCTCCACATTTTTGTCTCTCTACCCACACATTAGCATGCCATTCCTGAGCCAACTGACACAGTAAGTTCATCTTTATCACTTTTCTCATTTCTGGACACCTCACCTGTTCTAACGGTCCGTGAGTCCTGCCCTCTTGTTGGAGTTGACTCTCTGCAGTCACCATCTCTCATTAGTGGACACCCAAATGACTGCTGCCCTCCAAGTCTTCCCAGGAAAACTGTGTGTTCCTACCCACCTGTCCCCAGGCACAAGTCTGGTCTATCACAGGTGTGATGACAAAAAGAGCACTATTACTTTGGATGCTGTACCAGATGCTCTTCATGTGCTATCCCATTTAATCTGCAAAACTACCTTTGGGGCGATGTCTGTTCTTATAGGGAGCTAAACTGAGAGCCAGGGGGAGCTCACCAACATCCTGAACCCAGCAGTCTGAACCACGACGGTGATCTTGTTCCTCTATACAACTGAGTGAGCATTCTAAAGGATGGAAGCCATGGCCATGCCATTTTGCTTTGCACCAGCACCCCACTCTTACACACCAAATGTGTATAAAGTGTAACTTATAATATGCATTTGCCTCTGATGAAAGAAAGCTCCTCAGAGCTAGATCATTTACATAAACATCAGACAAGGGGTTGATTGTAGTGCCTGCTGGAGAACTAGAAAGTTCTGCCCACTTCTAAGACTTCTAAAATCCACAAGTATTTGGCAACTTCTCCTCTAACAGCCTGGCTGGAGAAACCTCCAGGAAAATGAGCGTTTGGATTCACACAACATTCTAGTTAACTGAGAATTGCTAGTCCTTTGCTTTGGAGTAATCTCATTACTTTTGACAAATCTCACTTCAAAACTGATTTCGGCCCTCATGGAACACCAGCCCTCCTAGCTAACTGGGTTGTTAAGCCCTTGGATTTCACAGAAAAGTAGCCTTACTCCACTGAAGAGCTATTTTTACTCCTAGAGGCTGTGGACCTTTCACTTAGGTTTTCTGGGGTGCTGGCATGTCAGGCATGGGAGGGGAGCAAAAATGCTATCCTTATTGTTCCCATAGACCTTGCTCAAACTTCATAGCTTCCAGCTTGCATTCTATATCCAAGCTGGCAACTTTAGGATGGAAATAGGTCTGTCCGTATGTGAAGGGGCCAAGAAAAAGCTCAACAGGAAATACTCGAGTTTGGAAACATAGCTAAGAACATGCTGGAACCTTGCTTTCAAGAACATAGGGCAGCTCAGGCAGGGTAACCAGATCTGAAAGGGAATGTTGTTCCTTGGACAAAGTACCTTGAGGTGCACTCTCACGACGTGAGCTATGGGAACATTTCCAACTCTCCTTCTTTTGCCAACACGAATCCTTCTTCATCACAAGTGGGGAAGTATCCCAGCAGCTCAGGATGGATTTGGTGAGGGCTTTGGCACCCACTCTTGGTTTTAAATAGCATGATGGTTTATCAAACTCCCACTTCCATGGTGCATTCAACAAGCAGGGTACCTGCCAACATGCAGCTAAAAATACCCTGGGCATCTGTAGACCATCATCCATCTCTGCCTGATGTGGGTGGGTGATTGACCTCTGAGCAGGTGGACAGCCAGGAATTTATTTTTTCCTGGACTGAATCAGAGTTGACTTAAAACAGATGTTCTCCCAAAGCTGACTGGGCATGTATAACAGAGATACTTATGGGAGACCTGCTTGAGACTTGCTCTGACCCAGGCTGAACAAAGCAGGACTTCTTTGAGAGGAGCCCTGGGACTGAGAGAGTTAAGTCACCTTTCTCTTGGGGGCTGGAAAAGAAAAGGGGGTGGAGGTAGCCAGAACAGACAGAGATAGGAAGGAGAGCTGTCATTTTGTATTTTCGGGATTGTAGAAAAGCCCCCCCCCTTTGAATGTAAACATTCATTAAACTAATTTGAAGTTGTCATTACTCTCCACCCCTGCTGTTTTATATCAGATTATTCCTAAGTGCTTGGTGAAGAATCCCATAAAGACACACTTGATTCCTCTGCAGGGGATAATCGCGTGGTTTGCACAGTGATTTACGCTGTGTGGCACTGGGAAGTGTCCTCAACTTTGAAAGAGGCCTCTCAGCTCCCCTGGCAAACAATGTCTGCTTTCCCTGTGGAAATAAAATTCCAATCGTTCCCTCCACGGTGATTATGAGGTCCCCATTACCTTTTCTCCATCCAACTGGAGATAATTAAAAGCAGTTCAAAGCACACGCCAGAAGGTACTGGGCATTTTATTAATAAATGGAGAACCAAGGATATGATGGCTTTCATTATGTTCTCACACCATGGGATGTGCTGATGCTCCTTGCTTGAGTTCCTTCTCCCCACCCTACCCTTCCCTCAGTTAGGGGCAGCCACCCATTCCAGGCTCCAAAACTGAATGGGCTGAGGAAAGGGCACTCTACCCTCACACCTTCAAGCCCAAGCCCCAGTTATATACACAGGCCTCCTCATGCATTCTTCAGTTGGAGAAAAATGATTCCCAGGCCTAGAGGTCTGGGAATAGGATGCAGTCACTGAGACCTTTGCCAATAGGGCAGTGGCCCTCAGTTACTGTGCATCCCATTAAAATTAAGGCAGTATCGGTGTTCACTGTGTAAGTCTGCTCTGATCTTCACAGGAGAGGAGAAAATGTATGCAAAGACCCCAGGAAAGTGTCAGCCAAGGATGCATAGTAGCTCAGCTCAACCTTGCTGTGCAGATAGATGTTCAGCACCATTGAAAGGGGAGCAGCTCTAAGCAAAAGTAGGAGCAGCGAGGGCAGTTGGTTTCCATGCAAACCTGACTTTCACTTTCTCTATCTCTTCCTGTTTAGAGTGCCTGGCTCCCAGGAGCCAGTGCCCCTGTCAATCAGCCTCCATGCAATCTCAGACCTTATCTGTCCACTGGCCCAGCTCTGAGTCTTTGTCAATGGACCCACTCCAGTGTTAGAATCAACAGCTACAACAGTTGCTGGTCACCGAGTGTATCATGCCTCCATCCCGTCACCTCTGGGACAATTGGCATTTTGTCAGAGATCTGAATGTTTTCAAGCAGAGAAGACAGAGGCTCAGTTGGTACTGTGCCTTCATAGCATGTGTGGAGACCTGGGTTCTATCCCTAGCATCTCTTATAAACAAAGCATCCTGGGGTACTCCTATAATCCCAACACTAGGGACGTTGAAGCAGGAGAATCAGAAATTCAAGGTCATTCTCAGCTATACCATGAGTTCAAAGCTAATCTGGGCTATGTTAGAACTTTCTCAAAAAGAAAGGGAAACTTGCCAAGGCCTGCTACAAATATCAGTGCATTTCCACACTCTTCAATGGTATTCCAAATTGACCACAGCCTGAGTCTTTTGGACTTCGAGAAGCATTATATGGTTCCTCTTAACATTTTAGGCAAGTAAGGTAGGTTTGGGTATAGCACCCAGATGGAAATACAGTTATCATTTCTGCCTTAACCTCAAGCAGTGAGAAGACCTTAGTCCCAAGGTGACTCAGTGCAGTTCTTTAGCATCCAAGGGATGTGCCACTAGAATGGCCTTAGATATAGTATGAGTTTGCAAGTCTGAATTCTACCCAGAAGGGTCTGTCATTCATCACCTGTGAGGCTGTCAGCATGTTCCTTAACCTCTCTATGTATTTTCTCACAGATACAATAATTATAATATCCTCATAAGTCTGTCCTCATAAGGTGCCTGGCAGAGTCAGCGCTCTTGAATCTGTGTTTTTCCAAAACTGTTTTTTATTGGGGGGGGATGATTGCAGATCAAGTCTCACCAAGTTCAAGGAAATGAAGCAGCAGAAAGAGTGGTGTTTGGGGTAGAGGGGATTCCTCAGGAGAGTCTCTGGCACGCAAATAAGCATTGATCAAACACTGTTAGTTATGAGTCTCAGCCACTATCCACTCAAGTCACAGCACCCACATAGCTGTCTGAAGATACCCACAGAGACACTGGGAATCTGAAAGAACATAAAGAATGCATTAAAACTTTTTTAAAGCTGGGTAGCCCAGGCTAGCTGTGGACTCTCCATGCTTGAATACCCTTGAGCTCCCATTCTCCTGCCTTCACCACAGGAATGCTGAGATTACAGACACCTACCACCACACCTGATATTCTGTGGTGCTTGGTGATTCTTGCATGCTAGGCGAAGCACTGGGCCAACTTTAGCTACATCCACAGCCCCTGAAGTACTTTTCCACATAGCACCAATAATCTCATGGTTTACATTAAATAAAAATGAGACTGCAGCTCCATTTGTAATTAACTTTGTAAAATGAGACTAAGAACTGCTCTGCAAGTGTTCAGTAACTTCTGAGGAGGTGAAATACATTTCTCAGCTTTCTTCCTGGTGTGCCAGGCCCTGACATAGAAGGGTGTGAGCTTGCTAGTTATTCCCAGTAAGTGCTGGTCAGGCGTAATGAGAGTCTACCAAGCACACACTGAATAAGTTCCAGGGCACAGACCACAGTCTCAGTCTCCTCTCCATTGGCAGGGGCAACAGAATGCTTGGGCATCCACATTCCTTACCTCACCCCACCAAGCCACAGCCTGTGGCCAGTGTCTCATCAGAGAGAGGAATGTGCTATAAAACTCAAGCCAGTCTGTCCTCATAAGGTGCCTGGCAGAGTCAGCGCTCTAGAATCTGTGTTTTTCCAAAACTGTTTTTCATTTTGGGGGGGGAATGATTGCAGATCAAGTCTCACCAAGTTCAAGGAAATGAAGCAGCAGAAAGAGTGGACTCTATAAGCTTTTCTCTAAGTGCAGGTGAGGACAAAGAATAGTGATGGATTAACTGCACATCTGGTTCACATCCAGAAATACAATCAGCTACAGCCTAATTTGGTCTGTTATTTATCAGCTTTGTTTAAAAAAAAAAGAAAGAAAGAAAGAAAAAATAAAATGGAGCCTGTTTGATGAAGAACTGCCAAGGACAAACTCTAAGTTAGTGAACTCAGTGTACCAAAAGTAACACTTTAAGGAAGAGAAAGAAAAGGAAAACAAGCAGGGAGGGAAGGAAATGGGGAGAGTATGGAGATCAGTCCAAAGTATTTCTAAGTAGCCAAAGATTACAGTGTCTTCCATAAATATTGACAGGGGTATAAGAAAAGAGCAGGCCAGAACCTCAAAGGCTGACTTGTTCTTCAAGGTCTCTGTGTCTTCCTCATCTCCTCTTGATGCAAAGACTGATCACACCAGCAAATCCTCAAGCCAGGCTGAGTATCTGCTTTGCACTCTACAGAAGTCAAACCTTTCCTGGCAGTTCCCGTGTTCGAGCGCAGGTAGTTGACAATATAGTTAATGTTCTCACTTAAGCAATTACACACTAGATTAAGGCTTCAACAGGAGAGTGTCTTTACGCTGAGTTTTATGGCAATACAGCACATTTCAAAATGACAACAACTATAACAGCATATTCATATAATTTTAGCATGAAATCAATTTCTTACAAACACAATTATTGTTACACAATTCTCCCACCTGTTTGTGACTCCTTGTAAATTAAATTAAAACATAATTTCACATTAATTTTAAATGTCATTTTTCCAAGGGAGGAGTTTCTTATGAAGCTTGGCATTGATAATCATCTCTGGAAATGGGTGTTATCGACGAGCAACTGGAATCGGTTCCACAGTCACCATTTTTAACTTTGCGATCAGCTTTGAGGTGCTCAGCGACCCTTTGCTGTTCAATGTTTCCAGGTTTCCCTAGGTTTGAAGTGTATGTGGATGAGGTGATGTCTTTTATGGCTGATCCAGAAACAGGATTTCCAGTTAGCAAATAAAAAGGTAAGTGTGTGTGTGTGTGTGTGTGTGTGTGTGTGTGTGACACCCTGGGTCCTACCCCAAACAAAACACCAGCAGCAGCAAGACCCTGACAAATCCACAGCACAACTTGAGCTTCAGACACACATTCAATCTATAGAAAATTGGGTGAAAATTGAGTGTCTTTAGTGAAACTATGGCTCACACATTGCCCATGTACAGGCAAAAACTGGTGAGTGAACCCAGAGATGAGGGTGTATTTAGCTGAAGTAAGATTCATTTGATTAATTATGTTTTACCTTCTGGACATCAGGCACAATTTATGATAGTGAAGTTATTTTCAAATTCAACATAGAGAAGTATCCATGCCATGTTATCGTCTTGGAGAGAATTCAGACAACACAGAGGTAAGATGATGGGGGAAATATCTACTTGTGCCAGCAAGATGGCAGAACTGGGGTTCATAATTAGCCCTTGTTGAATTTCTTAAAATTTATTATTTTTATTTATGTGTATATGTATGCATCTGTGTGCAGGTGTGTGCATGCGAATGCCACAAGAGGGTGTCAGGTCCCCTTGGGCTAGAGTTAAAGGTGAGCTACAGCACATGGGTAGTACTGCAATCCAAACTTTAGTCTTCCACAATGGTAGCACATCATTATTAGCTCCTGACCTATCTTTAGAATCCTCTGACTCACCTTGATGGTTGAGATCTGCCTACTAGACTCTGAGCTCCCAAAAGCCAACCACGAACTAGCCTGTAACATAGGCTGCTATCTCTGCCTTCTGCCTAGCAGGGACTTGGTGGGAGATAAGGGCCAATTCAGATGTCTTTCAAGAATCAAAGGTTTGTCTGTAGTGTCCCTGAGGAGTCACCAAGTACACTGTGGCAATGCATGAAATGAGGTGGATCAGGATCTAGTGCTGTTCAGCTACTGGGAAACACAGCTGCAGTAATAATGGTATTTATGGAAGAGCTCTGATGAGACAGGGCCTGAGAACTGAACTGATCACGCCAAACTAATGCTTAGCAAAAACAGTCAGTGAAAATGCTGTGGACGGTGAATTACAGTCGTCTTCTTCTCTGTTCGATAATTTGGGGCAATTGCATCAGAATGCTAGTCCATTGATTTCCACTCCAATTCGTGCCCCCATGCTGGGGCAAGGCGGCTAGCATACACAAGTTGGCTGTTGGAAGACTTGGCGATGTATCCGAAAGAGGTGCAGGCAATTCCTGCCTCCACCATTAACAGCAGAACTATAACTCCGCTCCACACTCTGCTCCGAAGTGCTCTCAGTGCCTCTGAGAGAAAGCTGAGCACTCCCCAAGCAGCCATCATGGATTAGTGGGTTAAGCGCTTCCATTCTGCCCCAAGTCTGCAAAATCACTTCTGGCGCTTTCTAGAACTCCTTCATAATTTTCCCTCCATATTTATAATGGGGAACATTATTGACAATGGCATTTTGGAAAGTAATAGATAATCAATCAGTGTCTGGCAACTAGAGGCACACGAGTATATTCTTAGTCTTATCACTGTATTCTACACGCTGGGCATCCCTGAAAACTGATTCAGCTCTGAAGTTTTGGGGTACAGCAATTTTGAAAAAGGTAGATTGTTTTTCTTTAGCCAGAATCAAGTTCAGATTTCCACACATTTTTAAGGTAATATAAACTAAGAAAGAAAGACTCGATGAGTCAGAGAATGAGGAGGTCCTCCTCAGGGGATTTAGAGATGTTTAGAGATGGCGTTCATCATCTGGCCTCGGGAGACGGGTGCTGCTGGCAACTACAGAGCACAAGCCAGAGATGCTGCCAGGCCCCTGATGATGCACAGAACTGTCCTGACTGAAAAGATGTATCCAATCTCACATTTTAGAATTACCAAGGTTGAGAGTTTGGACTCAAGTGAGATGAGTAAGTAAATAATATCCATGCCCCATGCCATCCTCTGCCAAAAACAAAGCTTCCCTACACTGAAACTCCAGGGCATGACAGGGAATCGTTAACGTCATTACAATGCAGCCCTTTCCTGCCATACAAATTTTCTTCTATGGATGGACTAAATATTCTGAGGTTTCAGAGAATTCCCTTCTTCAGTATTCCTTAGGTCCCACTCCCAAGTTTAAAAGACCTTGAGTACTCTTAAGTGGAAAAAAATGCTGACTCTTGGGACCTAACACATCATTATTCAACTCTATAAGAACAGAGACAGGGATTGGAGCTGCAGCTCAGCATGAAGAGTGCTTGTCTTAGTGGCACACAGCCCTGGGTCTGACCCCAGAACCTAATTAAACAAGACGTGGCAGTGCACAAAATCTACGCATCTGGGTGGTACAGGAAGGAGGTCGGAAATCCAAGTTAACTTTGGCTATTCAGAGAGTTCAAGACCAGCCTGGGCTACACCAGACTTTGTCTCAAAAAAAAAAAAAAAAAAAAAAAAAAAAAGAAAAGAAAAGAAAAGAAACAAACAAAAGACTAAGGAAAGGGGAGCCTGGCTTGGTGGTACAGGCTAGTCATCCTAGCATGCCAGAGCTGATAGGAAAATTGTTGAATTTGAGACCACTCTAGGCCTTACGCCAAGAGAGGGGGTGCGGGGTAGGGGGGGCTGTTTCACAAAGCAAAAGCAAACAAACAAAACGAGAAAATGCAAACAAAAAATAAAGGAAAAGTTTGGTTAAAAAGGTTGGTGAGTGCCGATGGATGACTTTACAAGAGGAGGGTTTAATAGGGGTAGTGAGTTTTTTACAAGCTGAGTTGTGCTAAGCTCTGCTATTAAAGTTAGTAGTTCTGCCAATAAAGCCTTCCACTCCATGGAAAACACTTGCTAAACAGATTAGTCACGAGAGCAGAGAATGGAAGATGCTGAAAGAAAGTTCCAATGCTTATGAGAAACACACATCTGAGGGGCTCATTTTTCTGATCCCCACTTCCAACCAGAAACCAATAAAGAGAAGCTAACAGCTTAGCTTAGCTCTCAGTGTCCTCAAGCAACAGGTTGACTCAGCCTGACTGTCAGGAAGAGAAAGCTTTTGGGCAGCTACTCTCATACATAGGGCATATAGGAAAGTTCTGCTGGCTAGCCAGGATTGCTTACACTGGGATGTGTTGGCTCTGGTTGTTTATTCTTCTCTAAGAGGAGTTCTGGAGGGTGGAAGGACCTTTATCAGTTATTGCTGATCTTACATCCAAGAGCTGGGGTGCAGGACAATCAAAGGTTCTCTCTCTCTCTCTCTCTCTCTCTCTCTCTCTCTCTCTCTCTCTCTCTCTCTCTCTCTCACACACACACACACACACACACACACACACACTGAAATTCCAAAGATATATTTACTTTTATGTGCACGCCTGTTTTTCTTACATGTACCCATGTGTACCACATGCCCTGATGGTCACCTTTTAATAATAATAAGTAATTAGTCCCAGACAGGGATGATAGATTCTGCTTATCAAATATGAGAGTCCAGTTAGCATCATTTGGAAGGGCTTTTTCACATTATTGCCCTAAGCTGAAATCAGCCCCCAAAGATTCACCCCTTCTTTGGGAAGCAAGGGAGCAGGCTGTCCAGAAGCCTTGGGTTCCTGATGCCAAGTAAGAGAGCCACAACACTGGAAAGCCTGGGGGATATGTTTGCAGGCCTAACTAAAACAACACGACTAAGGAGCTACCTGCAAGCACTTGGAGAATCCTTCTATCAACCCCGAAGGAGTCCCTGTTGCAGCATGCTTTGGGGGGTAAAGACCTTATATGCAGCTGATAATTATGACAACCTCACCACAGCCAACTCTTGACAGCCTAAAACATTAAAGATTTTATACCACTAGTCCTGAATACGGCTTCTTTTATTGGCTCAGAGAGCAGATATCAATTATAATGAGACAATAAAATTTGCAAGCACTGTTCATGTCCTGCTCTGATTTTTTCCCTCCCACTCTCTTTGAAATAATAACAGCAGCAAAAGGAGAAGAATCTTCCAAGCCCTAACTCATCATGGATTCTCTGAAAGATCTAGCTTTGTATGGCTAGGGTACCATAAAGCTGCTTACTTGCTTGGATGTTCCTGTTTGGTGGATTCATACTAACTAAAGAATAGATGCTATGGAATTTCTCCAGCACACTTTATAAGCATGAAGCAGGCTCCGGGATTAGTGGTGTACATTTGTGTAACTATAAACTTATTCCTAAGCCCAAGTCCTCTAGACTGCACCTACTGACGGGATTCAGGACCCTCTAAAAGGGTTCCCCAACCTAAACCAATTTGTAAAGTTGTTTTGTTGTTTAAAACATTAAAGAAATTAAAGTGATTGGAGTACAATTAGATTAACATTCATATCTTCCAAGTTGCTTTAATTCTAATATTAAAAAGATTAAATATCCACTCAGAGGATTAAGCAAAAACTCAAGTGCTAGCAACACATTTACATTGCCTTACTGTGCAAATTATAAACCTAATTAATCTAAAGTTTTCTACAAATTGAATTGGATATGCATTCACATTCTAAAACAACTTTAGCCACTTAAAATTCACTCCAGTATTATTCCCTCCTGTGTGTGTGGAGGTGCTGCTATGATGCAGGAACACATTACAATGGCTTCATTTGGCTTCTAATTGGTGGAAATTAAATCTCAACATAAATTTATGTAGGGGGGAAAAAGAGTATAATAATATGTACTCAATAAGGAAACACACCCTGGCCTCCCACTCTAGCTGTTACAGATAAACAGAAACGCATGGCCTCCCCATTTAGCTGTTCCAGATAGATAGAAAAGTGATGCAGTTAACTTTTCCTAAAGCTTAACTTCCTGGTTGTTCCTTGTGTTGACCATCTTCAACTGTCAACGTGACACAAGAAAGAGTCACCTGGGAAGAATATTCTAACTGAGGAATGGTCTGTAGACATGTCTATGGGAGATTGTCTGGACTATTAACAGAGGGGGTAAGACATATCCTGAACGTGGGTGGGGCCACTTTATAAGCTGGCCCCTGAGCTGTCTAAGAGTGACGAAGGCTGTCTGGATATAAGCAATAGGTAAACAGATAGCACGGGAGCATTCTCTCTGCTCTTGACTGTGGGTGTAATGTGACTGGCTGTCTCCAGTTCCTATCAAAACTCTTTCACATCACAGACTGTCACTGCTGAACTATAAGCCAAATAAACGCTATCCTCCCTATGTTACTTTTTGTCATGGTGTTTACCACGGCAATGGAAAACAGGCTCAGACATGCCCTTAAACTGAAAAACAAGTTTCTTTTCCTTCTTTTCCACAGCTGTTCTGCCACTGTGTCCCCCCCCCCTGCTCCTGCCATTTCCCCATCCTATGAATACACAGACATACCTTCAGGGTCTCCTTGAGTTACTTGGACTCACTGTGTAGCTTTGGTCCAGAAGACTATGACAAATTTAGACAGTCTGGGTGATAATGGTGAAGCCACAGAAAAGGAGTATCCTATTGTCCAAAATAAGTCACATGCCTGAACTCAGTGATAGAGGGAGAGGACAATGCATGAGTCTGCATTAAAAAGGAAAGAGGCCCTCATCGGCCTTTTTGTTTGCACTTGGATTGGATACTAAGTAGTGGGGACATCTTTGGAGCAGAAATATTATGGTGTGTGTTGTGATTTTCATAAAAATATTAATCTGACAAAATTTGTGGGCCTGCATAGGCTTAGGGAAGAGGGAAGAAAAGAAGTGGGCAGAATGGGGCCTTGTTCTCTACCTTTAGGAAATACAGGTTGGTTGTTAAAATTCTCATGCCAGGCTTTCCCAGTGGAGCTGACAGTTATCATCTGCGTTCATCAATATAACTCCCATAAAAAGTGAAGCAGTTGAGGGAAAATGAGAAATTACTGCCAAGATTAGCAGCCGTGAGTGTTCCTCACTGTCTGAGGACATTCACTCAAATCACGCATCACAATCCTCCATCCATTTAGCTCTAACCACAGGGCTATTACCAAGGAAGCACTTGCCATTATATTTGATATCATCTCAATAAAATAAAGAGGTGTGAATTCCACCCCTGTCCATTGGGTGTTTCCTAAAATTAGTTAATGTATGTGCGGTTTGCAATTTGATCCTACTGGGAAGGAAAAATCAGTAGAGGAAGTACTGGTGATTTGTGAGAAAAGAGTTTTCTTGGAAAAAAAAGATTCACCAACTGTTTTTATATTATGTAGGGAAAACCCAACTACATAATGTCTTAAATAAAATGATACTTTGTTGTCCACTGACATATAATCCAAAAGAGGTGATCCAGGGAGCAATGCACTCACTCACTTCCTGACCCAGGGGCACAGGATCCCTTCATACTGTGACTTTACAGGAACCAAAGACGCTTCTCAGGGTTGCCACAGCCTTCAATGCACTAGTGAACTAAACTGGCCTGGGCCTATGGCTTGGTCACATGACCATTTCTAACCACAAGGAAGGCTGGGAAATGTAGTTTTCTGGTTTTCTGCATGGGGTCAGGGCGCGCTTATTCATGGTTTCTAACAGGAACTCCTGCCAGGAACTGTCAGTTCTGACGCTAGAGGTCAAGAAGGCTCCTGTGTGTTGACTTGCTGTCTTCAGCTTCTGCTAATGCCAGAAATGGTTGAGCCTTGCTGATCTCAGGAGAATGAGAGATGTGTGGAGAACCACTTTAATGTCTCATTCACATCTAGCCAACAACAGCAGAATCCCCAAATGATGCCAACAGAGCCCTGTTAAGACCAGCATAGCACAGCCTACCTCTCTAGAGGTCCCCAAGGAGAAAAATTAGTACTTGATATCCACTTGTTACACCCTGGAAGAACTGACCCCATCTCATTCCAAAACCCAACTCATTCTCTCCTCTTTCCAGTTACACTGTCCTGTTCCAGGTACTGGCACAAATGTCCTGGGATATTTGCATGTGTATTTCCACTGCAACTACACACTCTTGCCACTCTCTACTCTACCCCATGATTGCCCACTGCTCACTATTCGAGTTTCAACTCCACGGTGAACCCAGAGACACCTTATAACTAGCCATTGAAGCTGGCCCTCTGGTCACACTCTATGTACTGCCCCAGGTAGGTCACACACAGGCTACACACGGTCTGGGATAGTCAATGCCTTCAGTTTTTGATCTTCCAGGTTCCAAGCCTGTGTAGACTCTTCCATGAAACCAGTCTGAACACATTTGGGGCAATGTGCCCTGATGTGCTGCACTGGGAAAGTGCTGTCTCCATCAGGTCATATCGCCTCTATCTCACTAACCCTAGTGTTGGGTTGCTGCAACCCCAGAATTGATACCTTCTCTCCTGGAGAGAAGAGAGGGGCTCACAAGACTCAAGGAGTTTAGGAAATCACAAGACTTTCAGGCCCCTCCCTAAGTTATATAAACAGTAACAATTGCTGGGGAGAGTTAACTGTTAAGTGGATCCACCCACAAGTAAGGCAGGGGGCTCCAGGGAAGCAGCTTTTAGGAATCATCATCCATGCTGGGGAGGGATTTTTAGTGATGCTATTTTTGAGCTACCCGTGCTCCTGTAAGTAACCCCAATAAACTCAGTGGTTCACCAATTGGACTTGAGTTAAATAATTTCTTTGATCAATCATTGGTACCCTTTGTCTGGGGTGAACAGCTATTTGCTCATGTCTCCCTTGGAAAAGTCACATAGCATAGTCTAAACATATCATTTTACTTTAGAAACAACAAAACTAAGCCATAAGGCTGGGGAGAGGGTCTGTGGTTAAAAGCATTTACTGCTCTCTCAGAAGCCCTGGGTTTGGTTTCCAGCCCTGACATGATAACTCACAACTGTCTCTATTTCTAGTTTCAGGTGATTTGACACCCTCTTCTGGTCTCTGTGGGCACACAGGCAGGCAAAAGACTCATGCACATAAAATAAAAGTAATTTATTTAAAAATAAAACTTAGTTACTTGGATATATTCTCTGCCTGGCCACTGGAATAACCATTGGCAAATGTGGCCTGATTCTTGTTGCGATTAAGTTTTACTGGCACATAGGCAGCTTCTGAGTTACTGCAATTGAGTTGAAGTTTGGGATGGCCTATCCCGTCCAGAGCTTAAACATTTATTCAATAACCCTTTTGAGAAAAATAAATTCCCCATAAGAGATTATAAATTGTCAGAGGACAGAAACCTTGTCACTTTAAGTCTTTTTCTATGGCCATGTCTAGTACAATGCCTGTCACCTAGAAAAGATTTAGTGCATATTTGCCCTGGTAGAGGAGTGATGAGTACAGCTACACCTGTGGCCTGGGTGCTCCTTGGCTTGGCATAGCAGTGGCAAACCGGGCTCAGCTTGGAGCATCAGGACATCCCTGATGCTGGTGACTACTATGTGGCACTTGCCTTTCTCAGCAAGAAAACAGCTCCACTACCTCAGAAGGCAGCTGAAGGAGTGCTTGGTCGGCATCTGCTTCCAGTGAGACAATTTGAAAGTTTGAAGAAATGAGGAAAACTCCAAGTTTAATTTGCCCGAATAAGCAATTGATGCTTTGGAGTATAATTATCAGGGAGAAGGAAAAAAAAAAAAAAAAGGGAAGGCGGAGGGGGGGCGATCAACACATTGTTTAGCATATGTTATGTTAATGGCAGGTTAGGATGGCCCACTGTGCATAATTTAGCCAAACAATTGATACCAAATTTTAATATATATATATGATTACTGCTACAGAAACGAAGCGCCAAGACAAAACACAGGAGAGCTCATAATAGGCACCCGTGAACTCTGAAGCCCTAATTACATCACGGGGGAGGGTAAACAGTTGCTGCTGAACCAAGCAGAAAATAGGGGTAATTTGTAAACAGGTAGAGCGCCGTCCAGGTGCGCAGCATGTGTGTGGGGCAGCGGGGCCAGGAGGCTCAAGCTTCCATCTGGGTTTTGCAGGGATGGCAAGGTTCATGGCCACTTTCCTCAGCTGAAAACATAGCCTCCAAGCTCTCCACAGGCCAATTCCTGCCTAGCCTGCCCTCTAGTTCAAAAATAGAAAGTTGAAGACAAGCATTTGTCAAAGAGGCTTCACCATACCCTAAGGAATAAAATATGGTCTTCCATGTCTGGGAGCTGAAACTCGTGGCTTAGTGTCTTTGCCAGGTACCCTTGAAGAGTTGTGTCATTTTAGAGAGTGGAGGGAGGCAGGTCTTTAGCTACCTAGGCCACAGGATTGATACTCAAAGGAGACTTTGGAATTCAGGTCTCATGCAATACGAGATGTGGCGAGTTGTCTTCTCTGTGAGCCCTCCATAGTGAGGAGACATTGAGTTGAGTGACTGCTGGAGGCCATTCCAGCCACAGGACAGTCTGTGAATCTGAATCCAGGAGTTACCAGGATTTTGTTTTCGCCCAGGTAGGCAGGATTGCAAACAAAGTGGCATCATGGTGGTCCTGTGCAGCAGTCCTCAGAGTATAAACAAATGACCCTGAATACCTAAGGTGCAGCTTCTCTGGGCTGTGACAAAGGGACAGGCTTAAGAGAAAGTCACCAAGATCTACCTTTCCTTTCCAACACACTTCATTCTCGCCATCTTGAACGGGGATGATTACAGTAGTCTCGAGATTTATGTACATCTCAGAACCTCAGAAGAGGACCTAGGGTCTCCATAGGTGAGTACTTAAAGTACACCTGGAGTAGGGTAGACCCAGAATTCAGCAGGAATGTTGTCCTGATGAGAGGCAGAAGTATCAGTGCATGACAATAATCCCAGCACTTTGGAAGCTGGGGAAGAAGAATTGAAAGCTTAAGGCTAGCCTGGGCTAAGAGAGTGAAACCCTGACCCCGAACAAACACCAACAATGACAAAAACACCAACAGCAACATGATAATAATAAAACAGAGACAGTGATATACAGGGAAATCAGGCCACGTGACAAAAGAGGCAGAGCTTAAAATGATGTATCCACAAATTAAGGAATGCCCAGTACTGTTAGCTACTACCAGAACCTAGAAAGTAGCAAGGGAAAGCTACCTGAATGTTCAACGGCTATGCCATCATCTTAATTTTGTATTTCTGGCTTCAATGTCTTTTAGGGGAAAACTTCCTGTTGTGAAGTCTACCTTGTAAAATTTTTGATAAATCAGTCATTGGAAACAAGCTGAGACCATTTAGATGCTATGATGGCATCTTGCACTTCATCTACTCCTTGATTTGATGGTTGCAGAAGCTGAGATGCACAAGCAGGCTAGGTGCTGTAAGGAGATAGAGTCAGATGTGAGGGCCCAACCACACCTCACATTACCAGCTCTCCAACTGTGGATATCACCAAATGGCCCTTTTGAGGGGAACATTCACACATGTGAGGTATGTCAATATTACACATATAAAGTTGATATAGTAGAATCATGTCCTCTTCTCTGGGACATGACATCTTTGTCTTGGGAACTATGAGGGTGACATTACTTGACATAGCCAGGGAGACATTAAAGCTCAGGTAAAGGGTTATGAGAAAGAGGGTTTAGCTGGGCTATCTGAGTGGACTGAACAGAGTCCTTATAAAAGGGCAGAAGAGGGGTGGGAAGGCTTCTTTCTTGTTCTGCAGGCATGAGTACCTGAGTCTAATGCCCAAAACAAAGTCAAACAGACAAAACTGGGTAGGGAGGAGTTTTCTTGTAATGTCTGTAAAGTGGGGGGCAAATAATGCGTACCTCAAAAGAATCAGACCAAGTCTGATGAACAGATGTTTTAATAGGAAAGTACTCACTCAACCAGTCAGTTCTCTAAACCAGGCGAACCATAAAACAGAGAACCACCTGCGTGGGACCCTCATATTTAAGGTCTTGCTATGTCACTGACCACGCCCTAGTGTGCGTGGTCTGTGTCACCTGTGCCAGCCCCCAAGAGGTCGTGGCTAACATTTCCCCTACATGTCTGTACTGGGAAGGCAGAGGCAGGCAGATCCCTGGGGCATGTTTCAGAGCTAGCCTAACCTATTCTGGGAATTTTAGGCTGGTATTAGAACCTGTCTCAAAAACAAACAAACAAACCTGACAAATGGTGCTCAAGGAAAGACAGCCAAGACTGTCCTCTGGCCTCCAGTGCACATGCACACAAATGAACATGTACCTGTGTGCGCATGTGTGTACACACACATGTACACTCATATACACACATATACACACAGCAACAACAAGAACAACAAAAAGGACAGAAGACATGCCAAATTTAGAGCCTGTGTGATGACAGAGCATAGAGAAGAGAGAGGTAATAAGAAACCATGAAGAGACTGGAGCAGTGTGCTCTGATGCTGTAGGAAGGGGCTACAAGTGAAGAAATGTCAGGGCCCCCTAGAATCTGGAAAATATAAGCAATAGATTCTTCCATAAATGTTAAGCCTGCCGTGGCTCCTTGATTTTAGAACTTGTAATGCCAGCGGTGATGTAAAACATCTATAATCCTAGAATTTAGGAGGCAGAGCCAGGCAGATTGAAAGTTTGAAGCCGGGATAGGCTACAGAGTGAGATCCTGCCTCAACAAAACAAAACAAGGCATAAAAAACAAAGCAAAAACAAAACAAAAACACGAAAAACAAGCAAAAATAACAGAGATATAGAGGTACACAGCAAAACTTTCTCCCTGACTGTAAAGACACAAATTTGAATTATTATTTCATGCCATTTAAATTTGTGGTGGGTAATTGCCACAGTACTAGGAAATGGATGCAGATGGTATCTCTCAGATGGAGCCCAGGGTTGAGAGGTGTGAATGACCAAACACATAAGTGAATGCATTGAAAGGAAGGATGCTGCCTGAGAAGAGAAACTGTTATGCATGGGTCCCAGGAGCATCTGAGGGTCACAGAGATCACAGAGGATGTGTCTCTGCAGGGAGAGTCCAGCCATAGTTCAGGCTGCCAGGTGCACATCTGGCTGGACCTTGGCAATGACCATGAGCTCAGGCCAGCTCCTCATTAGACCAAATGCCCGGTGGGTATCATTGAGCCTTGGGCTGTGTATTTCATTCTGCACTCTCAGAAGTGAAGTTCTTGCATGATCTAAATTCTTGATCCTAATGTGTGATTTGAAAAGACACACTACCAAATTCTAATGGGAGAAATCACCTTTTTAGAACCAGAGATTATGTTTCCAAGGAGCTTCACATTATACAGAACCCATGGGAATAATCAGAAAATCTCTCCACAAAAAAGTCACTAACTATGCAAAACCTCACAGGTGATATCTGATTGGTCATCTTAACCAGTTACAGGGGCAGGCACTTTACAGTTGAGGCCTTAATGAGGGTGAGTCATTTTACCAGGACCAGGGCGGGAGAGAGACTCAGTGGGTAGAATGTTTGTTTATAGCACAAAGGTAAAAACTGGAAGTTCTGATCCCCAGCACCCAGGAGGCATGGGATTGCCAGAGCAAGCTGACTGGCCAGACTGGCAGAATTGGCAATCTCTGGGCTTCAGTAAGAGATGCTGCCTCAATACATAAGGTAGAAAGCAACCTATGAAGACATCCAATGGCAGACTCTGGACTCCATACTCATGCATACACACACACACACACACACACACACACACACACGAGCCCCCACACACATACACATGCTCACATACATACCATGTACAAAGACATGTGAAAACAAAAAAATTACTGTCAGAATTATGGACTTGGTAAGTGACAATGCCAGACTCTCAAACCCATGCTCTTCAATAGAACTCTGTCTGTATCCTATTCTACTGCCACTATCAGTCCCTTTGGGGCTCTCTGAGCAATCACCCAGCAGACCTTGAAGACTTTCAATGGGAGGCTGTCATAAATAAGTCTTTGTCTTCTTTAAGCAGTGGCTGCTGAGACACTAAAAGATGAGTCCAGGATACGTCTCTAGTTCTTGGATTCTTCATACCTACTCCCCTTATTTTGTTTATAATATCCCAAAGCCTCCTGGGCTTACCCCTGGCTGTGACTTTCTGGCTGATTAGGTACTAAAATTACTTCCTGGTTCTAGGAATGAGCACATAGTTCAGGCCTCGATGATGAGCAGTTCATAATCTCTAGCTCATAATAATTGGTCCACAGTGAAAAAAGGCCACAATGAGGTAAGAAGAAACCATGGTGGTAGTTGCACCCTTTGAAACTACCTGGAGTGGTATTGAGGAGTACTTTGTTTCCAGATTTTTCTCTATACATCCCTTCTTATCTTTGCCAGCAAAAGCAGGACAGACAATGAAATCAACATTGAGAAAAGGACAAGGAAAGCTTGTGATACCATTTATGTGCCTGGATCCAGCTATGCCTCCAGCCAAGCCCACTTGAGTACTCATCAAATCCTGATTCTTTTTTTTTTTTCCTTTTGGTGGTGGTGCTGGTGGGGATTTCTTTAAACCCATTTAAATCTCATCTTTGTTTTGGATTTTATGTCAGATTTCATAAAAAATAAGACGTGCTCCCTTAAGAAAGTTTCATATAAACCAAAACCCAGCAGAAATGTCCAATTCCTGGCACCGTGCCACGGCTTCTATTTATCTGATAGTTTTAATCTGTGAAGTTCCCTGTGAGGTTTCCCGACACTCTCACAGGAAACAAGTTACATGTAGAGTATTGTTTTCATTTTCTTTTAAACTGATGCTGCCATTCAAAGCTACGCCTCTCTCATATCCAGACACCAGCCGTTGCAGTCAGAGCCTCTCACCTGCCCACATGTCCAGGAAGTGTGTGCCACAGAGGAAATGGCCAGGCCGAGGTACGATGGGAACTCATCATGACTATAGAACCTGTCCCATGATGTCACTGAGTAAGAAGCTTCAAGAAGAACAACTCTTAGCTAACAGGCAAGAGACAAGAAATGAGGGGCTCTATGGGAGTTTGCTCAAAGTAGAATTTTGATGAACCATTCAAAAATCCAAGGACACATGAATAGAACCATTAAAATCTATTATTTAATTTGAGTTGTATTTCTACTCTTTTCCCTTCATTTCTCTTTTCTTTTATCTTTGGTTACTTTCATGGTTCCGTTGTGTACCAGATTAGAGTTGCTTGAGAAACTCAGATTTGGAAGAGAAAAAATATGGGTATTCTTCTCTTCCTACAGAACCTTCTGATATGCTTCTTGTGAACCATTCTGCCCACTGGAACTGTGTGCATATGATTAACTGCACATGAGCCCACAGCTTGCATGAGCAGTTAATTTGCTCCACATTTCCATGCTGCATTATAACCCTAATGATCACTAATAATAGACAAACCCACATTTTATTGAGTAAGTAATTTGAGACATTATGATTTTTATCATGCGAATAGGATTGACCAATTTACATTGGGCAGAGGGAGATAAATAACCAGGGAATCAATCTCTCCAGCAGCAGGCTCTGTCTCTTGGCAAAATGATAAGCATCGATCAGGAAAGGAGACAGCATGAGGCTGTGCTAGGCAATAAAGTCAATGAACTGCTCTGCTCCAGGCAGAAGGTCAGTCAGAGAGCCTGTGTCCACCTGTGACATGAAGCAAACAACAGTGTGGAAATCGCATTCGGGGGAAGACTGTAAGAGAGAGTGGGCTTTGTGGTCACAGGCACAGACTCTAGAGCTAGTACTGCCTCTCATTTGCTACCTGCATACAATCCTCCATCTGGAATGCACCAGGAGGCAGTTGAAAGGCTGACAAGATGGTTCTGTATGTAAAGGCACTTGCCCCACATGTCTGGTGACCTCAGTCTTATCACCAGACCCTACATAAAGGTGAAAGGAGAAAGCTGTCTCCACAGAGCTGTCTCCTGACCTCCACAGTGCATTGTGTTACATGTATAAGCCCTGCTCCCGCCAACACTGGATTTTTTTAAAAAGTATTTTTGAAGAGACAGGTAGAAAATGTCTGGGTGTGGTTTATTCAAGGGGATATAGGTAGATGGGGAACCACATCCTTCCCTAAGGTTTGTAGACATAAAAGCCAGGATGGAAGGGGTACACACTTCACACCTACTCTACAGAAAGAACGGGGGTCCCTTTATTGCCATAAAGGAAGTCACTGGGATCCTTGTGGCTGTGGTGACAACAATGGGGCTTCCAGGTTCTCTGAGCTCAGGAAGTGGAGGGGAGGCAGAGGAAAAGCACAGAAACATTTTATTTAGTACTTCTAGAAAAATCTGCCTCAATTTCATGCAGAAACCAGAGCAAGAATTTTTCTCAAGAGAGGAAAGCAGAAAGGCTCAAGCACTCTGAAGGTGGAAACTGAAGGACTGAGAATTAAAGGTGGGGGCTGAAGAGATGGCCCATCAGTTAAGAGCACTTGCTGTTGGTGTAGAGGATCCGGGTTCCATTTCCAGTACTGTGTCAGAGTGGTGGCTCACAACTGCCTGCAATTGCAGCTCCAGGAGATCGACCCTCTTCTGGCCTGTGCAGGAACCTGAACTAATGTGGCATATGCATACATATATACATACATACATACATACATACATACATACATACATATATGCAGTATATATGCAGTATATATATATATATATATATATATTAATATTTAAAAGCTATTTAAAGTCAATCTAAGCTCAAATATGGAGTTTGAGGCCAACCTATATTGAGACCTTGTGTAAAAAACAAAACAAAAAAGCCAAACAAACGAATAAAAATCCCAGCAAACTGTTTTTCCTGATTGAAGGAGTTCTTTATTAGAATCAAAGTCATATTTTTTTTATAAAAGGTAATTTTGTGTCAGACTCACTAACATCATATCAGTAACTTTCTGGCCTTTTCCCTATGAGTATCTAGATGGTATAAGTCCACATTTTAGTCAGTTTTTTTCTTTTTTTTTTAATCATTAGAATCATACAGGTTTTCCTTCTTACTGTTTGTGTTTTTAGCCTAATGTTACACCAGGAATATTTTTCTCCTTTTTCATATCATCCATTTTCCCATTTCCAGGTGTTCTATCATGCGTCTTACCTTAAGCAGATGCCTCACCATGGGGAAAATGTTTGAAATCATTTAATAATAATGTCTTTTATTATCTTAAATGTTTTATTCATTGCTTGGCTGGTCTTTGAGACCTCATCTCACATAGCCCAGACTGACCTGAAGCTTGCTAGCTAGTTAGCTGAGGAGGACAATGAACTTCTGATGTTCTTGCCCCTACCTCCCAAACGCTGGGACTACACATGTGGGGCACCATGCCTCCTTTATGTCATGCTGAGGATGGGAACAGGGATTCTTTCCTGCTTGATAGGAAAGCGCTCTCCTTGCTGATCTGGATCCCTAGCCCCTTGGTTTGACTTTTGAGATTGCTTTGTTGCTTAGGCTGGCCTCAAACTTGTTCACACTCTTCCAAGAGCCTCAGAAATGCTGGGGTTATAGGTGTGTGCCCTGGTGACCGGCCTAAGGAAGACAAATATTGACAACGTGCAAGCAAGGTGCAAAAAAAAAAAAAAAAAAAAAAAAAAAAAAAAAAAGGTTCCATGCCATCTTTGGCATCCAGAGCATGTGGCCCCATCTGCCTTGGTTAGGGTGAGCAGATCCCTGGGAGCCAGAAACTGCACATTCCCAGTCATGCATCCAAGTGTATTGTTGAAGAGGAAGCTAGGAACACACTGAAGAGGGTTCTCCAGAAGGGAACTGGCAGTCACAGCAGCCTGCTTGCTATCAGCACTTAATTAGCTTCTGCCCATTGTGGAGGGGAAGAGTTTTCCTTGGGTGGAGACTCTATCCTTTAGCTGTAGCTGGCAGGGCTGTTGGCACAGCCTGCATTCAGTCTCCCATCTGCTGCAAGGACAACAACTGGCCTTGGGGATGAAAAAAAATTCTAGATGACCTTGAAGGGGAAAAAAACAATATAACCTCACCAGAAATGTCAACAAAATCCATCTTTACCAAACCAAAGTTTGCCTCTCCTGGAGTGTAGAACCTACTGAATAATCCTTCAGCAAATTGTAAGGTCTCCAGGGATTTAGAGGACTCTGCAACATGTCTGTTTTGTTTGAGCTACCGGTGCATAGCAGTAGGCTTCAGACCTTGTAAACATCTAGATTTAAATTTAGTCTCTTACTTAGTAGCAGTGTTACCTTTGGCTGGTGACACCTGCAGTGTCCCGGTCTCTTCCACCAACATGCAGTCCCCAGATCAGCCTTCCTATAAGGAACTCCTAATCCAAGTTGGGCACAGATATATGCATCTGCAATCCATCATTTGGGAAATTGAGACAGGAAGGTGTGTATGTTTCCATTAGTATGTAGCCCAGGCTAGCCCCACAAAGCACACCTAAGGCAAGACCTGTGAGGGACAGATCACTTAAGCTCGTGTTCTATTTGTACAGCTGAGAAGAGGTGAGAGCAAAAATATTTGTCCTTCAGAGGAACCTTTGCACCTCCATTGGATCTGATCCTCATCCCTGTGTCTAAAAGTCACCCGACACATCTTTACCACACATTCCAAGGTTATTTCTTCCAATACAGAATAATTCCTGAGTCTTCATGGAAGGTATTTAGCATGCTAATCTATTTTTCCAATCCTTCATCCACTGCAGACATTGCTAATCAAACCACCATTCTTTAATCAGGTGCAGGTTCTTCCCAGGACAGAGCACTAGAGAGTAACTGGGAGGCCTCTCCAAGAGGGAAAGACCAAGGCACATCATCATATCCTATCCTTATAATACCAAGGGCTCCAATTATTCACATCTATAGGCACTAATCAGAGAAAGCTGCACCAAAGGAAGGCTTGTCAAGAGCCTAGCACATCATTAAAAATGCAGAAACCCCAGACGTTTATACAGAGATCAATTGGCTATAACTCTATGGTGCAAGACTGAAAATTAAATTGGGAAGCTGAAGGTGAAGGGCACAGAATGATGATTTGTGCATTTTTCAGCAAGAAGAGTCACTATGTGATGCGTGTGGGCTGGTGGAGTATGGTGGGGAGACCAGGGGATGTGGTGTTTGGGGAAACCACACACAGAGAAAGAAACTTGGGCCAATGAAATGTACACATAACTGTTGTGATCTCTATCTGGGGAGACAAACAAACATCTTCTCATCCCAGATAGGGTGTCAACAACAGACCAAAGAAAGTCCCCCAAGTCTAGCAGGGCACATCAAAGAGTTTCAGCGGGGTTATTTATAGGATCAGGGTAAGGGTTACTTAGAGTATCACGAGCAACTTACAAGTGGCTATACCACTGAAGAAAATGTCTTTCTCCCCCCCTTCACAACAAGACTGATCTTGTGCTGGTTTCCTATGATAACCACACCTGGAGTCCAAGAGGGCAATGGTCATGTCATATTCAGAGAGACAGAAGTCTTCAACAATAGATCCAGGAATGTGGCAGAGGAGAAATGGAAGGAATGAGGGGGTGGGGAGAAGAGCCTGCAGAACCCTCAGGGCTGGAGACCAGGCCTCCCAGCACTGCATTGGATAGACTAGCAGGTCAGCAGTGAGGATACAGGGTCTTAATTCAAGCATCAAGCCAAGGGATGCTGGCAGTAATTCATGCCTGGAATTCAAGGTCACTGGGACAGACCAGAGAGGTTTCTGGGAAGCTGTGACTTCCTATCCTCCTTGACTCTAATCACAAGGCATTAAAAGAACAGCCAACACGTATCCATCACTTGTGACTGAGGCATAGACTACCAGCCTGGTCCCTGTCTCCACTTCAGCTTGCCTGTCTCGTCCAGCTTCAATGGCATCAAGCTGTCCTTCTCACTTCAGTGATCATGAAAGTTTATTGTGGCCCCTAGGTGTATGGCCTGGGAACCTCATGGTGCACATGTGGGAGTGGGGACGGAAACTGGATAGTGGGGTTACATGTGCTTCCTGTAAGTGTTTGTTTTCTTTTATAAAGCTACTTTTATTGGGCTGTGGAGATGACTCAGTGGTTAAGAACACTTGACACTCTTACAAAAGGACCTGAACGCAATTCCCAGAAACCATGTTGGGCAGTTTACAGCTGCCTTTAACTCCAGCTCCAGGGGATCTATATCTCTGGCCTCTGAGGAGGCCTCACTCATGTGCACATGTACACACACACACACACACACACACACACACACACACACACACACATTTTTTACTTGAAAAAAATTAGAAGTGTGTGTGTGTGTGTGTGTGTGTGTGTGTGTGTGTGTGTGTGTGTGTATGTGTGTACCACAAAGCACATGTTGAGGTCAGAGGACAACCTGTAGGACTTGGTTCTCTTCTTTTACTATGAAGGTTCTGGGGATTAAATCCAGATTTTAAGTCTCTTTGGAAAGCACCTTTATCCACGCAATCATTTTGCTGGCCTTGACTTTTTATCTCTGTTTCATTTTACTGGATATGAGAGTGAAATATTTCAGGCAGAGAATGTCCATCCATAAGTTCAAACAACCCACAGTAGAATGGCTCACTGAGAGCTACAGGGGAAGGAATCACACCCCTCATTGCTGTAGATTTGCCTTCTTTAGCTTTCAAGAATCTTACTAGAAGATTGTTCACGAAACATATTTAGTGCTTTGATACCATTATGTTCTATTTTTTTAATGAGACTTTAAAACACCATCATGAGTCTGACTGCTCAGAAAACTAGATGGTCACATTTAGAGTTATATTGAATAATCTTCTGTATCATGTAGCCTGTGGTCAACAAGCATTGTGAGCTCCAGGGTGGTTCTCATTAGTGAAGTGCTTTCACTTTTAAATGATTGTCTTTTGCTTAACACAAAGCAGGCATGTCTAGAGAGATGGCTCAGTGGAAAATATGCTTGTTCATAAATGTGAGCTCTAAAGTTGGGGTCTCCAGGACTCCAAAACATGACAGCCAGGCAAGTAGGGCAACCACCTGTAAACCTGGCACTCAGGAGGCAGAGACAGGGGCCTGCCAGGCAAGGTGGCTAGCTATACTAACCTTCAGATTCACCCAGAGATTATACCTCAATAAATATACTGGAGAGTTATGAGAGAAGATGCCTGATGTCAACTCAGGGCCTCCATACACACATGCATGTATATTCACAAATGTGCACCCATGTACACGAGAACACACAGGAACACAGCATACACATACACAACACATATACATAGAAGGAGGAAGAGGATCTGTTTGATTTTGAAGCTCAATGCCTGCCTTTGGGCCAATTTGGGAAAGAGGCACCCACATGCACAGGGTAAATAACTGGGAATAAAATCTAGGACACTGAAGATGCCAGTCTTGGACTTACTGGGTGAAATGCGGGGGGGGGGGTAGAATCCTAAAGTTGGAGGTACATCTAGATAGAGCCCAAAGAATATATAGCCCCTTAAAACCAAGGACACCACACACAGCCTGGCGGTGCCCGCCCATCTGCATTCAGACAGTTTGCATGTGCTTCTATTATTTGAGTAATCTTATCAAAACATACTGAATGCCCAAATAGATGCCAGGGAAATTATTGTCGTCCCTAATAACAGTGCTTTTCATTTACCGAGAGTGCATCTCTGAGACCGAAAGATTTTAACACTGGGTATGAGGCTTTTTAGGACAATTAATGTTTAAAATATCCTTCTCCAACAGCATGTGGGAATGTTACAGATGAAGAATAAGTAAACGTTAATATAAAAATGTCAGGAGTGCATTGTAAAAGGCATTGGCTGCAGGTCCCTACCCCATCCCTACAAGTCAGGTGGAATCATGTCGCCTCAGTCACTACCATGTTTACCTTCTCCAAGACTGAACTCAAGGTTCCTGCATGGCTCACTGACACAGTCAGTCACCGCCCTTGGAACTGTGCCCTGCCCTGTCTGTGTCATAGTGGGATAGTGGGACAGACAGCCCAAATATGGGAGACGTTTATGTTCAATGAAGATCTGTGAGGCAGATGGACCTCAAACACCATGCTAAGCAAAAGAGCACATACTGCATTATTCCACCTACAAGCATCCCTAGAAGGAGGAGGATGCTGTGGCCAGGCCTAGGAGGGGAACTGGGAGTCAGTGTGTGTGGAGCAGTGAGTTTGATTTTTGCATGAAGACCATTCTTGGAATGGAGAAGTATTTAAAGCCACTGAACCAGATACTCAAAAGTGGTAAAGTAAGGAAGGCCGTTTTAAGAGACAAGAACACAGGAAGTTTCTCTGTTTCACACTGAATTTTGTTAAGAATTGAAAGCTATCATAAAACATCATCTATTTTTAAAAACTAGAATGAAACACATCATTAATTCCATCATTTTATAAAGGTTGAATGGTAAATTTTTAATATGTTTTCATTTATTCTTTGAGAATATCATAAATTTATGTTATGCATATTTAATTTTTTTGAGACAGGGCCTCATGTAGTTCAGGCTGGCCTGGAACTTGCTATGTAACTGAGGATGACCTTAAACTCTTAATCCTCCTGCATCTACCTCATGAGGACGGGGATTACAGGTATACACCACGAAACTTGGATCGTAAATTGGTGGACATTGAAGCCAGGATTTCATGCATACTCAGCAAGCATTCTAGCCACTAAGCTGTGTTCCCAGTCTGAGTGCTGTAAGTTTTAAAAGGAAGGAAGGGAAACACAGAAAAACAGAAAACCAAAGAAAAGAAAGGAGTATCAAAGGAAAGAAAGGTAGGAAGAAGGGAGACATGGGGAAAATGACGTATCTCCCAAAAGTGCTGGGATTAGGACTGATATCTGTAGTATGGCTGTAGCTATCTACTTCCCTTTGGCCCCTGGTGACTGAATATTTATCTCATAAACTCAATGATGTTATTAACATGGGCCCACAGGACTAAAGAGTCCCCACCTTCAGTCCAGATGAAGATATACATCACTCTCAATGCAAGAAGAGTGGAAGTGGATAAAGGGCCTGGTGTCCTGGCTGTGTAGTTAGCGGATGGTGAGAGCTGCATGGTGTCTGGCCGGTACCACACAGCATCTCCCAAGGACACATTTACTACTCACCATACAGGATTCAGGGCAGGGAAGCCTACCCAAGCCACCAGTATGTCCAAGGAAATGGTTACGACTTTTGATGAACTCTGAAGTTGCTCTGGACCTTTGAAAGCCACCCTAGTGTATATAATCCCCCTACATACTACTGCCTATAGGTCTAGTTGGCAGAGTGTTTGATCATGACTATGATCCCCCAGATGGTGAAGAAGCACTGGCATGAGTCTGGAAGATGGCTCATTCAGGAAAGCCCCTGACTTGTAAGCATGAGGACCTAAGTTCAATCACCCAGGACTTATATTTAAAAATATATAAAAATAATAATGAAGAAGGCATGTTGTTTTACACTTGTAATCCCAGCACTAAGGAAATGGAGACAGCCAGATCCCTGGGACTTGTTGGGATCAGCCATTCTATCTTATTCGGTGAGTTCAAAGCCAGTAAAAGAGTCATTGTCTCAAAGTACAAGGTGGATAACATCTGAGGAATGACAGCTGGAGTTGACCTCTGGCTTGTATGGGTATGTGTTACATGAAGGCGTAACTCCCTTAACATGGGTGTGTATAAGCATGAGTGAATCTAGCCTAAAGACCTCCTTAGTGAACCATCTGAGCCGTCCACAGGTTGAACCATGGTATGAGATCTATCTCTGCTTTGAATAAACCAAACCTAGAAGGAGAAGGAGTGTTACAAGTGCTTCTCTGCTCTGGTTTAATGGCTGCCTGCAGCACATTATCCAGGATCTCAGTGCACTTCCCACCCTCAGCCCACTGACAGCTCCTTTGAAAATACAGTGATGACATTTGTCATATTGTCTTTCTGCTTTCTGGAGCTCTACCCTAGACATTGGCAGAGAAAAACCCCATTGAAGAAGTCATAAAATAATTATTACAAAAAAATTAAAAAGGACAGAATCACAGGAGTTTTCCTAAGTAATACAGAATCATTACCCTGCCCTGGCAGCCATGCATTTTTAAACAATGGTTATAATAACAGAAAATTAGACCTCATTACTTATTCATAAAGTTCTGGTTAGCACTATGCACCATTTGTAAGCATTTACTTTTATAAATAGCGTCTTTGGGACAGATGCTGCTCTCTGGCCACTGGATGTCAGAGACCATGTTCTGGTTATCCTGGTTCACAGCCATTGTTGACCCTTTATCAGGGTCATGGGGGGAGTTTTAAGGGGCCTGGCCCTTCTCTCTCATGAAGATGCTTGTATGTATTTAGACTTCCTTTTGGGTTTTTGATTTGATTTAAAGCACTGTTGAAATTTGAAGACAGCAAACAATGTTTGATGAATCTACAACCTTTCCACTAAAGAGAGAGTCAGAAGACTAATAAATCTGCAGTGGAATTAATAATTGAGATACCTAGAAGCTCCAAAAGTAAGTATTAAATATGCAAAATCTTGTTGAAAAGTATAATTAAGTGCATCAATGTCTGAAGCTTAAAGAAAAAGTAAGTTTTCATTAAAGTCGAAAGTGTCCTTTTTATTTTTGAGACAGGGTGTCTTGTAGCCCAGGCTGGCCTCAAACTTGCTGTGTAGTCAAGGATGAGCCTGAACTTCTGACTCTTGCGTCCTGTATTTCCCAAGTGCTTGGATTATAGGCATGCACCATGTTCTACATGGTATAGAAGATGGACTGGGGCTTTGTGCATGCTTTCTACCAACTGAGCTACATCTCCAACCCAGAAAGACTGGTTTTATGAATGTATGAGTGATGCTGAAAGAAATATATAATGCAGCATATTGTTTTTAAAAATACTAAGTTGATTAAAACATAAAGTTTTTTGGTGAGCTTAAAAAGGAAGGAAGAAAATAGAGAGGCAAGAGAGGGGGAAATAGGTTTGCAGCTTGCAGCCTGTGTCTCCCCATAAGTCTTCAGCAGTCTTCAAACAACATGAACAAGTGTTTAAGATTCTGCCTTGTATGATTGTGGACTGGATATGGCCATAGTTCAGACATGTCTAAAGAGACTGTCAATAGATCTGTTCACTTATAGGGGCACATTCTATTTACTAGTTACAGCACCAAATATAGGCGACAAAAAGGAAAACAAGAGCAAAGACATATTCAACTTATGAAGATGCTATCTCCTCCTGGCCCTAGAATGGGTGCTTTTTCTGCTCCACTTTTGGGGGGTCTTTAGAAGACTCAAGGCAACCACAGAAACCATTCTGAGAAATGCTGCTTCTCCCCCATTGAAGCATGAGTCATCACTCCACCGGAGGAAGCAGCAAGGAGCTAAGTGTCATCAAAGTGCTGTTATTTCTGAAAGTCCACCTTGAATCCAGCACTAAGTACATGTGGCTCAAAAGGAAGAGCTTTGCACACCTCCACAATTCAGATCATAGGTCCATATGAGAAACTGAGAACTGGATTCTCCTCAGAGTGTGTGTGTGGGGGGGGTGGGCAATGCCCCTCCCTCAGGCTCATGGGTAGACGCTGTCTCTTACTATTTAGTGAAGGGCTATAATAGTGTTAGACAGACAGTGTATGCATGGCATGAGGCTGCGAGGCTCAGGTCAGGGGACAGAGAATGACTGCTCCCTGACATTCAACGTAAATAATGAAGTTAAATACTATGGAGAGTTATCATTTTATGTAGATGTCACAGTGTCTTCCAAATACTGTTCCCATCATCTCTACTACACTTACCTTCCTTTATTCACTCAGTGTCCATGAGTGTTTGTTGAGAGGCTACTATGACCTATCTCCCAGCAACTATAACTCTGTCCAATGAAAAGGACTTCTTATTGGGAGCAGAAAGGAGACATTCGCCAAGGATCACATAAATAGCTGTACAGAATGGCAATCTGAGAGAGAGGGTTGTGGTTCTGAGAGACTTTGGAACAAAGTAAACAGCTCTGTCCAGCAGAGGCTGGGGCCCTGAGTGACTAGCAACTCAGCATCATGATGCTGGGCTGAGATCTGAAGGATAACCAGGAGAAAATCTGGAAGGAGAGAAAGCCAATCAGGCCATGGTAGGCAGGGGTGACAAAGAGCAGAGCAACTGAAAAACAGAGAAGGGATATCAGGGCAGGCTAAAGGCTTGGATCATTAAATTAACCTGACAGGAGTGAAAAAAAATTCAAGGAAGAAGTGTGTTGTTAACATGACCGGTTTGGCACCCTGAAAGGGGCAACAGGTTGGATGTGGGGTTCTGGGGTCATCAGAAAGACTACTATGTTGAAATTCATCAAAACATTAGCTTCTCAGTATCTGTGTTGGTTTAAAGCAATTGTACTATATTATCCCAACACCCTGGAGACCAATAGGCTAAAGACATGCTCTTAGTAAAGTAGGTTCCTTCTGAAGACACCAAGGGAAAGCCGGCCAACTGTTTCCCTCACTGCTTGAAGTTGTAGTTGGACATCCCCAGTGCCCTTTGACTTTAGTTGGCCCTCCAAGCTCTGCCTTGTTTTCATGGAGCCCCTGCTCTCAGCTTTTCTACCTCTGCCTTTGCCTCGTATAAAGGCACATGCCCTGGTGGCTTATGAGAAGGTTCAGTCAGTAAAACACGTGCCTTGAAAGCCTAAGGACATGTGTTCCATTCTTAGAGCTCAACTAAAAATGCCAGGTGAAATAGTGTGCACCTGTAGTCCCCGTGCAGGAAAAGAGACAAGAGCATCCTTGGGGCTCCCTGGCCAGCCCTAGTCTAATTGAACAGTCTCGGGCCAATGACAGACTCTGTCTCAAAGGAGATACATGATATTCTTAAGGATGACATTCGTGGCTGTTCTCTGACCTCCACATGAACACACACACACACACACACACACACACACACACACACACACACACACACATGCACATGCAATGATGCATGCTATTAGTTTTGGGATCTACCTGTATAGTCCATTGTTAACACTCCTTTCTTATATTCAAGATTCTAAGAGAGCTTATCTTTTGTTGCTGTTGTTTGTTGTTTTTATTTTTTAATTTTTAATTAAATTTATTCTACATCCTGACCAGTTTCCCATCCCTCCTCTCCTCCCATTCCCTTTTCCCCTCCTCCCCCTCCACTACAACCGTCCACTCCTCCTCTGCTTCTGTTCAGAAAGAAGTAAACCTCCCATGTGTGTCAACAAAGCATGGCATATCAAGTTTGGGTAGGGCTAAGCTCTCCCACCCCTCATATTAAGGATGGGCAAGGCAATCTAGCATGAGGAGTAGGTTACTGGAAGGATTGTACAAGTCGGGAGGGTCAAGGTCATCACAAAGGAACCCACAGAAACAACTAACTTGGGATCATAGAAGCTCACAGACTCTGGACCAACACCTGGGAAGCCTGCATGGGGACTGACCTAGGCCCTCTACATATGTGTGAGAGTTGTGTTATCTTGATCTACTTGTGGAACTCCTAGTGGTGGAAGCAGGGCCTTTCTCTAATGCTTTGGCTGCCTTCCAGAAGAGCCTATCTTTTCAGGAGGCACCACCATACAGCACTGTCTTGATATCAGACTTCTCAGGGGACAACATTCACTGAGCTGCAACAGTATCTGTGAAACCCCTTGTCCCAGAGCCAGGGGCATTGCCTTCTAATGTCCCAGAGAGTGTCACTCCCATCTCCCCAGAGCATCACTGTCCTCTGGAGAGGAGAAGTAGAAATCCACCCCACTGTGTCTGCCCTTGCTCTTCTGCTTTGGTGCCCTTCTATTTATTTCCAGTTGCATTTCCTTCATGAGGACTCAAGGCTAGATAAGGTTAAGTTACAATTCCCTTTAAAATGTAGGAAGTGTATTGGTTAGGACGACAGAGTATGCCAGGGCCATCATCCTGCCCTGCCTCCAAGGGTTTTCCATAGGGGCAGAACCTGTAGCTCCATGGCTATACTAAGAGTCTTCTCCATGGAGAAGGGAGGGCTTGAGCAACTATCTGGCTGTCAAGATTATAGCAGACATGGTGGTTCACACCTGTAATCTTAAGATGAGGTGGAAAGATGGTGGGTTCAAAACCATCAAACAGCAACAAATGAACATCCCTATCAACTCCTGTGTGTCCAAACACACACATGATGACATCCATGTACATTCAACTCCTCCCTGAGCAAGCAACCTTAGGTTTCTGATGAGACCTTCAGAGTCTCAGTTTGGGGCATTCTTTCTAATTAAGAGTGTTTGTACTTGAAACCTCACCCTTACACATCTCCTTTAATAAAAGGGAAAGGAGGGAGGGAGAGACAGAGGAAGGGAGGGAGGGAGGGAGGAAGGGAGGGAGGGAGGGAGGGAGGACGGAATACAGTTTATATTTAAAAGTCACCCTTTGGCTGATGGGATAGTTCAGTGAACAGCATTCAATTGTAGCTTAGTTCAGCCCCTGGAACCCACCATGGAAGAAGAGAATGGACTCCTGAAAATTGTCCTCTAACACCTCCCCAACACACACAATTAAAAACTTAAAACTCATTCTCTTAAAGTGCACAATTTGGTAGCCTTTAGAATATCTACAAGGTTGCACAGCCACCACAATCTATTTTGAGAATGTCTGCCATGCCAAAAAAAAAAAACCAAACCAAACCAAACCAAAACAAAACAAACAAACAAACAAACAAACAAACCATCTTATTAGGTTGGTTTTAATATCCCCTGGCCTTCCTTCCCACTTTGCCTGTCTGGCAACCACTAGCTTTCTTTCTGTTAGTTAGCTTTTATGGGTGTTTCTGTGTGCCAGTGTATAGGCAGAGAGGTCAGAGAACAACTTCTATAAGCCAGTTCTCACATTCTATCATGTGGATTCTAGAGACTAAACTCAGGCAATCAGGCTTGATGTCAAGTGCCTACTTGAGACATTACATTGGCCATTCTTTCTCTTTTAATGGATTTGTCTCTTCCACCCATTTCCTCCAAGGGGTTGACACAATCTAAGATGCTTTACTTTACATCTACCTTCTTTCTCTTGATATGATGCTTCTGAGGTCCAGCCACCAGGTAGCATGATCATAATCCCACTCTTTTTTTTAAATATATGTTAAGGATCTGTGCCAAGTGGCCCCTACGTGTTTAGATAGAAGAGAAGGCCCTGCCACAAGTGCCATGACCTCCCCTCCATCACCCATCCTTTGTGCAGTTGAGCACAGTGAGATGCTCTTTGTCTTGCCCCTCCCTCTGTCTGCTTTACACCAAGGCTCCATTGAGTAAACAACTCCAGGAAATCATGCCCATCTTTCATCTGTCCCATGGTGTCAATGACAAGGATGCTAGATGCTGATCAGGGGTCTATAAAACATTCAGAATTCAACAAAGAAATGCAATGCATAAATGCAAAGAGAGAGCGGTAATTTCTGCATTACACTGCTCCAGAGACTTCAGGAAGATGGACTGTGTTGCCATCTATTGCTTTCAAGCTCTCTACTAGGTCAAGTGTGTGCATATATCTATTGACAAAGCCCTGGGGCCACATTCTCCCTGCTTTAAATGGAATAAGAGTTGTACAGGACAGTGCCAGTGATAGTGATTGTGGGTTCCCTAGGTTTTATTATTAGTTTTCAATAAGCCATGAGCGCTGTGTGCTTGCTGTATACCTAGTCCTGGGCTAAAAGCTTTCCGGACACTCTCATTTAATCTTCTCCAAAGCCCATCATCTGCTCTGACATCAGATGCATTTGTTGGGTGAGTAAACTGATGCTCTGAGAAGAGACGTCACATGCAAAGTTGACAAACACAGAAGCTGGTCCTATGGTGGCCTGTTCCAGCATCCCGGGATGCTTCTGAGAAAAGCAACTGACTTCGGTTGTCCCAGATCTAGGCTGGTTGGGAAATACCGCCTCTTGTGGCCTCCCCCCCTCTTCTTGGGCTCCAACCCCCTACATTAGGGCTTATTATTTGGCATAAATCACCCCCCCAATTACATGAATGCCACTGCCACGAACACTTGTAATTAAAACTGGGACGGATATCCTGCATGTCTGCCCCCTTCCCCACTCCTCTTTGTCCCGCTGTGGTATTATTGGAGAGAGAATGAGTGCTCATGGAAACAGATGCTTACGGAATATAATGGGGCTCAGCTCCTCAGAGAGCAGGCTGTAATAGGGCGCAGAGAGCAAACTTAAAGGGAGACAGTTTCATTTACTCATGACTGGGGCATGACAGGAAATAAAGGGAAGTCAAAGGTCTCAGTCGTGACAAAGACTTGACTTGCATGCTGTAGAAGATTAAGGTCCTTCTGCCCCCACATCTGCCCCCACAGACTCAGCATTAGCTTTTCCCACCTGGGGGCTGACAGCTCTGTCCCCAGCCCTGAGAACCCCACCTCTCACCTTCCATTCGCCAACAAAAATGATGACTTGGTTTTCCCTGGCCTCTGCTTTGGGGCTTCCGTCTGCTAGGAGAATGCCTGACACTCTCATAGTCATCCTCAAAATAGGGTGGTCATAATGGCTGTCATTTGTCCAGCATTTACTGGGGATGCAGAAGGATCTACCTGGGCCATCACCCTCAGAGCATGAGGAATGCAGGACCCCGGTAATCTGGCATCAAAAAACCATCAGCCTTCTTCTAACTGGTGTCAATTTTTCTGGCTGTTTTATCATGATGGCGTCAATACAACCTTGAGCAGGTCCCTCATCTGAGCATCTGTGGGTTGGACTCTGGGCATGTCCATCAGCCAAGATGCTAGACACTTCTCTACTGTCCCTCTAAATTAAAATTTGCCTTTCCCTTGTTTAGGACACAAGATGACAAAACATTAAAGGATCTGAGAGTGCACTCCTTTCATGTCAGTTGCTGTGGAACACACTCTGAGCAAAAGCAACTTAGGGGAAGAAAGGATTGATTTGGCTTACACTTCAAGGTCACCATCCATCATTGAAGGAGTCAGGGCAGGGGCTCAAGCAGGAACTTGATACAGAAACCATGGAGGTATGCTGTTTGCTAGCTCACTTAGGCTCATGTCCAGTTAATTCCTTTATATAGTCCAGAACCTCCTGCCCAGTGGATTGTGCCTCCCATAGTCGGCTGGTTCCTACTATATCAATTAACAATCTAGACAGTCCCTCATAGACATGCCCACAGTCAACTAGGGAAAAAAAAAAAAAAAAAAAACCTTACTGAAGTGAAAGACTCCTTTGTTTTCTTTGGGTGATTTTATGCTGTGTCAAATTGACAACAGTTAATGCTAAGTAAGACACTGAGCTTGTCATGAAATCATGGATAGCTTCGACTTAGGACTTGTAGTCCCAAAATATCATTGTTACCTATATCTTTGATAATAATAGACCTACCACTAACGCCCCCGCCCCGTGTGTGTGTGTGTGTGTGTGTGTGTAGATCAGACAACTTGCCAGAGCTGGTTCTTTCCTTCCACCTTATCGGTCTCAGGACTGGAACTTACAATCACAGGTTTTCAAATGTTGATGACCAAATTATGATACAACTAGCATCCTTTGTGAATGTGCGTTTTCTCTTAAGCGGTTAAAGCACTATTCTGAAGAATGAACTAAGTACCAAAATGGTAGAGATCCTCAGAATACAGTGAATCTCTCCAGAGCAGAGCAGGGACACTGTGCCTGTCATCTGTTGGAACTCAGTTATTCCAAGAATGTCAGACAAGCCAAGCAAAACATCAGAAAAGTTCAGATTGCACAGAGAACTGAAGCTATCTCTGCACTGTCTGTAAAGGCATATCACCCACTCATTTACTCACTCACTCACTCACTCACTCACTCATCCATTCAACTGGTTCATAAGGGCCTCACACTCACAAAGCACTGGGCCAGCACTTCAGATGAGGCTCTGAATGACAGAGTGTGTACTCATCAGCTGCCCTCCCTCCAAAAGGCCTTCTGCAGCTTCCACTCCCCCCATCTTCTATTCACGCTCCGTAACTTGGGGTGACCTATTTAGTTATCCACGATTCAGTGTCAAGAATCCCCTTAGAGCCCTGCCAAGCTAAGCTCATTAACATAGCCCTTCACTTTTATAAAGCGTGTCTTTGCCTTTTTATACTTTTGTGACAAAACTAAGCAGTGCAGTTCCAAAGTGGCCTCTTATGCCTGGTGACATTCCATTATGGTGGACACACAGGAGGGTTCCCCTTGTGTATGAGAAGTGCTTGGAGCAGTGACTTTCTCTCATACCTGCATAGAGCTCTGTACTGCACAGAATTTAATTTGTTCTTCTTTTATCTGTTGCATCACTGTCCTATTTTACACCTATTTGCCTAGGATACCCCTTGTCTATCCCCCTCTCCCACCCAGCAAAGTTGAACAATGACATAGAATAAATATAATTAGAACCCGCTGCTAACACTGACTGGCCCTTCTTCTGTATTGTCTTTTACATTGGTGAATATACTTATAATTAGTGTGATTAAACACTTTAACTATCAAGGGGTAGGGTCTTACCATGGCCCTTACTTTAAAGATGAAGAAACTGAGGCATGAAGAGGTGGCTCATGGAAACCCAGCCAGGCTGTGACAGAACCTGGATTCACACTCACTGGTTAAGACAGGACACTACACACACAACTGCAAGGACACTTCAAAAGCCGAATCTCAAGATAACTTCTTCAGCGGGCGTTGATGGCATACGCCTTTAATCCCAGCACTCGGGAAGCAGAGGCAGGTGGATATCTGTGAGTTCGAGGCCAGCCTGGTCCCCAGAGCCAGTGCCAGGATAGGCTCCAAAGCTACGCAGAGAAACCCTGACTCGAAAAAAAACAAAAACAAAAACAAAACAAAACATATCTTCTTCAATGCTCTGACAGTCTTCTCTGTCCTGTCTTCCCAGCCCTGGGCCAGGTGCTGTTCTTCTCTCCCTGGTTGATGCTACACTAATCTCAAACTTTCTGCCTATTTTTCTTCCTTTGCCATGGGGGTACTATAGAGCACTGTCCCCAGAGACTGAGCTGGCAGGACATAGATGCTCATGACCTGTCCAGTGAGCTGCAGCTCAATGAGGGAACAAAGGTGGGATCTAGTACCACCAGGCAGATGAAGCATGCTTACAGGAGTTAGTGGAGCTATTCAAAATAGAAGGTTCCCGAATCCTGGGTGTTGTTTGCTGGAATGAGACAGAGGAGAAGACTCAGGTTTGGAGAAGCAACTTAACAGGCTTGAAATCCTAATTGAGGTCAAGGTGGAACTGGGTTTTGAATCTGCTACAGAAATTAAACCTGGATCTTCTAGCATGGCTTTTTCCTTTCCATTTTCCCACTATCCAGGGGCTAGAGATCTATCCTTCATGGAGCACCAAAAGAGCTTGGAATCTGAGTTTCCTTACTTATTCAAGACACATAAGGGATGGTTTTAATAACATGGAGGACACCAACGCCTCTGCTTTTGTTTTGTCTCCTAAAATGGACCATTGTTTTGTACTAGTCCCAGCTTTTTATTTTATTTTTATTTTTTAACTATGTGTGTATCTGACTGTGGCTTTATGCATGTGAGTTTAGGTGCCCATGGAGGCCAGAAGAGGGTGTTGGATCTCCTTGAGCTGGAGTTACAGTCATCTGTAAGCCCACTGATGTGAGTGCTGGAAACTAAATTTAGGTCCGCTACAAGAACAAGTGGGGCCATTTCCAGCAAGCGGTATTCTAGCCTTTGATATTTCCACTCCTCATTACCCTTACATCTGTGAGGAACCAAAAGCTGAAGCACTAGATTTAGCACATAACCATCCACTGGGATTGAGAGGGGAGACTTTGGTTTAAGGTGCCTGGAACACAGGCATTTCTGCTTGGTTTCATGAGGAAGAGATGCTTCACTTTGATCATTATACATTTGAAACAATCTCTCTGGCTTTGATAGACATGACCTCAATTCTGACAATTATCTATTTAATTGGATCAATACAGACAGCCTACTCCCCCAAACCACTGATTCAATTAATCAGACCATTGGCAAATCTCTACTCCTCTTGGGGTCTGCGTAGACACAGACCAAGTGGCAATTTCTCTCAAGATAGGCACTGCAGTCAATAGTCCCCTTTTGGATGAAGTATCTGATTGCTCACAAATTACACAAATCACATCGATTGCTGACAGATCACAATGTTTATGGAGCACTATTTGGCTTTGGTTGCAGAGGATGGCTAGTATTTAATTAATGACTGTCAGATATAATATACACCATTATAATGACCAGAAAACAATTGCCTGCTAATTTTATGCAATAGAACAAATATTTTGCAACTAGCATTAGTGGGGATAGAATCAGTGGGGACATCATCATAGACCATGAAATATCACTGTCATATTTAACCTGGAACAGTCTTGTAAGCCATGACAATTCTCACTCCTACAGAATTTGTTTCCAGTTTTATTTTCACTTTGACTACCAGGAAACTCAGACATATCTTTAGCATACTAATATTAACTTACTGAATATCAAGGCTTTCAAAGTATGCACCTTATTTTACCTGTTTTTAGATTTGCATGTAGTATTGCTGCTTTGTTGCAATATTGACCCGAAGAGCTAGATGTCAAACAAACTAGAGCCTACAGACCAAATCCAACCCTCCAGTTTGTCTTTGTATAGTGCATGGGTTTAGTACAACTCTCCATGCTTTATTATGCAAACATGGAAAGGTGGACATATTTTTTTAATTTAAATCAGAACAAGCTTCTTTTACATGTCAATCCTGATTACCTCTCCCTCCCCTCCTCCCCTTCCTTCCCCACCAACCCCATATCCCAACCCCTTTCTGCTCCCCAGGGAGGGTAAGGCCTTTAAGGCCTTCCATGGGGGAAAGAGGGCATATTTACACAGAAACTTGCAATGGCAAATGATTTAATGGCTTCAATGGTTTTTATTTTACCAAATTACAATCTAAGATTTTAATTTTATGACATACAAAATTATTTTCCATATGTAGGTTCATTAGAACACAACTATGACCATTGACTAGTGTGTTGTCCATGGCTATTTTTGAAATACAGAGGGCAGAGTTCGCTAGCTACAACAACTACCACTACAATAGAGGACCATAAAATCTGAAGTATTTACCTTGTGGCCCTTTAGAGAAACAGCTAACTAACATACGTGTTTGTAGACCCTGGTATGGGATGGTCAAATAACTAACCAGTGAGATAGCACAGAAACATGTATCTACCCAGCCTGTGACTAATGTCACTGTATACCTTATTCTTCCTGATTAAGCTCTGGTGGTAATATTATCCAAGGGATCCAAACTCCTTGTGTTTTGAGAGAAAGGTGCTGCTTTAGAAGAAATATACATCCTAATATGTCAACTTTCAAGAGACTGGGCATAGCTGCTTTGCTTTCTCCCTAAACCTCCAAGGGAAAGGGTTGGACATATTGCTCTAGAAGGGCATGGTTTAAGCCTTGAATCAGAAACACTGGGGCAGGAGGTCATGGTAACAAAGAAACAGGTAAATGGTAACAACAAAACTGTAGGAAATGAGCATCCACTGAGCTCAGATATGAAGATGGAGCACGGTGGATACATCAAGATCAAAGGTGGGCGAGCCAATTTTGAAACAAATAAAATGGAAGAGACAGAAATTAGGGACATTCCTGAAGCCTGTGTTCTTGACCTAAAAGTTCCTTAAATAGTGTGTGTGTGTGTGTGTGGGGGTAACTTCATCATCTATGAATAACGGTGGGAGTTGGGAGAAACAGAACAGGATAAAATGAACAATACAAGTTCCTGCTCACAGTGAACACAAGGTGGGCAGGTGGCTGCCAGCAAGAGAGCACCCAGATGTGACGGCACCTCTGTTTCCCTGTGAGAGGAGAGCTGAACTGTAGTTTCCATTGATATGGAGAGAGGGATTTCAGAATCCTTCCAAACTATCCAGAAAAACCTTTCTTTCAAAACATGCAGGGCCTTTGAGAAGCAACTAATAGCTCATCAGAAGATGAAAATGATAGTGTGGAATTGAGGGGCAGATACGAAACAGAGGTGTCTTTCCATCTGCAGCTATAGATGTGAATATCTGAACTCATCATGGCTCTGGGCAGGGCCAGCTGTCCTCCTGGAAGTAGCCATTCACTGGCAGCAAGCAACTGCTCATTGCAAGGGAAAGAAATGGGCCTCTACATGGTACACCTTTGGGTTCTTGACTCCCTATGACAACTGAGAAGGTGAAGATTGTTACTAATCTGCAAAACAGGGTGAGATAAGATAAGGCAGATGGCTAGAGGAAAGTCACATGATTGGAGAAATAACTTTGTTGCTCAATTCCTCTGATTCCAGAGTCTTCGAAAGACCAAAAGGCTTTGTGGAGTTGAAGCCTCATATACTCTGTTTGCTGTTCACTCTCTAGCACCTGGGACTATACCTAGAACACAGTGAGAATTCAACAATCAAATAGCAAGTCATGGACTAATGGACAGACGTTCCAGTGACTTCTGTGACCCCCAAATTTAAGGGATAGAGATTCAGGAAGAAAGACGCCTGCCTTAGTTAGGGTTTCTATTGTTAAAATGAAACACCATGACCAGAAAGCAAGTTGGGGAGGAAACAGTTTATTCCGTTTACACCTCAGCATTGCTGCTCACCACTGAAGGAAGTCACAGGACAGGAACTCAAACAGGGCAGGGTCCCGGAGGCAGAAACTGAAACAGAAGCCATGGATGAGAGTTGCTTACCGGGTTGCCCAGCCCACCTTCTTATAGAACCTAGGACCACCTGGCACCACCCACGATGGGCTGTGCCCTCCCTCAGTGATCATTAAATGAGAAAATGACCTCACAGCTAGATCTAATGGAAGCATTTCCTCAACTGAGGCTCCTTCCTCTCTGATAACTCTAGCTTGTGTCAAGTTGACACACAAAACCAGCCAGTAAACATCCCCTCATAAGTCGCAACTGACCATTCATTTTCAGCTTGTCCTCTGTCATCTGGATGCATCTTTCTCTGGCACCTTTTGGAACATTCCTGTCTGGGTGCATCCACACTTGTTAAGGGAACTTTTCCTGAGGACACATGAACAAATGTCCACTTGCCAGATTGGACACTGACAATAGACATAAGAAAAGATACAACTGAAGTCCCACTTGTTGAAATAATCTTATTGGACTTATTTACAGAAGCATGGGTGACCCCCAAACAGTTGCATCACCCCAAAGTCTCACTCCATTATGGATAATGTCATGGAAGCTGGATCATGAAATCTCACTTTCAATTAACCTTTGGCTTCCAGGATCCTCTAGCATCTCCCATGATCATTTGTAGTAGGAAGGGCCAGGAGGAAATAATAGCTAGAATTCTAAGCAACAGTCCTATGACTTTCCTCTCCCTCCTCCTAGTACAGTGTCAAAACTCCATTACTATTACCACAGACCTAACTGTCACTGTATTGTTTACCTCAATTAGTTGCTATGGCTATCAGGCCAAAATAATCTCTACTTCAAAATGGCAATGGATTATTATGTTAGACTGAGAGGAATAAAACCATACTTCAGCCATTAGTATTCATTAAACGAATGCTCACTGAAGCAGGTGATATCCATTAAGTGCCTGGACAAGAGAAGTAGATAAATATACATTGGACAAAAGTGGGCAAGAGACAGGAAGGAGTAAGAGTCTAGACTTGACAAAAACCTAGCTACAAGCACTCGCCAGCCCTGCATGCTGTAGAAATGGCTTTACTTTTGCACTCTGGTCTGACCATCCATAGAACTGGGCATCCTATACCCTCCTTGAAAAAGGGCTGTTATAAATCACTATTGACAATACCTGAAAAGAAGTAGGAATTGGTATTGGGTTGTTTTTGTCAAGTCTGGTGATGCCCCCAGTAAAAACATTATCCAAAACTGAGAGGGAAAAAAAAAGTCTTAGAAAGGCTTGCAGCAGCCACTGGAGATGTGTGAACCAAATGCAGCCACATTTACATTTTCATACCATGGAAAATTGAGGGGACGACACAGGAAAACACAGACATCTTGAGAAAATTTAAAGGCTCCAAAGTGTTTTTCCATTCAGGGACAATAGAAAACAGGAAAACATTAATAACATGTCCGTGCCTGGCTGCTGGTGGAACACTCCCCGGAAAAGTATATTTTGATATAAATCAGAAGCTGGGCACAGCATGCTCTAGCCCAATGTGTTGTAACCATCCCTCCTACGATCCCATCTCGGCAAGATGTTGAAAAGCTTTCAAACTTGACAAAACCCAGGCCCTTCCTTAAATAGCACTATCCCTTCCCAGAGAGGGATCTTGCTCCCCTGCCAGCTCACACACCCAAGCCCGGCTCAGGGAGGAAAGGAAAAAACTGGAAGATGGCTCCACTCCCCAGCAGCTCTCAGGAATGGTCAGTCTCTAAATTACTGCCCAAGAAGCATGTCGAATGCCATCTGACAAAAGGACAAGAGGAAGAAAAACAAAACCAAACAAAAAAATCTTGGAGTGGTTTGAGCCTCCTCTGATCCTTTCTGGGGAGGAGTGCCTCTAGTGATCTTGTTAGTTACTAGGCCCAGAAACAAAATGAAAACCTGTGATTACAAACACCTGAAGGGGGGAGAGGGAGATGAAGGAAGGGAGGGAGGGAGAGACAGACAGAGACAGAGACAGAGAGAGAAAGACAGAGAGAGAGGAGAGAGGGCCTGGGCAAATAAGAAGAGTTGGGCAGGGGCAGCCTTCCCTATGTCAGAGGCAATTTGACTATAAGCAAACAAATTAGAAGCAATGAGATAATAAACTTAACAAATGAACTCGCAATCACTTTGCTTCTGGAAGTTTCCAGCTGACTTCAGATTGGTTCTCCAAGTTGCTGGGTCCATTAATACATCACTGAGATGCAATCCCAGCTCAAGGAAGACTTCAAGTGTTGGTACAAGCCTTAACCTTTAGTGACTGGGGTGACAGTGCCAAGTTCTGATAGGGTACAGAATAGTAAGGAGTGCCCTGGTTTGCAGACATATTGGCAAGCAAGGCCCTTGTCACAGATGTTTGATCCCTGAATGTGTTGATGGGCTATACTTCCAGAAGCAATCACGGGAAAAGAGAAAGAAAACAGAGAGAAAACTCCAGATAAAGAGTTATCAGAAGTGAAGAGAGACCACTGCGTTGCCGGGATGCTGTTCTCCGGTGGAGAGGTACACAGATGTGAGATGCCCCTCGCCCCAGCAGAGTCTGACAGTAGATCAGAGCCTACAAAGAAAGGCATCTGGCTTTTATTTGAAGTGAGAGCTTCTCACTCTCATTCCCTTTCAAGGATGTTGGAAAAAGTCCTTTCTCTGGGCTTCAGTTGAAGTGGCAGTCCCCTCTGTTCCCCTCAGGCACACAGCCCACACAGAATTTGAGCCTGGGGATTCAAGAGAGGAGAGGGTCTGAAACAAGAGACAGTGCGAAGAGTGTTTTATGGAGGGCTGCTGCTGTGTTCCCATGTCTGCCTTCAGCTGGCTTATGGAATGGCTGAGTCTGCACTGACTAGGTAAGAGACATGCTGTGGGGAAGGAATGAAAGGCAGCCAGGAGGTGAACACCTGCTGTGTTCCTTGGTACTGACTTCCCTCCAGGAAAGAAGTGCTGGTGAGCCACCTTAGTAGACCCTGAAGACCTTTGCAGATCTCATCCCTCCTGCCTGAAGCACTCTTGATTACTCATGACCACCTCTCAGCCTTGTCTCCCTTGCCCCAGGTCCACCCTGGCAGCCCTTATGCAGTTTGAGTGAAACCCAGTTTCGTCCCTTTTTCTCACTTCACCCTGCTCCTTCCATCCCCACCCTGCTGGACCCATGCCTTAGTTTCTTTTTCCTGTTGCTATGACAAAACTCTGGCAAAAGCAACTCAAGGGAGAAGGGTTTTCTTTGGTTCACAACTTCAGGGTTACACCCCACCATGTCAGGGAAGTCACATGACATCTCCAGTGAGAAGAGGAGAACAAGGAATGCGTGCATCTACTCAGTTCCCCTCTCTATGTGACAGTCTAGGATTCCAATCAGAGAATGGTGACACCCACAGTGGACGGACAGGTCTTCCCATCTCAACACAAGGTAATCTCCCACAGGTATGCCCATAAGCCCATCCCTCAGGTTATTCTTGGTTCTTATCTTATCAACTTGACAAGTAATACTATAACAACTAGGACTGAGCCTACCTCATTAGATAACACAGCAACTTCCCACTGAAAGAGGATACTAGACAACTGTCCCCTACCCCTGGAGTGTCCGTAAGGTAGACAGAGTGAATGGGTATCTTCTGTATGTACAGTACCTTCTTAGTTTACCCAGGTTTGTCAAGTGTTTGTTTTTCTCTTACCTTAGCCTGAGCTGAATTCTTAGAATTTATAAGTGATATGGGCTGGATAGGGTCCCCCCCCACACACACACAAAAAAAAAACTCTGCCTAGACAAAACTTCAGAATGTCACCTCATTGGGAAATGGGATCTTCATGATATTATCAACTGAGGTGAGATAAGGTTATTATGCCAAATTGCTCTGGTTCCTAATTCCAATAACAAGTGTCCTTTTAAGAATACCCTATAGAGACATGTGAGTCATGGAAGGGAAGATGGATGCATGCTGACAGAGGCAGAAGCTGGAGTGCTGTTTCAGGCCTGAATCATCAAGGGTGGGCAGGAAATGCCAAGGGTCCTTGTGCAAACAAGAATGGAATTTGCCCCAGAACTTTCCAAGAAAGTATGGCCAGGCTAATGCTTTCAGCTGCAACAAGTAGCCTCTAAGACTATGAGAGAATACAGCCTGTTGTGTGAAGTCACCCAGTCCACGACCACATGTCATGGAAGCCATAGGACACTGAAATCTGCCACCGTCCTTGGCTGCCAGCTCCTGGTTCCTGTGACTTGGTCTGTAAGTGTAGGCAATAAGTGAGTCTCAGGAAGGGTGTGTCCCAGCTCTATCTATCCAGGGAACAGCAAAGAGCTGTGGACTTTGGTCTAGGATCGGCTTTTTGGAACCTTAGCTGGAGATGGCTTAGGAAAACAGAGAGCAAGGTGAAAGACTGTACTCAAAGCCAAGGTGAGCGATGGGGAAGGCAGGGCAGGCCCTGAGCCTTGCAAAGCCCTCTGTCTCATCCCAGGGTCAGATGGGGAAAGGAAGGCCAATGCGTTTCTTCCCTCCATCTCCTCTTAACTTTTATGAAATGTAAGTGCTTGTGGCACTGCAATTCCTTTCTGAAATCCAAGGGGGGCCCTTAACATCACAAAGGGCAGAATTAAGCTGTGAAATTAAAGCCCCCAAAATATAAATAATAAATTCTCTCATTGGTGCCCAGCCCCAGCCAACATAAGGAAAACCTGAGTCCCTGCTGAGCCTTTTTATTACTTGAGGTATATGGAGCCTCTAATTTAGGGCTAAATATAAAACTAAAGCACACACAGCTGGACTTTCAAGTAGTTTCAAAGCACATTTAATACCTTCCCGAGAAACTTCCAGAATCTGAGCAGCCCTCGCTTTGCAGCAGTGTAAACATAAGTCGGGTGGACCTAACCTAACGTATGGGATTCAAAAGGATATTTAAGAGGGGTGGGGAACACACAGACTGAAGGCCCGCAGCCATCAAAATGCTGACCCATGCTCACCGGCACATGGTGTCCTTTGCCTTGTGGGTATAATAGAAACCAGTAGAGCTTGGTGGAAGGGGGAGATCAGGTGGGGAGAGTGCCAGGGAGGGCTGCCTTTAACCACAGCTTTGTCTGCCCTGTGTGCTTTTCAGTGCTGTCCCTACAGTCCTGGGCCAATGGAAAGTGAGAAAGAGTGAAGTTGGGCTGGCAGACATGAATGGATTCTCTGTTACCCGGGGAATTCTTCTTGAAGAATCCTGGGTACTGGTTTATGGTTTTGGATTGCCAGACACTTTCATTGATTTGTTAATGAGCCCTGAAGTCTCAGACTTCTGTTTGCAAAAGGCGGTTTTAGGGAATGCTATGTTATAATTGAGATATTAAATGTTATCCAAAAGGCTCTTGTATTGAAGGCGTGGTCCCAATACAATGCTCAGAGGTAGAGTTTTTGGAAATGATTGGACCATAAGGGCTCTGGCCTAAACACTGGTTTAATCCTTTGATAGATCCATGTTTTGACAACACTATGGGGAAGGAATGGAGACTAGGAGGTTAGATCTGCCTGGGGAGGCAGACACTAGGGAGCATGGCTTTGAAGGACATGCTTTGTCTCCAACCCCTTCCCCGCACTCCTTGTCTTGCTGCTTTCTGACCTCCCTGAAGAGAGCAACTTGGCTCCTCCATGCCTAGATCCTGAGACAGCAGGCAAAAGCTAATGGACACATTCTGGGATAGCACAGGGAACAAATCAAATAAAATTGGGAGACTTGTCTGTTAACTTGTCTGTTATGGAGAGATGGATGATGAAGAGCATAGCTACTCAGATAGCTACAAAATGCAACTACAGGTTGGTCAATATACTTCCCACCAGGGGGTAGAGTCTATGCTCCCTGTCTTTAATCCTAGTATGCCTGGGATGAATAATAGAATAAAATAGGGTCACATGTATCTCCTCTTAAGGCAAGTAGAACTGACTTTCTGTGATGACCAGGGTAGGGTCAGAGAAAACCTTGCCATGTCAGCTATGTGGTACTGTCCCATAAGACCCAACTTCTCAGAGACCATCAGGCTAGGGAGGCCACAGACCAAGCCCCATTGAGCCACTCACTCTGCCATTCCACATAACACACTGGAGGAGTGGGAAAAGTAATGGTGGGGGCCAGCCCACTAGATAGTCACTCAGTGACCTCCATCCATGGCCAACAGATTGAGAGATGAGACAAGGCAAGCCCTATCCAAAAAGATTTGCCCCAGAAAATGGTGGGATTTAATAAAACAGTGCTTGTTTTCTCCCAGTAGCACATGGGGTACTTTGTAACTTGGGAAACAGATAAATGACAGGGGCCAGACCTGAGTGATGACGGGATAAAATGAAACCATATACACTACATTCTGAGCACAGAGCCGGCTCTCAGTGGATGTCAGATCACGTCCCGTTCCCTGTGACAATAGACTTTGATTGCCTTTCAGTTTCACTGCCTATTTTTATACTGTGCGACTCTAAATCATAAATTACAAGCAGCTTAGCAGCCTCCGCTTCTTACCAAGCACTCTGGTTTTTATTGGGCTCTCAAAGTTAGAGAAAGACACACATGTAAATGGGAGCAGCTCCTCTGCTCTCCTCCTCCAAGGGCTCTGGAAGGAGGTTCTTCAGCCGGAATATCCTAGGTTCTGAATGTGCTTTGGGGCCCCGCAGCAGGTACACCATGGTGAACCAGAGGCTTTCTGCTGGGAAGTTTGTAAGCGATTTTTCAAGCAGTATCGGTTTTCTTTCCTAAGCGGCATAGATTTGTGAGCTGCAATGTGTTCTTTCGTGAAGGAAGCAAGCAGCTTCCCTTGGCAAGTCTCACCATGAAGTTATTTCTCGGATCCGCATCTAGAATTGGTTGTATAACTTGGTGATTGCCAGGAAGCATTTGGGAGCCAGATGGGCCTTGGCATGAACCCTGGCTTTTTTCCTTCCAGATGGAGAGAGCTTAGGTGGATTTTTGTATTGCTAAAAATCCTCAGTTTACACTTTTGAGAAATGGGAATAGTCGTAGTGCCTTCCTGCAGTGCCCTTGTGAAGATTAAATTAGGTAAATATGTGAGGCTCGGCTTGAAGTCAGAGCTAACAATAATTTCTCGACTAACACTATTCTCATCACTGGAGTCTGCACCGGTGAAGGTTGTTGGGTTTGGCACATGAAAACACAATACGCCTAGTGAAATTAGAATTTCAGACGCACAACAAACAGCATGATAGTATGTGCTAGACACTTTGGAAGCACGGTGAGCTAATCCTGAACACGTTTGTTACTTTTCATAAAGCAAAATATTCCCTGTTTTCCTACACCGTCCTCTGCCCAATTATCGTCAATGACGTTCATGACAAAGATCAATCTTTTTGCCGTCTGGATGTGTAGGTCACCCACGATCTGGTAAACACAGGCTCACATCTCTGTTTTCTCATCTTTAATGCAAACCCCCCATCTTCCATCTTCCTTCCTCCAGCCTCCGGCCTGATTCTGAACCCCTGGTAATGAACATTAGCCTGGAGGATGCTCTGGAGAGGATGAGCTGGGGAAGTTTCTCTGGAGCCCCACTGCTGCAGTTATTACATAACCAGCTCCCTCCAGCAGCATCATGAGGTTCACAGTGGAGAAACCTCCATTTGTACCCTCTCCAGCTTCCTCCGGTGCAGTGGCCCCCTCCTTTCCTATCTCCTCCCCTCCTCTCTCTTCATGCCTGAGGTCTGGCTCCACTGGAAGCTACCCCCCCACACACCACTCGCTCATTTTTTTTTCCACGTAATATACTGCAGTTTATTACATAAGTGATTTATTGCATGCGTCTTAATGTATAAGGGGCAAAAGTTGTTTAAAATAAATCCAACTGAGAGGATAATCTCTGTGGGCAAAATGTACTTGGACTTAATTTCTCTACTGGGTATTATACACTATATAATTGCCTTAAACAGAAGCTGCACACACAAATTTAGCTTGGCACCGATATCTGGCTACTCAGAACACTCAAGTTACACGCTGGGTTTTGCTACAAATCCTTTGCTCCCCCAGAAGAAACTCAACAGCATCCCTTAAAGAAATATTCAGCCTGCCTCTCCTGCTGAGATTGGGGGGCAGCAGGGCAGCCCATGGTAGCCTGGATGGAGGGGGTGGAAGATCCTTTGTCTTGGAGAGACAGCAAGGCTGTCAACTTATCTCTAGGCAGATCTGGTTTCTGAAATTCCATGGCTCCCTCACTGGCCCTGGACATGGGATATGCACTTAATTAAAGTTGATGGTGGCTTGCCCTTCTTTCTCCTACCGATTAATTAATTAATGTATTCATTGACTCTTTCATGCATTTATTCATTCAACAAATACTCTCTGAGCTGCTCTTGGGCCTTTGGGTGGTGGTGGGTCCTGGGAATATCAGAGTGAGCCATACACTGTTCATGGCTAACACCTATTAGAGACAGGCAGTCATTCAGCTGTCCTACCACACACCATGTGACAGTGCCAAGAGGAATAAGTACATGGTACTCTGAAAGTCTGTAGAAGACAAAGAAGCATTTCACAGGAGTAGCTTTTAGCCAGTATATTAGTTAGCCATTGCTGCTATAACAAATAAATCCAAGCTTAGACACTTAAAGCAATTCCACTCTATAATTGTGGAGGTAAGAAATTCAAATATATCCTTAAGTCCATGTGTCAGGGACTCTGGTTCCTTGCAGAAGACAAAGGGGATAATTTTATTTATTTATTCACTTGTTCATTCATTCATTCATTCATTCATTCATTCATTTGATTTTTCCAGACAGGGTTTCTTTCTTAGTTAGTTGTTTAGTTTTTTGAGGCAGAGTTACACAGAACTCTGTGTAACAGTTCTGGCTGTCCTGGAACTTGCTTTGTAGACCAGGCTGGCTTAGAACTCCCTGAGATCAGCCTGCCTCTGCCTCCAGAGAGCTGGGATTAAAGGCTTGTACTACCACGGCCCAGCTTCATGACCTTTTTTTGTCTTTAGAAGTTACTGGCCTTTCTTAGCACAGGCCCCTTCTTCCATCTGCAAAGCTGGTAAGATCCAGCCAAATCCTTTGCCTGTGCAACTCCCTATGATTCTTCAGCATCTCTGGTCCCCATTGTAGGAAACTGGTGATAAAACTGGACCTACCAGATCATCAAGAATAATTTCCCAAGTTGAAGGTCAGCTGATAAGCAACCTTAGTCTCCCCTATAACTTCATTTTGTTTTCTAAGTAACCTAAGATATTCGAAGGATCTGGGCTTATGACATGGACATTTTTGGGAGCCATTATCTGCCCACCACAGACAGGATCTAAAGAGAAAGAAGATGGTGATTATCACAGGCAGAAGTGGAACCTTGTGGGGTATGGTTTCAACAATGAGTTGCTGAGACATGCCTGGGAAACCAAGCTAATGGGGTTGAAGAAGTGAGGAAGGATCTAACCCCCGAACACGTGGGTCAGCCATATGAAAGGTCTGCTCCTTGCTCCAAAAGGCTGACAAAATAAACCATTTAGATATTCCAGGGGAGGAATGACCACTCAGCTCTACTAAGGCACAAGACTACAGATGCAGTTGCTTTATTACTCACTAGAGGAAGGAAAAGTGCTGCTAATTAAAATAAGTTTATTTGGCATCGGTGGAAGCACACCTGTAACCTCAGTACTCAAGAGGCAGAGGCAGGAGGATAGAAAATCAGAGGCTAGCCTGTGTTCCATAATGACATTCTCTCTTAAAAACTAATGGCCAGCCCATTGCTTTCTCATTGCTGTGAGCAAATACCTACCAAGAAGCAACTTGAGGAGGTGGGGGGGGCAGATTTTCACTCACATTTTAAGAGTACTGTCCATACAACAGGGAGGCCACTTCAGCACAAGTGTAAAGTGGCTGGTCACATTGCATCAACAGTAGGAAGCAGGCAGAGATGAATCCTGCTACTCAGCTCACTTTCTCCATTTGGGGCAGCCTGGGGCCCCAGCCCATGAAATGATATTACCCATATTTAGGGTGGGGTCTCCACACTTCAAATAACCTAGTCTAGCTACTCTTGCATGGGCATGCTCAGAGGTTTGTCTGCTAGGTAACTCTAGAACCTGTCAAATTGACAGTCTATATTAACCACATAGCCAGGGATGTAGATCAGTGGTAGGATGCTTGCCCAAAGCAGCAAAGCTCTGAGTATTATTCCCTGCACTGGGGGTGGGGGGGTCAAAGACAAGGCAAGATGCTATCACTGCGAATTTATAGTTTATACTTATTTCAAGATCTCTTTTAGACTGAGAGTTTGCATTTTGCTATAGATAGCTCTTATGCATACAGTAAAAATATAAGTGAAAGAGGAGTGTGGAAAAGTAATTACGGTGTTCCTAAAATTTCTCCACCTTCAAAGTCCTCTATCCCTAGAATAACTGTAACTCTGAATCATCAAAGCCCAAGTGTCTGCAGGCATGGTTTTATTTTATTTAATTTTAATTTTTAAAATTTTTTCTTTGCACCATTGGGAGCCATGGGGGGTGTGGTCTTTCCTAGAAGAATTCTGCAAATATGTGAAGCAAGCTAATTTTGAATAACACTTCCAGAATCAAAAATTTCTAGCCCATGGAACTTTCCAGAATAAAAGCTCTAGGATGGCAGACCTATTTGCCCCTCTCTTCCAATGATCCCTTAGCTCCTAGAAGGCTGAAGACTCTGGTATTCTCCCTGAGGCTTTCTTGGAAGCTGCTGACACTTACTCTGCAAGTTTCCCAGCAGGTTCTTTGCATGTTTTCTCAGCACACAGACAGGAACAAGCATGGCATCACCCCACCCATCTAAGGATGACTTCCAGAAATGGGCACATTTCAGAGATGCCAACAGAGTGGATGCACCTGAAGGTTAAAGATCAGATATCAGATATATGTGTTCCAACAGTCATCCATTCAAGCAAGACTCATTCACACACTGGAAGTTGCAAATAGCAACTTATTTACTTATTCTTCCTGAGGACTGTGTGGCCACATTGCTGCATGCTTCGGAGTCAGCTAGTTCTTGCCAAAATCATCGGGGTATAACTACTATTATCATTATCATACCTATTGTACATACTGAGAAACTGAGGCTTGCCTAGAACTCTAGACTTTTCTAACATTAGAACACCAGATGGGAGAACCAGATGTGAATTCAGAAAGAGTACTGATTCTTCTTTCTTCTTTCTTTTTGTCTGTCTATCTTAACTCCTCAGTGCAGAAGAAATATTTAAAAATCTTAGAGTACCAAGTTCCTTCCACAAATGTGTGTGCAGCACCAGGCTTTGCTCCGGGCACCAGGATAGAAATATGAGAGAAAAGAAAAACAAAAACAAGCAAATAATAACAACAACAAACCCTGAAATTTTCACTGCAAATGCCGATTCTAAAGAAGGAGGCAGAGGCTAGCCCACAGAACCAAAGGACCAGAGGCAGAAGCTAGCCCGTAGGACCAAAGAGGGTAAACAACACTCCAAGCATGTTTGGGGTACAGCTGAAGAAGAAAAAAAAAAACCATTTTACCCTATTGTGCAATTTTCTCCTTCAAGAATCTTGGAGGCTCAACATTAGCCTGCAAACATTCAGGCATTCCCAGGAAGGGAGCATGAAATCTGCATAGAAAATCTATTTTGGTCCCCAGCCCATTTTCAGTTGGCCTTTGTAGTTGCTATCCTCCCTCAAGCCTGCCTGAGCATCATCTAGGGGACCAAGAGAAAAGGGGAAGGGAATAACCACATGTCCAACATACATTTGACTTCTTGGTGTGATTATTAGTGAGCACCACTGCATACACACATCTTTAGGTTAAAATTAAGAAGAAAAAAAAAAGAATTCAAAGAGGATAAAATTATTCTCTCTCTCTCTCTGTGTGTGTGTGTGTGTGTGTGTGTGTGTGTGTGTTGGGGGTGGACTTGCCTGCCATGCATGAGATCTTGGATTCCATCCCAAGAACCAAAATAAATAAAATTAAATTAAAAGAAAAACAAAACTCTAGAGTTGAAATCCCAGGGTATCTGGAACCACAATGCTATATGGAGATAATGATTATTCTTATTTAAAAAAAAAATCTGTAGGCTGTCACCAGGATGAAGATAAAAATCCATACTGTAGATCTCTCTGATTAGCTACAAACACATAGCAGATACATAGTCACAAAGCTGATACCAGGATGGGTTTTCAAGAGATAATTTTATCTATGAAAGTTCTTCTTTAGGAACATTTATTTTAGAATCATTTAAATTTTATTTTCAGTTGGTTTTGATGGCCTGCTGCAGAGGTACCTTTCTCCACCTCCTCCCTGAAAGCAGGAGCCCCTCCCCACAACCTCACAAGCCACTTGAACATATGTCTACATGGAAGAGCATTAGATTGTTAAAGCAGATGGTGGAATGCTTCGGAATCTGACAGCCTGCTCTGACGGCACTATCAGCAGACAGGGCTTGCCAGGGACACGCATTTCAGGGAAAAGCTGCCAGGGAGAACAGATCTTTGCTTCACCCTCCAAGGTGCAGAGAAGGAGCTTATGTTTGAAAACAAGTAAAGTGTGCCCCCCCCTCTCTCTCTCTCTCTCTCTCTCTCTCTCTCTCTCTCTCTCTCTCTCTCTCTCTCGCTCTCTCTCTCTCTCTCTCTCTCTCAAATGAGGATGCGGCTCGGCAGCATTTACGGCACATGTGTTGTAGGCTGGGGAAAATATTTTGCGAGCCATGGTTCTATAAACAGTACAGAGTTGGGGTGTTTTCCATCAGAGGCAGGTGGGAAGTCAGAGAGGAGGCAGTTGGGAGAACCGCCGAGTAGCCTGTTTCTGTAGGCTCTGGGCTTTCCTTCACTTTCTTCAGTCTGTGTTTCCCAAGCTGTCTCTACACATTTGGGGGCCGTCATCTAATACTGACTCTTGTCCTATAAAAGTATGGAGAGACTGAAATCAGTGATTCAGGCTGCTTGCCCACAGGTCTGGCTCTAGGGTAGACACTGATGCACCTGTCCATTGCAACACACTGAAACAGTTTTACACACAGTAAAGTTGGGGGTCAAGTATAAAGAAAATCTGAGCCAAACTAGGTGAGTCTGGATGGGGACAGTACTGTGCCTCATAGCTGATGGGTCTCTTTTCCACTGGCTGCTATGGCACAGTAGAAATACTGTCCATAAAGCAAGAGCCACCTTTTGTGGAGTATTCGGCTGCACGGGAGCCTGGCTCACTCTGTTTTCAAGGTTACTTCATCTTCAATGTTTCTAAATGGAGATTCTATGCAAGGAAGATGAGTCTCAGTAAAGAAACAAACAAACAAAATCTATGTTTGTCTGACTCCCATAGAAGGATTTGCATTTTGCCAAAATAACTTTCAAGCTCTGGCTTTTTCTCACTCTCGTCTTTTCCTCCTGAGAAGTGAAAATATCATCCCTTTGCCAGCCAAGGTTTAGCCCCGTGCTGGTCTCCACCTCCCTTCCAGTCACAGAAATATCCTTTAATAAATCAATGGAGCTGTCACAGGCACACAAATGCAAATTCATTCTGAAATGGTCCCATCTGAGGTCATACCATCCACACACAAAAAAATCTATAGCTGGCATTTTCTAATTCCTTCAGGCCACTATGGGTGGGTCTCCTTTACACTTGCAATGGTGCCCTCTTTCAATTTGCATTTAAAAGACAGTAAATTGCAGGCTCCATAAACATTTTTATAGTGATTTATTGAAGACTAGAATGTCACTGGTGTTCTTCACACTTAACCAGGCCTGAGAATCAAATGCTGTTTGTATATGATATCTCTCTGTCCCCATCAACCCTGTGAGGACAAGTCAGTCTACAAGATATCTTTTCCTTTTTCCTTTCTTCTTCCCCTTTTCCTTTTTCCCTCCTTTCCTTCCACTTGCCTTCTTTCTGTGGAACTAGATGCCATATTTATCTTGCAATTACAAGGAAGCACATTTTTAGTCACCAAGTCCCAACTTTCAGCTTAGGACTTTTCAAAAGAACTCGGTTTTTACCAGCCAGCACAATGGACAAGCCATTCTCTATCACAGCTGAAGAAAAAGAGGAAATAAATGAAGGAGAGAAGGAAAAAAGGAAGGAAGGAAGGAAGGAAGGAAGGAAGGAAGGAAGGAAGGAAGGAAGGAAAGAAGGGCAAAATACAAAACAGAAGCTTTCTTTTCCTCCTTCCAGTCTGTACCCTGCTCACTGGAAAGGGTCCCTACACTTCTACTACAGTGTTAGACTACAGGCAGAAGTAGCCAGGGTCCCCAGACTCCTCTGCTAAACCCTCAGAGCAAGTACTGGGCACCTGCAGTAGAACCTGTGGTATGGAAATAATGCTAGCAAAGTGGATCTGGGGTCAGAAAGCATTTGTGCTACTTCCCCGCCAGCTAAGTCACAAAAGGAGGTGCAGAGCCAAGACACACTGTTTATCTAAGGGCACAGCGGACTCCTTGGCATCCTTCACCCTTTTTACTGGGGGTGGGGAGGGTGCACACCGGGAAAACCTTTCTGAGCACATTGTGCAGAAAGGAAAAGGAGAGGGGCTGAGGGAAAGAAAAGGAAGAAAATAAAAGGCTCTGCACCTCATCTGCCCTTCCAGTGTCCAGAAGGGAGGATTTCTTTCCATCTTTTTCACATTATAATAATGGCTTTGCGGCTTCTGAAAGGAGTCCCAGTATAAGCGCAAATGTTGCATGACCACGGAGAAACCCCGGTCTTTGTCGCACCAGTGAAAGTCCTTCTCTGCCTGCGTCTCCCTGCCATTAACTGAGATGAAATGAGTTTTTCCCCCTTTTGATTCCACCCCCCACTGCCTATTACAGTGTGACGCGATTGGGCTTCCCAGCCCATTATTTCATGGAGGGTTCTTTTTATTCTGGTTTGGGAGTTCGCGCCTGCAAGGTTATCTGCACACAAAGCAACGCCTCACTCAGGGCATTCTTTTTTTTTTTTTTTTTTCTGAAATCTGATCTCAGTGATAGGAGCAAGAGCATTGGCATTGCATTTGTCAGATAAGTAGCTAGGTGCCGAGTCGTAATTTCTGTGACTTCAGTCAGGGCTCCCTGTTAAAATATGTCAACCGATAAATGTAAGACAATATATATATTATATATATATATATATATATATATATATATCGTTTGTATAAAATGTGCTGTCCTATTGCCTTAAAAAAAAGAACATTATGCCCTCCCCCCTTCCTGGGGGAGGCACCTTCCCAAATTCAGATGTCTGTTTCCTGATATGTATTTCCTAACAGTTCTTTTTGAATGGGGTTGTCACTCCAGGGCCACCTTTCAGTTTGCTGGGAGGGAAAAACAAGAGACTGATACAGAGAGATGAATGTAGCACAGCTTGTCTGAAAGGACCCAGAGGAATTCCCATCTCCTGCTTTATCCTACATTATTAGGAAACATTTCCCGATCATAACAAGTAAATAAATCAAATCCAAAGTGGGGCTCCGGTTAGAAGCAGAGTCAAGGAATTATAGGACAGATGTCTAGAGGGCACCATAGTGGCACCCCATGTTCATAGGGACAGGGCCATGCTGCCAGCTTGCTCAGGGAACAATGCCTCACTGTTTCCATGTGAGAAGCAGTCAACTACAACTTCAAAAATGTCTGTGTCCCTCAGACATGAGAGGAACACAAGAGGCCAGCTGGCTCCAGGATGGACTTTGGGCTGCTCTCAGATTCTTATGCCATCGAAGCCATCCCCACACACGGGAAAAGCCACCTTGAGCCATGCTGGTGAGCGTGTTACATAAATATTAACGGGAGGCAGGTTGCTGGAGCCCCTGTGTGTTTCTTTCCCCACTGGTGGCAGCCACACAAAGCCACCAGTGACAAAACTAAGCGGCGCAGGCCCACTCAGGAGCCAAGTGCCAAGGAGAGCAAGGAGCAAGGTCCTGTCCCCATCCCTGTGCGAGGGCCGTACACCCAGGCCTGCAGCTGATAACACTGTAATAGCCCTCCTTTGAGAATCACGGTTCCCGCCTGCTGATTAGTCATTTATCACACCTGGCAGCATGGCCGAACTATAATTACTCTTCTCTTATCCTACGGCACTGTCATGTCCAAGAGGAGAGGTGCGGCAGAGTCCCCAGTTAATGACACATTACCCTCTTGACAAGCACTTAAAGGTTTTATTGTAAATATTCAAGATATAAAACATCCGAGATTCCCTTTTTAATTATAAAAAGCAATTTCATGGCCTCCCTTCCCCAACCTGCCCCCCCAACCCGCACCTCCCCAAATAGTAAAGTTTCTGCCTCCCTTATCCTCTGCTTACCGCAAACAAACTGATGTCCCTTTGTCACGTAAACTCATTGCTACAAGTTAACTCGGTATCTCTACGCAATTATCAGACATATTGCCTATGAAATTGGTAATTTAAACACACATCACATTTCCACAAAAGTTAAATTTCCGCCCCGAAAGAAGGGGAAAATGTGCATTTATATGAAAAATTATATATGAAAAAAAGCCTAAAATGCAGCATAAATAGTCTGGTTTTCCTCGTTGGAAAGTGAAGGGGTGGGGGAGTCATGGCATCATTTTTATTTTTTTTAAAAGATGAGCTTCTAACTGAAGTAAAAATTATATGCATATATTTTTTATAAACTAAAAAATTGGAAATTTGTGGGTCGTTAAATCCTGATTGCCTACTTATAAGGTTTGGGGAGAAAAGCCAATGTAGCATCCAGCCATGCCCAGGGCTATTTCTGTAGCTCAAGGAGGGTGCGGCAGATACTTCCCTTAGGGAGAGAGAGACCTGGCAGGCTGCTCCATCTTGCCACCTTCCTGCTAGTATTTATGAAACCATCTTTCTGCTGAGCCAACCTTCAGTTAGCTTTCAGGCTACCATGGACCCACTTCCATCTGGGGATTAGGACGGAAGGATGGGAAGGGGTGGTGAGCCAATGGTAATTAAATCTTTCCTTCTGACAGAGGGAAATTAAATGCACATACCCACTCACACACATATCACACATATCACACACACACACACACACACACACACACACACACACACACACACACACGAGCTCACTGGAGTCAAATCTGCTCTAACTGCCCACCCACCAACACCACACACACACACACACCACACAGAGAGAGAGAGAGAGAGAGAGAGAGAGAGAGAGAGAGAGAGAGAGAGAGAGTTCCCAAGTGTACATTGCTTTACACTGAGAATGTGGACAGGGATGCAGGGATGAAGGTTCAAGTGTGCTGTTTAGGTATTTAAGACTGTGGTGCTTTGGCTAATGAACTGTATGGACAATGACAGAAAGCTTCGAGAGCATGCAATCCTTAAGTTTAGTATCCAGGAAGCTGTAGTGAAGTATGAAGACATGGGGTTCTCTCTCTCCCTCCCTCCCTCCCTCCCTCTCTCTCTCTCTCTCTCTCTCCCTCCTCCCTCCCTCCCTCTCTCTCTCTCTCTCTCTCTCTCTCTCTCTCTCTCTCTTCCATAAATCCTTAGCATTAGTGTCTCTTCTCAAGCCAGCTGCTCATGAACCTTGCTTCCAGCTCCCTTCCATCACTCATCTGATGGTCTTCCAGATGCTTTGAAGTTCAAGAGCATCTCTCTCCTGGATGGAGGAAAACCTTTGCTCAAAGTCCATGTGATATTGAAGCACAGCCTGGGGCTAGGAATCAGAACCCCTAGCAGCATCGGGAAATGCAGAGTACCAAGACTCACAAAGGCATATAGCAGCCAACATATGTGTAAACGGTGGAGTCCACCCCTCTTGAATGCCAGCTTGCTGGCGGTGGGGGTGGGGAGCTCTCCCTTCACTTTTAGAGAGGAGGTCTTTTGAGAAGTAGGGCAAGGACAAGAATAACAAGGAGATGATAATTTGCCAGCAAGGTGCAAAGAAAAGCTTCAGCTTTGCACAAAGACCCTGAAACTGGAAACCATGGGGGCTGTGGTGGGCTGCTGTCACCTCGAAGAACACTATATAGAAGAGGGAACTGGCCTTACAGAAAACAGAGAGAGCAAAGGTATGCAAAGACAGGCATGCCAGAACCTTCCAAGTTTAGGGCCAGCATCCACACAGGCTGTGTGCTTGCTGCAGTGATCTCTATGATACATGGTTCTTTTTACTGCTGAATCTTTGACATCTAACATGCACAAGGCACTTGCGTTTCAGGAATGAATTCGTGCCTGCATTCAAAATCAAGGCTCTAGGAAATCAGGAGGGAAAGAAAATCCCTCAAGGTAAGTATGATGTCAATATTAAAAGCCTAGGTCTAGAATCACCTAGCAGCAGAGGGTAACACCATTCCATGGGCTGGGAATCCTTGCTCCAAACTAAAAGGAGAAAGCTGGTTTCTGTTTCTTCCACCATGACTTCCTCACCCTAAATGGACTGTACACTTAACCTGTGAGAGAAAATAAATTGTTCCTTCCTTAAGTTGCTTTTTTCAGGTATCGTCACTGCAATGAGAAGTGATAGTTTACACTACCCTACACATACACACACACACACACACACACACACACACACACACACACACACACACACACTCAATAACAAATACTCAAGCACCCACTGAGAAGTACTAACAGGAATGTTATTAGGTGAGAACAAGGGAAAGTCTGTGGGGTCCCGTATGACCATGAACATGAATTGGGTGATGACAGGAAGACAGACATGACCATTCCAGCTGAGGTTTGCCAAATGCTCAGATGGACAGGGTCATGAGTCCAGCCCTTTGGAAGGGGCCAAGCTGTCCATCTCTATCTTGTTGGACTTTCTCGTCACCACTCAGGTGTTGATCCCACGCTTTACCTTTTACAAAGGAGACTGAGGCTCGGAGAGGCAGATGGAGGATCCCAGATTTGACAGACTTTGTAGCCATATCTATCCACTCCACCAAGTGGGAAGACAGGAAACCAACCTGAGATGTTGCTTAGACAGTGGCTAAGATTCTTCCAACTTTCTCTTTGAGTTTGACTTCAAGGGTTGAGTCACCATCACTGCCTCAGTCCAGTCCTTCCCTTCACCTTTCCATCATGTCTCCTCTTTGGGAACCCAGCTGAAGGCTGCCATGTTTTTGCCTGTCCCCTGTGTACCTTTCTCATTTCAAAGGCACTTTAGGAATCTAATGAAATAACCAAGATCTGAACATGCTGTCCTTCCCAGGTTGTTGGTCTAGAGACAAGCTCGCTCTGGAGTTGTGTTCCTCTTACTCAGTGTGGCGCCCCCCTCTCTTCCGGGAAAATGATCACATTGTGTTCATCGCCTGTTATTTATCTGCTTGTTTGATAGATGCCAAATGAGCGTGGAGAGAAAAGCCCAGAAAGACTGCAACAGAGGTGCATTGAGACCATAGAGGACACCCAGGGATGTGCCACCAAGTGCTCCTTCCTTTTCTCTTCCTCTCTCCCTCTCTTCCTTCTTCCCTGTTTCTTCCCTTTCCACCCCTTCCTCTTCCCTTCCCCCACTCTTTCTTCATTGTATGTTTTTCTTTCATTTCATTCTGCTGCATTCTGACCTGTTCACTAAACTGACTTACAACTTGGGTGGTGACAGAATTCCCCTGGGGCTTTGGGGGCTCCCCAGGGTTAACAAAGAGCTGTTGTCAGTGTGATGTGCTGCTTCATGTTGATAAAATGCAATCCACTGAGTCTGCAATAACACAGCTGTGGACCTTTAGTGTCTCAGGATTCTAGAAATCCACTGAAGCTAGACCTTGACTGTGTGCCCAGAACTGCATCTTCCAGAGGCACATGGAGGGGTGCCATGGGACCCATGGCTGAGAATCAAAGTACAGTGAGGCTTCATGGGAGGAAGAGACTGGAAGATGGAGGCACTTGGTCTGAACTACCTTCCCTCTCATCATCAACTTCTCTGTGTGCCTGATGTATTTCTTTCCCTTCTGGGCAGCTTCCTGGTTGCAGGTGGTTTCTGTCCCTCCTTGAATAGAGTCCCAAATAAATGCCCAATTCCCAACTCTGTAAGACTTCTCAGTTTCAGGGTTTATCCCTAATTAGTGATCTTTCTCTTAATTTCTCATTTTGATTTCTCCATGAGAGTTAAACACATTATGCTCACCCTGATACTTGACTGAGGGTGGAGTCACCATGCTGTGGGCAAGGAGCCCTAGCAAGAGAGAACAGGCGAGGGCCCGGTGGCCTGGTGGCCCAGTGGCCACGGTGAGGCTGATGCGCCTGTGTGGTACAGGGTTTCCCAATGGCCCTGGAGGTAACTCTGTTCCAGGGATCCAAGGAAGTGGAAAGGATCATGGTGAACATATGTAGAGCATGAAGTATCTGATTTATGACTGAAGTCAGCTAACTAAAAACAAGACCTTCAGGTTTAACTAGAATTCTTGGAGCTACTCAAAGTAAGGATGGTCAGCGCTGTGCAAATGGAACACTACTACCCATTTGTTATGAAAGTGGAATAGAGGAAGGGTCCAGTATCTACAGAAGCTCAAGCATACTGATAATTCTGCTAACAGGTTCCCTAAAAGTCATAGTTAGTTCTCCAGGTTGGGTGGGTACTAGAGTCACTGAAGTTCCTGTAATAGCTTTCTGCTTCCTTCTCTCTGTGAAGATTCAAGTCTTCTCGGCACTGGGGAGTCCTCAGGGCTTGTTTTCAATTCAAAATAAAATCATTTCGCTACAGCTGGAAAGAAACAGCTGCATCTGCCTTGCCCAACTCCTTTGAGACAATGATAATTTGGTACCCTCTTATCAGCACTCTGCTCCTGTGATGGGTAACAAGGATGATGACAGGCAAGGAGTAGGCCACGGACTGTGAGAGGCCTCTCTCTTTGGGAAGAAACTTACCCAATGGTTATGTTGGAATCCAATGTCTCCCTAACCACCTACTCTCCATGCCCAAGAAAGCTGACCCATAGGAACAACAGCATCAGTGATTCTCTCTCTTTTAAATTTATGGTTTCTCTAAACCCTAACTTGACCTTCACAAACATTCTCTTCATTATTAAACTGTCCTCAAACCCCTCATGTGCAGCCTCTTGCCTTCTGGAACAGAGGGAGATGAAAAGAGGCAGGATGTAGCTTCTGGCCTTACTGTCACCTTATTCCAAGCAGCAGACCCCCATGGTGCTGCACTCACTGTTTAAACAAGGGAAAATCCTGCTGGAAATTTTTGGAAAGTACATTTTTAAAAAGTTGGATGATCCAACAACCCAAGAGGAAAAAAGTAGCAGAGTATGGTCTGACACAACACAGCAAGTCGCTCACTAACACAAAATGAATGCACTTTACTTTGCCTCTCGTTGCACAGAGTCCTACACAGAACTAAGACGCAAGCAGAGTCAAAGGGGAAAACATCATGAAACATGAGGGACCACATGAAAAAGTCCTTGAAGAAGTCTTTTTCAATTGTCCCCAGCCCACAGGTTTTATAGGACAGTCTAAACTTTCAGTAAAACATAGGATTTTAAAAATGAGGCACCCTTGATTTTATAACCCATTTATCTCAGCCCTTTCCAGAATTGCTTGAGAAAGCAAAGTAGGAGGCAAGGGCTCCAGAGTGACCATACAGAAATAATGTGACTTTGCTTTAAAAAGATGTGTGTGTGTGTGTGTGTGTGTGTGTGTGTGTATGTGTGTCCCCTTCAACTACTGTTCAACATAGTTTGTAAGACAGAGTTTCTCACTGAACCTAAAGCTCACTGAACCTAAAGCTCACTGATTTGGGTAGACTGGCTGCCCAGCAAGCCCCCAGGATCCCTGTGCCTCTTCCTGCCCAGCAGTACTAGGACTGAGATGCCTGCCAGTAGCCATCTTTTTACATGGGGTCTGGAGACTGGACTCAGGTCCTCACGCTTGCACAACAAACATTTTACCAAGTAAGCCATCTCTCCACACTCTTAAAAAGCAACTTTGGGGCTAGAGATATGGCTTAGTGGGTAAGAGCATTTTCTGTGTAAGCATGAGAACCTGGCTCTGAATCCCCACAACCCATGTACAAAAGCTAGGTGAGGCTACATATGTCTGTAATCTCAGTGCTGGGAGGCGGTGACAAGAGGATCACTCTGTCTCTAAACATAAGGTGAAAAGCAATGGAAGAAGACACCCAGCATTGACCTCTGACCTCTACACGCACATATATACATGTATACATGCTCCCACCCACACATAAACACACATAGCAGAGTAGTGCTTTAAAATCTCTTGTAGTGACAGAAAGGGACTGTGTGTGGCTTTCAGCATGTACCCCAACCTTGACCTCTCGGGTCCCTGTATTAATGAGGCGTCTGGAGTCATACCCATGTTTGAAAGTGAAGGAAAGTGCCTGGTGACTTATTGATGTTGGCCATGGCACTAGACAACGACACCAAGTACCTGGTGCATGTGACATTCTACTTCTTACTCTCACAGTCTAGAAGTCGCTTACCCAAAACCATAAAAGGACATCCCTTAAATAGTAAATGCGCAGTACAGCCACAACTCATTTAGGGGATCATGGGCCTGGAGTCTAAAGAGAGCAACCAGCTAGCGTCTGCTAATTTTTCTTGTACACAGACATAATATGAGAGGTATGCCTTTCTGGGACTAGGAGTCAGGGAGATGTACTCCGGGTCACTTTCAAAACTACAGGTCTCTAAACCCTTCTGCCTATGGTGTCCTGTAAAACTGATTAATTAGTTTCAGTGTTCCATCATCCCATGTTGAAAATTGCAAGTGTCTTGTATATGTAAAAAATATCAACATTTGACTCATCTCACGTAGGGAACCGCTGACAGAGCCAGGAGGAGGAGGAGGGGGGTGGGGCTCCTGTCCCTGAGCCTGCTCCAGCTGATCTTGACATCCCCCCCCACCCCACCATGTTCCCATGCAATGTAGAACAAGCCTGTATTACATATCTTTGTGACCCTGAGATGTCTTGCAAATTCACTCGGCAAGGAGAATTGGAGGTCAGCGTGATGCATTGTGGGCTCTGAGCCATGACCCTTTGCCACAGCATCACATTCCTGGTTCAGTCAAGGTCTTTGTCTCCTCTAAGAGATCCTGGTTGATTGAACAGGACGAGGCAGTCAGTTGGAACTCCGGCACTGGCTGTAACTTCTGCACTCCAGCTGGAGAGAGTGGTCAGCATTCTGAGGAGGGGGGTGGGGTGTGGGGGCTCCTGGGAAATCAGATGCTCCTGTTCTGACTTCAGTCTACTCGTGGCAAGGGGAGATCTGGACCAGCCCTTGACATGGTTATTAGCCCTGTGGTTGTTGACAAACCACATCTGAGACTGTGCTACACAGTGCCCTGTGTGCTGGTGACCAGACTTACAGGCTCAACTGCTTCCTCTTTCCTGACATAATGGGCTGTGACAGAGCGACAGGACAGAGTGTTTGCATTTGTGCCCATAAAAACCTTGAGGAAATAGAGATCTCTCTAGAATTTAGCCCTGGGAGGGATAGCATGCAGCTATCAGGCAGCCTCTGTTGCAGCTAAAGTTGCTGAAATGGTCACAAAGTCGGAAAACTAGATGCCAGAGCATCGCTCCCCAGAAATTGTGATGGGGGGCAGAGGTTCAGTGACCCCTGGACCTGAGCTAGGGCTGCTTTTTTTCTCACTCAAATGTCAGCCAGTATCTTCTTAAAATGTCAAACAAATTTCAGTATTGGAACCTTAATGAGCCAAGAGCAAAAAGAAGAAATCCTTACCTTCCCCCATTCTCCCTGACCCCTTTTCCTTATCTTTCTCCTATCTATTTCATTTTCAGTACACACTCACCACTCCAAATGCCAGGTACCAATCCCCAGGTGTGACTGCAGAAATCTGAGATGCCGGGCCAGCAACATCTGATCACTTCCAAGTGAGGGATGAGATGAAAGAAAGAATGTGAATTTGCACATCTTCTATGTTTAACGATCTCCTAAGAGTTAGTTTGTGTGGTGTTAAGTAAACCAGTAAAGATAAGATGGGCATAGTGGCACAAGCCTGAAAACCAGAGCTCAGAAGGCAAATTACAGGAAGATCAACAAAAGTTCAAGGCCGACCTGGCTTACTCAGAGAGTTCCAGGCCAACCATGGCAAACAGTGAGATTTGTCTCAAAACAAAACAAAACAAAACTAAACTACAAGGCAAACAAACACCAGCAAGACAGAAATTCTGATTTGGCTAAGGAGAAACAGGCAATGTCACTCTGAATCTCTGCCTAGGGTTATCACACAGGGCAGATGTTAAGAAACAATGCTTCAGTGCTCAGTCTGCTGTATGTTTTTATGAAGTTTTGTCAACACAGGCCACATCCATTCGTTGACATATTGTCTGCAGCAGCTTTTGTATTAAAATAGCCAAGTTGAGTATTGTAAGGAGATCATGTGATGAAATATGACAGTATTAACTAACTGACTCTTTATTTTTAAAATGTTCAGGGATTCCTGATATAGACGGCCTGTGGTATGGGGTGAAGTAGAGCTCAGATAGACTTTTGATTGCTGGTGAAGTCCCAGTGAAATCCAAGCCATACAGTGATTTTGGCAAGTGTGGATTAAGAGCAGGTGTCATGTGATCACACTGGACTTAGAAACAAAAGGCAGCAGACAGTTCTCTAAACGTTAGCAGACAGCCTTCTCAAAACACAGTGATATTTCCCTGTAAGCAGTGCTCAGGGGGCTGAGGCTGGAGAACAATGAGTTTGGGGCCAACCCATTTGTAAAAAAGAAAGAGGAGGAGGAACAGAGAGAGAAGGAGGAGGAAGAGGAAGACAGGAAGGATGAAGAGGAGGAGAAAATGGAAGAAGAAAAGGAGGAAAAGGGGGAGAGGAGGAAGAGGGGAGGAAGGGGAGAGGAGGAAAGGAAGAAGAGAAGGAGGGGAGAAGAGGAGGGGAAGGAGAGCAGGAGGAAAAGGGGAAGGTGGTACAGGAGGAGGAATGCTTTACCTATTTTGCATTTCCACATTTGATAAGACAATGTCACCCAAAACAACACAAAAATCTTGAAGTCAGAGGCATTATCACTGACCTAAGGTTGATCTGGTCCATGCAGCCATGCAGTGATCCCCAGCTCCACCTACAATTTAGTAGAGTGATCTTGCAAAGCTCAAAGCAAGCCATTCACTGTGTCACAGAGACATGCTGGGATCCCAGCTTGCCTGACGCTATACCACTACCTTCTTTCATAATCTCATTGTCTCTTCTATGCTGAAAGGGAATGTGTACGATACTCATCCAGTCCTCACTGACAAACACACAGTACCATACACTTCCTGGGATGGCCACCCTAACAAAGAATTGATGCGACTTAGGAAAGGGAACCATGGAAGAAAGCTGAGGCTAGGATGAGAAAACCCTGGCTCCAGGCCTGCCTTCCTTCCCAGCTTGTTAGTTGTCCTTGGATCCACTACTAACCTCCATCCAAAGTTCCTAGTAACTAAAGGGGTAAATGGTTTGTGTATCTAAGGTCTAACCCTCAGCTCTTTCTGATTCTGTGATTGTTGTGAAGGAATTCTCAGTGGTAGAGCCTGGTACTTCCTGAAATAAGAGGTTCTAGGATGACTGTGTCAGCCCATCACAGTAGACAATAAGTCCACATCAACACCATATGCAGGTGGAAGACACTAACAATAAATATTTCACAAAGAAAAACAAAAGAATACTTAATCCTGCCTCCAAGAACGAACCCAGAGCTCCCATCACTACTTCTCCAATTATAAGTGATTTTACAAGTAATCTTCTTTGGCTAATTTTATTAGTTTGGGCTGTTCACAAATGGCATCGTTTACAATATTACCACAGAGAACCTGAAATCTGATTAAACTAATTTAGCCAACGGAGGATGGAGAAAGAGAAGTTCAGGAGATGGTATTCATTTGATGTACACAACATCTATCAGAAGACAATACTCTGTAAACCACTATTTGAGAATGCAAACTTCTTTAGTGTTTGGACTCAAAAGCTTCGTTCCTGTGACTAAATAAACATACATATCCGAGGAGCATGGTCTAAAATATTAACGGTCTTTCTGCATCAGAGATGTTAGTCCTTGCCTCCCTCTCTGCCTTGGTTCTGTCAGGAAGCCACGGAGCATACATCCACAGTGCCTACCTAACCATGTAATTGAGAACTCCCCACTCTCTTCACTATGGGAATCTGTCAGTTAAAGTCTAAGGATACATACATGCTGCTATGAAAATGAACTTACACAAATCTGTCTGTGGATCAGGAGGGGCTGGGATGCAAGCCGACATTTTGCTACTTAATTGGCTGGGCCCAGCTTACCAGTGCACGTGTGTGTTTGGGCGCTGGTGTGCTGTATTAGATGACTTTTCTTGACAGACCTATTTAGTGAGGAGGAGGTGTTTTTCCCCCTAGATAATTGCTCAAAATCACGCTTTCAAAGTGAGAGTGATTCAAACTTGCCTGTCTGTATTTTGCAAACACACTCGGAAGGAATGCAAATATGTCTTATTTCTCATTCGATGCACAAGTTTGGGTGTTTTTTTTTTTCTCCCCTTCCTTGAGCAATGAAGGAGAAGGAATTCAAATACCCCCAGAGTTCAGTCCATTCCTAGTGTGATTTACATGGACCAAACCTTTCAGAGAATGTTTGAACCCCAGTGCGAGCCCAGCAGCCTCACTAAGCACTGTTGAAACAGATCCTGCCAGTCAAACAAACAATGGGCCCCTAAAAGTCCTTTCGTTAGGTAACTTGTTAGGCATTAGTAGGCTTGGAGGTCATAGAGGAAAGAGCCCTCCCCTGCTCCTATGTCCCTGGCAACACAAAGTTTTTAAATAGAATATTAAGCCACCTCAACATAGCCTTCTACCCCCTTTTTGTGTCTGACCCTTTTATCCTAATCCACTGAGTTCAATTAATGCTGCCTGTTGGAATGCTGACTGATCTTGTTGGCTTGATCCTGTTCAGGTAACCACAGGTACCATGAGTTCATGAGTGTTAACAGTCATGATGTGCCCAAAAGACAGCATTTTGTAACACTTTCCCCCATCATCTGGCTCTTACATTCTTTCCACCCTTTCTTCCACACTAGTCACATGTTCCCTTTGTCCTTGGTAACACTTTGGGGTTCTCCCTAGCAGAACAGGCCCTGTGACAAATCCTCCTCAGAATGGTTAAAGGAGATCTCTCTTTTTTTCCTTTGGGTGGCACTTGGATGAGTGGATGGAAAAGGGGCTTTTCCCCATAGGGTAGGAGCCACTTCGTATCTATGAAAGGGACATTGTACCACTTTACATGACACTTGGCATGGAAATCATCTGGACCATGCAAGGTGCTGCATGGCAGCAGCCTGCTTTGTCCCCGATTCCCTTGACTGTGCTTTCAAGACCTCTGTTGGCATCTTGTTTTCTCTTTGTGTTTTCAAATATCCATGTAGAGATCCTAAGATGGCTGATGCAGACATTAGCAAGCACAGAAGCATCCTAATAAGAGAATTCTGAGATAAGACAGAAGCCATTGAAGGTGGCTGACACAACCCGGTTACCATAATGACCCACATATACTTTAGATGTCAGCAAAGTTCTGTAGCGTAGGGACCTCAGAATTAGGGCTCCTCTCAACACCAAGACACCGGAAGAGGTTTAGTGAGGATTCCAAGGTCTAGAAAGTACTGTGGTCTAACATAAAAAAATAGCCCCATGACAAAGAACTGTTTGGCAAAGATCTGTACAAACTAGAAGAGAAATGCAGGGCCAATCCTAGGGCTTTATAGGATTCAGTTTTGTTATTGAAGAAAATTTAAAGTCTACATATGGGGTAGCCCTTGTATATTCTTCACTGAGGCCAATCCTAGAGAATTAAAGAATTGCATAATCCCTTACAAACACTAAAGGAATTTCAAGACCACCCCAACCTACTCCTTCTTTTCAAGTAGGGAAATTCAGTTCTGCAAAAAATACTTATTCAAATAGCTGCATTTTTAGTAACTAAACCAAGCCCATTGTTTTCTATGAAAGGAAAATTATGTAGATGTAGCCTCTTTTTCAAGGTCAACATTTTTTTTTGGATTCTTGCATGAAATACTGAGTGGTTCCTATTGCGGGACATCTGGCCATGTCATCAACTCTGACCAATAGGAGCCCGAGATAGAAGGGTTTTGTTTTGTTTTGGTTTGGTTTGTTTTGGTTTTATGTGTGTTTGTTTGTTTAATTTTATTTTTACATTGTAATGACTAAATAAATAAACAATTAGTGTTTTAATTGCTGTTGGATTGTCAGACAGTCAATTTAACTAAATGAAGCACTGAGGTTGGACTGTGTGTTGCCAGTACAAGTGATATTTTACAGATTTCCTTAGAGCCAAGAGAACTGAAACCATTCTAGAGACTTTGCTGGAGTAAAACTCAGTAGGGAAAGAGTTACCAGGAATAAAGAAATAAAAATTGTGAAGGATATGAGCCACATTTGACCCATGACCTCAGTGTCTCCATCTAAAATGGAGCTAATGTAACCTAGCACACAATACAGGTTTAAAATAGAGTGTTGGAAGCACGGGGGATGCTTTGGTCCTGTGTAGATTTAGGATGAGTATCAGGAAATAAGGAATTACCCCCACAGTACCTCCTCCTGTTACCAACCCCGTGTGGAATGAAATTCTATTTTCCAGTTGGGACAGTCAGTGCAACTTCCCAAGATAAGAAAGGAAATCCCAAACCACTAGAGATCCCTGTAGCTCTTTGGATATCTTGTGTTTCAGGTGTGATGGCACACACTCTTAGAGAGGGGTACTGTCCAAAGCCTTTGAGGTCTTTTGTCAGAAGTTTTTCCTGTCGTCTCCCCCTTCCAGGCTGGGAAGATCCTGGGTACAACCCCACAGGAAACTCTGCCAACTCCAACTGATTTAAGGAGGAAAAGAAACCTCTGCCTGTTGCTAATACAGTTCTGTGCAAAAGCTGGCAGAGACCACCTGTCTAATATAGGGCCTTAGCATCCAAGCTACTCAAAATAGTATCGTCAGCCACCTGCCCCGAAACAGACACATGTTCTTATCTTGTCACTGATGGTGGTATGCTAGTAACAGTAGTTTTTACTTAGAAGCAAACCAATGCCCAACTAATATGACAGGAAAAGAAAAAGACTAGAAATAAACAAACGAATTCCACACAGATGATGTTGCCAGGAATGTGAATCTCTTGTTTTACTTCTGTTGGTTTTCTCTTTTGTCTTTCAATTGCTCCACAATGACAAGAATTCTTTTCTTTTCTTTTCTTTCTTTCTTTTTTTTTTTAAACAAGGAGACTCCACACTTAGAGAAAAAAAGCAGAGGATCTGGTATCTATCTATGTTAGGAGAAGAGGGAAGGGAAGCTGCTCTAAGAATGGTGAATGAAGCCAGGCTTTAATGAGAACATCCTGGAGAATAGAGCAAGGGCCAGGAATCTTTGAGCTGATCTCTAACCACACTTTCCCTTTTGCTTTGCTTGGGGGCTGGGGTAGACATAAGGGAGTCCCAAGAAGTTCTGGGCAAATCGATGACATTTGGAGGGATCCAGGATCTTCAGAAGTCCCCGGAAGGATATCTACTTCTACAAGGAAGTCACAGAGATTTCAGAGCCTGCACCTATAGACAAGTAGTACCATCTTCTCTCTCCTGGTCCCTCCTCTTCCCCCAGATCTCCACTTCTTTAGCTCCTGGGTTAGAGTATATCTTGTCAGGGGAGAGTAATTTCAAACGAATACTAGACACAGAGAAGTGCAAAGGGAATAGAGTCAACACTTTCAGACCAAAGGACACAGAGTGGCTTCCTAGAACTGCATGGGGGCAGCAGAGATGGTGCCCTTGACAAGAATGACGTGAGTCTTAGGTGACACCTGACTTGTCTCTGGTCAGATGACATTTCTCCAATGAGCTGACATGCTAGATACAAAACAATATAGCAAGCAGAAAAGGAGAACAGCTGTCAGTCACCACTTTGTTTTTTGGTTGTGCAGAGGTCCTGGGCAGGGGTGGAAGTGACCACACATCTTAGATGATTCAGCCAACTTGTTGCCCTTCACTTTCAGTATGAACCAAGCATAAAGGAGACCCAATAAGACTGGTCCCATGATGGTGGTGGTGGGGGGGGGGGATTTGAAATAATAGTTCTAGAAGAAAGGCCTAGTGTACGCCAGACAAGTATTACCTATTAAGCTAAGGAATTTTTTTTTCTGTTGTTTGGTTTTTGGTGTCACACTAATCCTAGGGCCCATCTTCTCTGGTACAGATGTTAAAGCTTGGAAATGGGTGGCCAGGCTGCTTCCAGGTTGAATCCCCACAAAGGAGACCCAGCTAGAACTGCAATGGCCAAGTTCGTGTATCTTTCCCACACCAGGCCTCTCCTGCCCTGCTTCCTGGGTTCCTTCAGAAATTATTCTCTCAGTTGTCCTATCAGGCTCCACTGTAATGTGCTGGGTGGCTCCATCAGTCACAGACCCACACACATCACATGCTCTAGATCTGAGGTTCTGACCGCACAACCCGTGTGCTAGGAGTGGGTGAGGACCCGGGGTACCAAGAGCAAGAGTTGCCGCTTTGGTTCTCATTTCAAAACTACTTGAAAATGAAGAACAGAAAGAGGTAGGTGTGTTTCACAGATGCTGCTGAGATTAAAGGGTACACGGAGTTTTGCAAGGACAAAAGCCTACATTCACTCATCCTTTCAGTCATTTGCTCATGGGTCCGTTCCTTCACCTGAGCAAAAAATCACTGAGTGACTACAGTGTGCCAAGAACTGTGTGGGGCATGCAAAGGTATCCAATGAGTAGGTGATGTTAAGTCCACACAAATGGAATAATGCAGTTTTCAATGTTCCAGGGCCTGAGGAGGAGCAGTTACCAAATCTACTGTGGGAAGGCTGTGGCATCACAAAGGGGCTTCATAAAATTTCCAAGCACTGTGGGGTAATGGGCAGGGAGGGTGCCAGGGATGGGGGGATGCTCAGGCAGAGGGATTGGGGACAGGGACACATGTGGCACCTGTCAAAGTTGGAAGAGAAGAGTGGGTCCTTACTGGGCCTGAGGGCCATGAGTCTTGTCTATTCTCCCCCATGGCTGCCAGATAGCTTTATGGCAGAAGCCCAGCATTGTATTCCTTTGCTCACAAGCTCAACTGACTCCCCACTGCCTGCATACAAAACCCTTGTTGGGGACAGGTATTCTACTTCGATAGCCAGCAACATTGGCTTTTAGGAAGCATGGACAAACAACTGGACTCCTGTAATTTATAAAGCACAGACATGAAACTGGTGCATAAAGAGAAGAGATTCCAGACATCCCTGCAGCATTCCTATTTCCTGGGTGGCAGCAAGTAAGGAAATCATGTGTGGAAGGCTCCTGGGAGCTGGAGGCAACATAAAATGAGAGTTTGAGGAACACTCCATGTCAGAGGCCCTTCATCTGAGCCTTCCCTTATCCTTTGTCAAGAGAAATTGTTCTGTGCCCTAGATGCCAGGAGCAATCCAGTCCCCTTGCTCCATCCCAGAGCTGTGATGTTCCAAAATGTCTCCGGGATTGTTAATGTCCTCTGAGGGTGTGGAGGGGGAACAAAATGGGCTCCATTTGAGCACCCATGGTCAGGGTTATAAATGTTTACAGAGCATTCACTATTAGGAAGTTTAATAACATTGACTTTTCAGTGGGTGTAGTCATACCATTCAGGGGTGTGGGGGTTTGTAAAACCCATGAACAGGCATTCAAGAAGACAGAGGGGGAAACTGGGTGTCCTCTCTGTTACTCTGTTTTATCCCTTTGAGACTAGTTCTCTCATTGAATCTGAAAAATGCAATGGTTCCTCACTTTTTGCAGCTGGACTAGAAGGATAGTAGGTCCCAGTGATGCCCCTGCCTCTCCCCTCCCAGCTCACTGGCCTTGTACAGCTTTGAATTAGGTGTTGGGAATCCCAACTCATAACCTAATGCTTACAAAGCAGGCACTCTTATCCATAGAAGCACTTTCCAAGCCCATCAGATTTAGTCTGGAGTAGGAACATGGAACCACAGAAGTAGGGGTCCAACAATGCCACTGTTAGAGGTCTGATTACACTTAGTAAAGGTCTGTCCAGAAAATGGAAGGGCTTTGTGTGCCCATTCCACAAACCTGCCCATCTCTGTGTGTTCAGAGGGGCCTTGTGGATTTCAGTTAATCACTGGTGGAATCTGACTTGAGACCTTGGATGGAGAAGATACCAGGGTAGTAAATTGCCTCTGCTTCCAGTCTCAGAACCCAAACACCCCATCCTGAAGAGGGGAGAGCTTGGGATGCTGTGCCATAACCCAAGTGCAGGTCTGGTTGTCTGACCATGTGCTAACTTACATAACTTATTATCTACCCACAGAAGGCCCTACTCTTTGGGCTGGACCATCATCATCTCAACATCATCCCTAAATTCCAGTACTATTTAAGCTTGCTCTAAATAAAAAACAAAACAAACAGTTAGTGAATCACCTGTCTATCTCGCGGTTTTATTTATACACATATGGAAGGGGAGGCTTATCTTGGCTTATGATTTTACCCACTATGGGGTCACTATATTATACCCACCCTGGTTCTGGAAAATGAGGCTACACATCCTTGTGGAGCCAGCTTCTGAGGAGCCCCTCCTTCCCTAAGACTCTGTAGTAGTTGGTGCCTGTGAGGGAGAGGAGGAGAAGGGAAGGGAAGATAGAGAAGGGAAGGGAAGAAATGGGACAAAAAGGGCTAGAAACTTTGCTCTATTGGCAGAGTGCTTGTCTAGGGTACAGAGCCCTGGAGTTGCTCATTCCTGTAATCCCAGCACTCCTGAGCTGGAGATACACAGGGAGTTCAGGACAGGTAGATTGCAGGATACTGTCACAGAAAGGGGAGAAGGGAAGAGACAAAGCATTTCCTATTTTCCCATCCATCATCATACTATTACAGTTATTTGAAGAAAGTGGCAGACACTCCAAGGATATTTCAGAGTTCCTTTTGAGTTTGTTCATTATTTCCTGGCTCTGCTTTTGTTTGTTTGTTTGTTTGTTTGTTTTTGTTTTTGTTTTGTTTTGTTTTCTTCAAAAGTGGGGCTACTTTTAGAAGAATTCTGTTTTTCTTCCTTTTATCACCTTCCTGGTCTATCTATCCAGCTGCTTCCACCAGGGAAAGCCAACAGCAAATGCCACCCTGACAGCCAGGCTTTCTGCACTGCGGCTTAATTACTCATTATGAGATCCCACCAACAGGAGCTCCGGGCTGTGGTTTTGTAATAAGGGCTGTTATCTTTCCTAAGACTTTCAACTCCTTCACTAAGGGACTGTGGCAGAGATGTCCGCCACCCCACTTTCCATGGGGAAGGGAGCAAAAGGAATTTAATGCGTGAATCTTATGCCATTAACAATGCTGACAGCTGTTTAATCCCAGTAGAAATAACAGCTGAGTCCCAACTGCAGGAAAAATAATTAACTCTTCAGTGGGTTTGGAGGAAGAGATCTTACGAATCAATTATGGGGCCCCATCCTTACCTGTGGTTTTGTCAATTATTCAGCCATTCGGTTGGGGAGGCTATGAGGCTAATAAAATGACAGGAGGCCCTTGAAGGCAAAGGGACTTGTTAAGTCCAGAGAACCGATTTATTAAATGGGCCTGTTCGAAGTTCGTCATTAATTAAACTAAAGAACCATTTTTTTTCTCTCTCTCTTTAGGTTTCCCCTGAATCACAGGGCATAATGAACTAAAGGAAAAGGGAAATGACAAAGTGAGAGATGTTGGTGACCTGCTGGCAGGGAGGGGAGCTGAGCTGGAAGGGAAAGAAAAAAAACAGGTTCTGTAGCTGAAACAGAAACACATGGTGGGAAAGGAGGCAGCATGTTCCTTTATGCCACGTGCCATTTAATTTAGACGAACCATGTAGACACCTGCCGACAACAGTCTGTCTGTTACTTGGCTCCTCCAGTGATGAGCAGCCAGCCCCTCTTTGAGGTTCAAGTTCTCTTGCCCCCCACCCCAGTTTGCTGACATCCTTCTGGTGAGTATCTCTATTGCTTTTAATTTGTAAAATATTATAGATATAAATATGTCTGATTAAGACCCAGCTTTGAAATATGTGGCACTCACTTAGCGGCTCCCAGATAATAAAGCGCTCCTGGATCCTCTCCATTCATTTATAATGTGAGACTCCCAGCAGATGTCTTAAGCATCCAACGGTACAAACAGCAACATTACATGCATTTAAATTTGGCTCTTTGTCTGAATGCCCCTCTCCCTAGTGCAGCAGCTGATGACCCCTGGAGAGCTGCATTTCATCGGGGGAAATGACATGGCTTCGCCACCTGCGAAAGCCTCTTTCCCACTGGGACAAGGGGGACAACAACCTGTTCCCTCCAGAGAGGTCTGAGGCCGCTGGGCATTGGGGGGAGGGGGAAGAGACCTTTATCAGCTCAGTTAAACTGACAGGTGGCCCGAGAAGGTCCCCTGTCAACCGCAGGTGAGCCCTGGTGGAGCTTCTTCAAGCATCTGCTATACCTGAGTTATCATCCCCATTGCATTGATGGGAAAACTGAGGTCCTGGGAAAAGAAATGGGCTGGATGTCCCTTGCCAGTGTTCTATTTAAATTCAATCAGGTCAGGGAGATATGCCTGTAAAGTCCTTGGCTAAGCTGAATCCAAACTCACAATGGAAGGCTAGAGTGCGATGACTGAGCTTGACACAAACATTCCCAGGGAACATTCTATGGAGAATTTTAGTTCACTCAGTATCTATTTTTTTCTGTCCTTCAAGGAATCATTTACTCTGTTTGACATGAGGACTTGCAATGATTAATTTTCATGCCCAACTTGAAGAATCTACAATCAGCTAGAATCACCCAGAACTGTGCCTATGGAAATTACTTCCAGGGATTTTTTAAAGGAAAACCCACCTTGAATGGCAGCAATACCATCCGATGGCCTGGGATCCAAGACTGAATGAGAAGACCAGCACCCTGAGTGCCAGCATTCATCCTTTACTTACTGTGACACAGAGGGACCCTAAGCCTCATGCTTCTTCACCCCATGCTGTCCCTGCCAAGAAGACATGTCTGTATCCTCAAACAAGAAACCCTTCTTCCCTTAAGCTGCTCTTGTCAACTAGTTTGCCACAGCAACATGTAAAGTGACTCGTGCATGACTTGATCACAGGGCACTCTTCCCTTCTCATGTTCACAGGTTCATCACCTGACCACATCCTTTAACAGCCTTCCTCTTGGCCATACCAATTGGCTTCTGGATAAAGTATGGGACTCCTACTGGGCAGGAGTCAACTTTGATTGTGGCTTATGAAGTACCTAGGGAACATTCTAGAACTTACCCTTGGAACTAATATCCAAACCACTAGGACCAGATGCATGGGGGCTGTGGACTCCTCACTCCACCCCCACCACACATACAGTGATAAACAGGGTCTCTGAGACACACTGGGAAAGAAAGGCTCCAAATGGGGAGAAGAAAAGGAGATCTAACAGGTGAGTCCTCACCAGGTTCCCAGGAGTCCATCTGATTAGAGAATATTCTTTCTTGCTTCAAACTTAAGGGTGGAAGAAAACTGAAATATGGGAAATATGGCTCAGTGGGTAAAGGTGCTTGCTGCCAAACCTGAGGGCCTACTTTGTTCCCAGAGTCCCCCACATGGTTGAAGGAGAGAATGGACTCCCGATAGGTGGTCTTCTGACTTCTCTGATTATTTACTGTGGCATTCATGTGCACACACGTGCACATGCATATATACACACGCACACCAAATAAACAAATAAGTAACTAAATAAAACTAAAAATTTAAAATAGGAGAACAGGCCGGGTACTTCAATTCTTTTTTTTTCTTTTAACTTTTATTGATTTTTTTTTGTGGATTTCACATTATGCATTTTGATCCTATTTATCTCCCTGTCCCCTCAAATCTGTCCTCTGCCTTTGAAATCCCTCCAAAACAAAGCCAAATTTAAAAGAAACCCAAAACCCAACAAAACAAACAAAAATAAACCAAACAAAGAAGAATCTTGTCTCGGAAGCTGTCGTTTGGTCTGTTGAGGCACAGTTTACCCTTTAGTCTGGTCATTTTTACTTATAAGTGTTCATTGCCTTCACCCACAAAGGGGTTATGTGACAAACATTCCAAGTCCCTTCTTATGGTAATACTGTGCTCTGCAAATGGCTCGGATCCAATCCAATTGAACATAATAAAATGAAACAATCTGGGAGCTATCTCCAATAGCTTTCATCTTCACCATACTAATGATTTCAAAACCAATGAGCAGAGCTGGGAAAGGAGGATGCAAGGAAGGAAGACACAACACTCTCTGCCTGGCCGGTCACCAGCCTCTGCATCTGGGGTGTGTGCCTGCTGTTGGCACCCTAAACTTTTCCACGGGGCCTTAAGAAAAGATGGCCCTGTGGCTTTGGTCCTAGACTTTACACAGAAATTAAGACAGTCTGATGATGCCCATGTGCAGGTCAACTCTGACCCAGGGTATTAGCTATGAGGACGTCTGCTCATCTTCTCATTGTGTCCAGAATTCAGGATATGTGACTCCTGTCTGGGGTAGGAGGTCATTGTCCCCTAGGTTAGGAGATGGCTAGGAGAATGGTGCTGGGTTACTCCGGAAATCACCTACTCGTTCATTCATGTGTTCATGCCCTCATCCCTGCACATTGATGCTATCCTACAGGTTGTGTGCTAGGGATTAGAGTAGAAACAAAGAGGTGAGGAAGCCCCACACCTTGATCTTAGAGAATTTAGGGTAGAAAGATCCATAGTCACAAACTTACGTTTAATGTCTTAGACTTCATGCTAAGTAAAAAGTGAGGTCAGAGAATTGAAGCAGGCTGGGGAGAGAAGGTTCTAGATCTCTAGGCTTCTTCCTCCTCTCAAGTTAGCTGATACACCCCAGGGCACTGCAACGTGGCTTCTCACAGAACTCCTACCATGCCACCCTTTCCTGTTTTGCAAACCTCACAGCAGGGGGCCTCTTGAGTGGCTCCTGGCTGGTGACCCTTCATTAGATGGAAACCTGTCTTCAGTGCGACCCTAGCTCTGGCTTTTCCCTTCTGTTTGGTTGACTTTGAACATGATGTTGAGGTGTAGCCTGTAGCCTCAGCTGTTTCAGAGTCTGAGGCAGAAGGATTTGAAATTCTAGGCCAACTTGAGCTCCACAGTTGGAGATGCAGCTTAGTGGTAGATCACTTGCTTAGCATATGTAAGGTCTTGTGTCCTATTCCAGTACGTCAAGAAATAAACAACAATAATGTACCTAAAATAAAATAATAAGGAATAGCCTTCACTAAAAATTAACCTCATGCCAGGCATGGTGGTTTATACTGCAATCCCAGCACTTGCAAGGCTGAGGCAGGAGGAATGCTGTGAGTTTGAGGACAGCCTGAGCTACACAGTAAGTTTCAGCCCAGTTTGAGCTCAGAGTCTGACTCTGCCTTAAACACAAACAAGGGTTAGAGAGGTGACTGGGCAGGTAAGGGCACTTGCTTCCAAGCCTGAGGACCCAAGTTCCATTTCCTGAGGTCCACATCATGAAAGAAAAAAATGTGCCATGCCCCTCCAAATAAAGAAAGAAAATAAATAAATAAATAAATAAATAAATAAGAAAAACAAACAAAACAAGGTAACTCATGAAGTATCAATAATATCACGAAATTATTATCATGTAAAGGTGAAAAACAAAATAGAAATTGCTATAGAGTAAAATTTAAGTATGTTTACATGCCAGGTTCAGTGTGCATTACGGAAAAAAATGGGGAAAAAATGAAGTAACATTTAACATTTTCCATTTGGTTCTATTATAACCATGTAACCATGAGCAATTTGCTTCGGGTTATGCCTGTATTTTCTCCTAGCCCACAGTCTCTTAACACAGTGCCTCAAGAAAACTCAGCAGGCTCTGTTTTTATTTCTGATCCTTCTGAGATATTGCATGTGGAAAAATATGTTCTCTTTGTGGGTTTAATATCTCAGTTGAGCCGACAATGGTGGGTATTTTAGCTCATGGAAAAGGAAAGAAACCAAGTGAAAAAGCAGTCTATTCACTGACCTAATCACACACTGTATCCATCCAGAGTTGATGAGGCAGGCAGATCTCCCTGCAGATAACTTTTCCATAGCTGGTCTCAGGCTCAGAACTAAATCACAGCTCCTCCCTCCTCCAGCTCTATTTTATAGTAACTGATTCCAAATTAGATCACCTGCTTCGTCCAATTGTATGAACCATGGCCATGCTGCTTGAGAAAACCTAATGGTGTTCATCTGGGTACTGCTCCTGCGCCCACAACAGGATCAAACAAATAATCAATAAGCTTCCAGATATAACATCAGTGATGGAGGGAACAGGAACAGAGTCCCCATTTGTAGAGGGAATGGCTTAGCTTGGATCATAGCACAGAGCAAAAAACATCAGAGAAACAAACTCACAGCAGCACTGGAGTAAGCAGCATGGCTTGTTCTAGGGACGTCAAGAGTCTAAGAGTCTTTAACTGGAAAGCACAGGCTGAAAATCTGAATGGGCAGGCATTTTATTAGGCATTTTAAAACACATTCAATGATCAACAATAATTTGACCATTTTTCATTTATTATTACTGTGTGTGGTGGGTGTAATACAGGTACATGGTGTAAGTTTGGAGGTCAAAGAACAACTTTCAGTAGTCTATTCTCTCCTTCCACCTTGGAATCTAGGACTCAAACTCAGGCTTTCAGGCTGGCTCAGTAAGTGATTATACCCAGTGAGCCATTTCAAGGGCCCATCAACAGTGATTTTTTTTAAACATTGTTAGGATTGTCTTTTTGTTACTGGTGGATAATGTTGAAGTGCCTAGAGGCTCCAACTACTAAAAGGCAAAGATGGAACTGGAAAGTAAGACCCAAATGAAACCCAATTCAGGGGAATCCCATGGGGATGGCTGGCTTTGGGAAAACATCCATCACCCAGGGCTAAGTTCCCTATGAACTTAGGCAAATTGACTTCTTTGGGGCTAAGCTTCTGAATCTTAAAACAGGAGTGATAACACATACTTATGAGTTTGTTACTTAGTGCAATATGGTACAACATCCATACTCAATAAATGTTGACTCTTAATAGATTTAACATTATATTACTGTAATCATTGGGGGAAAGAGCACATCCTAGCACAACAACCATAGGCAAAGATCTGATTCTGGGTCTCTAGTGCAATCATGATGGGCCTGCTTTAGTGTTTAGAAGTGAAGTGACTACTGTCTGCAATAGACTTTGAAAGGGAGGTGGATTGATGGGTAGATAAAGGGAAGGATAAGTGGGCAGAGATGCAGGTAGAGAGAAGCATTATTTACAGAATGGAGGTGGTGTTTGTGTAATATATAGTGCTTTCAACTTGTGTGTATGAGTGAAGTATTTCACAGTAACAGACTATTGGGAGAATGGCATACTACATGACAATAAAAAATGAAATACTGTGGGAGAGTCCTGCAACAGGAGGGTAATAAGCAGAAGTAGCAACGGTTAAATAAGTTGTGCCATTGGCTTGCATTTATCTGACACTCAAGGTCAGAATGTGATGATCTACGGAGCTGGGGAGATAGCTCATCAGTTAAGAGCTCTTGCTGTTCTTGGGGGGAGGATCTAAGTTTGGTTCCCAGCACCCATGCTCACAACAGACTGTAACTCAAACTGTAGGGGATCTGACACCCTTCTCTGGACTCCATAGACACCTGCATTCATATGCACATGCACACATACACACACACAGATTAAAAAATCCAAAACTTTAAAATAATAATAATTCAACAAAAGATAGTCTATAAATCAGAATAGTTACTAGCTCTTCATGGTGATGGTCTTAATGCTGAGAAAGGGATGTGAGTGAGCTTCCTGGAGTGCTGGCAGTGCCCGGTGCCTAGATCTAGGGATATGTTTATATGGGCACATTAGTAAGTCAACACCTCATGGAACTGTGCATCTAATGTGAGCACCTCACCATAGGTAAGCTACATCTCCATGTAAATTCTGACTCAAACAGTTCACATTTTCTGAATGCCCTTCTCTTCTGTACCAGGCATTCTTTCTAGGCACTTTCTGATGCATTCACTTGGAAAACCATTTCAGAGAACTGTCTGACAGAATACATTATTTAAACCTTTAAATGCAATGAGCAGCAATCTTACTTTCTTAGAAAAGGGCTGTCATCTTTTGAGGGTAGGTTTGGCCTGAAAGGAAATCATAATGTGTGACACTGCTCAGTCTCCTGGCCTTGTCCAGTGGCCCCAGAGTCTTTTCGTCCTTTCTTTACAGTCAGGTTGCCTCCAAACAAAGAAAAAAATATGTCTCTCTAATCCCAAGCCTCCACCCTCTGGTATGAGATGTGTGGTCAGGATGCAGAGAGAGGCCAACTCTATAATACACTACACATAGAGAATTACCTGTGAGGCAGATGCCCTTACCAGAGGCTTGTCTTTCCCTCCCTCTTCCAGAAGATAGCTCAGTTTAGAGGGAAAATCTTTCTTGTTCCCCTTTCCAAAGTTTCTCCTTGACCTGACCAATGAGTCATAGACAGAAGGCATATCAGCAACTGCCTCAGTAGCATCCTGGGAGATGGTCCTGTTGATAGACATAAGAGTTGTCTCTGGCCACAGAAACCTGGTTGCTGGGTCTACTCTAATCTCTCCTGACTTGCTTTGGTACATATTTGAAAGTAGAACCTTCAAAATACGGGCAATGTAGAATCACAAGATGACATCTGCCACATCGGCAGGGGAGGAGACATAGACCTGAGGTCAGAGCAGAGATGGAAGACAGAAGATTTCTGGCACTAGGAGGACTTGGGGCACTTATCCAAAACACAAAGCCTCCTTTCTCCTCTCTAGACTTATTGAATCCAAATATCTGGGAGCAAGCTCCAGAACGTGGTTATTTTAAGGAAGATTTTGCAGGGGAATTGTCTTGTACATAAAAAGCTGTAGGATTGGAGCTGGAGACGTGGCTCAGCAGTTAAGAGCACTGGTGCTTCTTTAGAGGACCATAGTTTGGTTCCCAGCACCTATGCCAGGCTATTCACCACCACCTCTAACTCTAGCTCCAGGAGATCCGGCACCTTTTCTCTTCTGTGGGCACCCACATACACATGTGCAAAAACATGTACACACACACATATGCACACTAATTAAACTAAAATATGTCTTTAATTTTTTTAGTTTCAGGATCAAGGACTTTTTGTAAAGAGACCCTTTAGGAAAGTAGGTCTTTCATTTTTTCATCCATCCTCTCTATCAGTCCACTCCTCCACCATCCACTTCCCTAACTACTTATCTCCATATACCCACCTACCACATATCCAGATAGGACACGCTTATCTATGCACCCATGCACCTACCCATGCATCCATCCATCCATGCACCCACCTATGTACTCACAATGCATACATCTATCTATCCATACATAAGTCTATCTGTATAACCATTACTCTTCAAATCTATCTATACACCCATGTATCCATCTATACATTCATTCATCTATCCATCCATGTGTTCACCTATGCTCTTGTCCATCCACACAGCCATCCCTCCATATGTCTGTAAATACATCCACCTGCCCATGCATATATTCTTGCATCTATCCACATATCCATCTACCTATCCAGCCATCTGTGCATCCATCAATCCATAACCATATGGATAACCAATCCATAACTCAATATTATTGGTCTGCCACCCCAGAGACTGCATTTTCTTTGTTGTTAAAAAAAATCCCTCTATCTCAAGTAGTTATCCACATTCCCCTATATAATTGTCAACCCAGTTATATTACTATCATTTAAAAGAAACCCTCAGAACACTTACAATAGTCATTTCTTCCATTGGTCTCAGTATCTTATGCAAGCCTGTTGCCTGCTATCATCATCCCTCCACTAAGGACCACTTGGACCTTAGAAGAGAATGTTTTCATAATACCTCAAAAAGCTTGACTTGAGACTCTTTTTCAGGGAACATGTACCTTTAATAGGGAACACCTGAGTCCCGAGAGTCAGGGTAAGCCAGCGCAGATCTATGGAGCTGATTACTTTCTGAGACGGCCAATTACAAGTGAGTAATTTCTTTCCCCCAACATACTCCCTGGAGAATACACTATAGATTCTTTGGTTTCCAGGAAGCTGGGAGGATTTGGGTACCAAAGCAAGCCCCATCCATTGTGAAGTTCTTTGAACATAAAGCCTTCCAAAGAGCTCTGCTTGTTTAGAACAACAATAACCACAGAGGCAAGGGTTCGATAAAAGACAGTGGTGGATTAACAAGAAGAAATAAAACAAATGAGGCAGCCTGAGAGAAAAGAATTCAACACCAAACACATTCTTTTGGGATTGACCTCTGTAGATCTCTACCACAGAGCCACTCAACCCAGTAACCGGTGACTTGGGAAAAGCTTGTGATTATTGCGCCATATAGAATTTCTTGTTTAGTTCTCTGTCTCTCTAGACCATAACATCTAGAAAGAAAAAGGCATTTCTTTCTTGCTTACTATTGCATCTGATCCAGGTGTGAATCAAGCAGTATCTGCTAGATTATGGCTCTATTTCCTCCATTGAGATAAACGCAACATGAAACAGTTGTTGCAATCTCCAATGACTTTAACCCAAAGCTAGAGATCACTCTCCTCTTTTCATTTACTTATTACGACTGTTTAATAACAAATCTACCTATCTAAAGAATGGGTAATGTCAGTGAGACATTTAGCAACAAGACGGGTGAGTGAAAAGATGGATGGATGGGATGAGTGGATAAATAGTTGAAAAGACAGATGAATAAATGGGTTAATGGACAGGTGAATGAATAATACACAAATGGAGAGATGGATGGATGGATGGATGGATGGATGGGTCATTGAAAAGATGTATGTAGCCAGGCAATGGCAGTGCATGCCTTTAATCCCAGCACTTGGGATATAGAGACAGGTGGAACTCTGTGAGTTTGAGGCCAGCCTGGTCTACAGAGTGAGTTCCCGGACAGCCAGGACTGTTACACAGAGAAACCCTGCCTCAGAAAAAAAAATATGTATGTATGTCTAACTCTCTCAAAATTTCCATCATAACACCTGAAGTGCTTCACTATTCATATCTTGTCAAATGTTTGTCTCCCTTAGTAGACTTCAAGTTCCATCAGACAGAAATCTTGCCCTTATCTACATTTGCTTCTTAGGGCCCTACACAGCAGTTGGCAGCACCAGATGGCAAGTACAGAAATAGATAAAATACATACTTTGTGAAAAAATTAATTTACTTCAACACTTACTTTTAAAACTTTGCCCAACATCATTCTAGAAACAGCATTTCCCAGTAACAAGAGGACTGAGAACATTGAAGCAGAGGTGTTCTGTTGCTATGTTACTTCTACACTGTACAAATAAATAGTGGCAAGTTCTGATAAAACTTCTGATTGGAAGATAGCTTCACTTATCTCAAGGAAAAGTCAGAGATGAACATTTTTAAAATATTGGACTATTGCCATTGCAAATGGCGTGCTACCTGGAACTCTCTCTTTCCAAAATGAGAAAATCAAGAAATAACAGACATCTTAGGGTTCTGAACACACCACTCCTACCACCCAGGCTGAAGTTCTTTCTACTGTGGTATGTGGAACCTGTAGAACTGAACGCAATGAATATGCTTTCTTTTGACTCAACAATATTTAAAAATGACTGTGTGCATGTATGTGTGCATGATGTGTGTGGTGTTTGTTCATGTGTCTGTATGATCCTTGTGTATCCACAGGTGTATGATCCTTGTGCACAGGCTCATGAGCACATTCAGAATTCAGAGAAGGATCTTGGGTGTTCTTCTCTATCACTTTCAAACTTATTCACTCAAAACAGGGTCTCTTGGGGAATCTAGAGCTGGACTGGTGAACAGCAAACCCCAGATACCCACCTGTCTCTATACTCCCATCCCCCAGCACTGGAAGGTGTTAAAAGCACAAGAATGACTAAATTTGGCTTTTTATGTGGGCTATGGGGACTTGAACACAGGTCTGCATGCTTGTACAGCCTGGAAGCAGATCTTTGTAATTACATAGGATTTCCCAGCTTGTAGAACCTACCCCAACCGTGACCAGAATGTTCTAATCAAACTATTCCAAGAGGCATGGATGAACTGGTATTTTTTTCATCTAAATAAGTAGATCCTGATGACACCAGCAGACATAATGTACTTTTTATTTGGGTTTTTTTCTTAAGATGACTAGGAAATTGGCTGTGCTAGTCCTGGTGTGGCAATGGACCACCATGTGTGAAGAGAGACAAGTGTGTTACTATTGTAAAGATAGACCACCATTCCCAGTTACTCAGGGAACTACAAGATGCAATGACTTCCCAAACTGGCAAAAAATAAAATACCTACCTGCTATGAATTGTAGTAAAGTGTGTTTTTAAATTATTTCAGAACCATAAAACCTCTCCATAGAGAGTGCTTTGAAACTGCAAATTAAATATAGAATGTCTATGAGCTGTAGCCATTTTTACAGTTAGTCTATATTTCCATGGGGGTTTGTGCCATCTTTTTTTTTTTTTTTGTCTAGTTACACTAGTTAATAATGCAGGGAATTTGCAGTAATAGAGTAAATGTTATTTTGATGACACTATCTGATTAAATTAAAGATGACATTAAAAAGACCATTTCAATAAAGAACCAAATTCTCTAGAAGTAACTGGGGCTGAGTGTTTTCGGTCAGCTAGTCTGGCAGTCTGAAAAGGACCAAGTAGAATTCCTTCCACCATGTGACTGATGAGGCAAGTTAAGGAACAATGGGAGTAAATAATATATGTTAGGATGAGAAAGGCTTGGAGTCCACGATGCGGGCGGTTTTAGTTAGTTGAGAGGGGCACGCCACTTGAAAAACAAGCAGCTTCTGTGGCCAGAGGGAAATGTAGAAGCACATCAGGGAGAATGAAAGTGAGAGGACAGGGCACAGAGACTGGCAATGAAATGTGCTGATGCAGTGACACTGTGCAAAGCAGTTGCACAAACAAAAAGGAGAGAGGATTACTCATGTCCCTACAGCCCACCCACCACCACTGTCACCACCACCTCCTTCTTTGCAGATTCTCAAACAGTGGAGTACACTAACAACCCCATGTAGGGAGAAGTTTTGAGATGCAAGTCCTAATAATCTTCCTCTTGGGGTCTTCCTTCATAGGATACTTGCCCAGTAAAAATGCACTTCCTGAGTGAGAAGTTTGTCCACATAAATCAAGTGACTGTTTGGAAATCCCTTGTCTTAAGCTCTTAGAGATGGGATCTATCTGAGATGTTCCTGGGCAACTTGACTGAGTTATGAATCATGGGCATTTTAGCCACAAGAATATTCAAGATGAAAGCTGTGGAGTGGAAGAAGATCCTAGTTCCCAAGGCAACACCTGCTCTGGGCGTCTCAGCCTCAAAGACAGCTGACATCTCTATGGGCAGGTCACTGGCTGTAGACATGTTTGAACCCAATGCACTCATATTTGGAGAAAGAAGGGAGAGAGAGAGAGAGAGAGAGAGAGAGAGAGAGAGAAAGAGAGAGAGAGAGAAGCTCATGATAATTACATTTTCCTGTGATCTCAAATGGACATCACTAGGTGTTGTGCGTATTGTGAGCCCCACATAATTATTTCCTCACAGAGAGGGCAGTGCTGTGGCTTGGAGGAATGCCACGCGTTCCACCTCCATCTCAGTAAATACTGTGTCTTGGCGTGTGTGTCCCTCACAGTGCAACTTCCATGGTGTGTTGGACTCTCTGAGCATAAGCATGCGGTATTTATTATCTTCCCCACAGTAAATCATATAGAGACAACACACGATATAAAATGCCACCACCAGGCAAGTCTATTAAATAAGTGTGTGGAGAAAAGACATGTGGACCTGGGATCCTCAAGCCTGCACAGAGTCCTCCAGCCACAAGCAAAGTCACCCTGCTCTTAATGGGCAGGTACCTGGAACATCACAGCTCTTCAGATGAAACAGGTGGCTGTTTTCAGGAGACAACTCAGTTCCCAGGATTTTGAGTGGCTTGAACCTATAGACTTGAGTTCTCCTTTCATTCTGCAACCCAGCAGACAACCTCTCTCTTTGCATCATCTTTTCCTCCTTACAAAGCAGAGGCAGTAATGGACAGATACCAGATTTCTTACTGGTGATAACACTTTGAAAGAGCAAAAACGTAAGAGGAACTTTGGATGCATACGCTCAGAAATGAAGTGTTGTGGGCCAAGGACGTAGCTCTTCCAGTAAAGCACTTGCCTACTAGATTCAACCCTATATGATATATATCAGGCATGGGGAGGTGGAGGCAGGAAGATCAGAAACTCAAGGTCATCTTCAGCTACTCAGGGAGTCTAAGGCCCTCTCTCTCTCTCAAAAAAAAAAATTAAGCTTTCTTCACACTAGGTAAGTGTTCTATCACCTATCCTGAAAACCAAATTTACAACAGTGAAGTTATATTGTATGATAATGATATACAATGTGATTGGTGACATCATACAACAGAGAAGATAGCATGCCACTGCAAATGTGTGGAGCCCATAGGGTAGATAGCCCTGAGGGTCACCTGGATATAAGCAACAGGCTTTGGGTGGTAAAGATGCAACAGTAAAGGTTCCTAGGTGGACAGAAATGTACCACGCTGAATGAGGAGCTCTAAGAGCAGAAGACAGGAAGACAAGAAAGTCATATTGGGGAATATTTTAGGCTTTCCAGTTTTATGCTGAATCTAAAACTACTCCTAAAAATACAAAACATAACCTTACTCTGACTTAATTAGTTAATATGTGTGAATGACATGTGTGGGTAGAAACCAAAAGAGGATGTCTAATCCCATGGAGCTGGAGTTACAAGCAGTTGTGAGCCACCCAACATGGGTATATCCTCTAGAAGAACACACAGTGCTCTTAAACACTAAGCCATCTCTTCAGTTCCCAGTTTGACACTTAAAAAAAACAAATTTAATAAAAAGGAAATTATAAAAAGTAGAGGCAAAAATGTCCAGTTTGACAGGCAGCCCGTTGTTGTCCCCATTTAATATAACAGTCTTGGCTATGATTCACACTCATACACTGCAGTAAGAACAGAATGTCTTTTGGGACTCTAGCCCTATACCCCTCATTCGCCTCATGTTACCTAGGTGTCGTAGCACATCCATGATCCTTTGGGCAGATTTTACTTCCACTGGATGTCCAATTATGAAGAGCATTTATCTTAGATCCTGAGGGACACAGGTGGCTTATCTAGGGAGCCACACTGAATGTTGTTTGAGCCCCAGGACTCTATCAGATCTGTCTTTGACACATGAAGTCTCTCCTCTGGTTGATCCCAAATACAGTGTCCCCCCCTTTACATTCAGGAAAAGTCATACAACCTTTTGACTCTCACCTCTCAATAGAGTTTTTTGTTTGTGAAAAGACAAAGTGATCAAGTATCGAGATTTTCTGCAACTATTTGTGTGTGTTTTATTATGATAGAACCACAACCCGTATCTCCTTGCAGGGTCATTTGCCTTTGCTTCTAGACATAGAAGTCATTAAGATCTGGTCTGTATCTTGTCTGCTCTTATTTCCAGTTGCAGCTATGGCCTTGGCAGCTTGTTGGTGCCTTGCAAGTACATATAGAAACTTGGACAGTTATGTGACTACACTACTTTTGGCAAGCCATTAAAATATCACTGCAGATAGTAAAGTATGAAATTTCACCATCTATCTACCTAAACATCATTTATTCAGACAAGTAGCCACTCATCAAATCTTAAATCCACTTATCTGGCTATCCATCCATCCATCCATCCATCCATCCATCCATCCATCCATCCCATTATCCATCAATCTATTCATCCATGTGTCCCTTCATCTGACCATCCATTCAACTCTCTAACTATTCATCCATTCATCCACCCAGCCATCCATGTATTCATTTATCTAACCATCCATCCATCCATCCATCCATTCATCCATCCATCTATTCATTCACCTACCCACACATACATACATATATCCCATCTGACCAACTATCCATTCAACTACATAATTACCTATCTGTTAAGCTAGCCATCCTTTCATGTATTCATTCATGTAACCATCCATCTACCCATCTATCCATCCATGTATTAATTCATCTGGCCAGCCAGCCATTCAACTATCTATCTACCCATCCACTAACTTGCCCATCCGTAGATCCATTCATTTAAGGATCCTTCCACCCATGCATACATCCCAAAATTATGCAGTCCTATCTACTCTGGTATGGAGTTTAATGGGAATTTGGGAGGGGGATAATACTAGAAAATGGGTAAGACATGTCCCTTGCCTGGCCTTATGTCACTGCTTAATAGGAAAAAATAATGTACGAAAGCAAGGACCATATGTTGTCCATCTTTTTGTCCCCCGCAGCATCTTGCACAGGGACTTACATTCACAAGCAATCAGTAAATGACTGATGAATTAATGCCTAAGAGCAAATATTATATAAGACAGTGAAAGAAAAGTGTCAAATAAATATAGCAGATGAAAGACTACAGAAGAGAGGAGGTTGGAATGATCATGTCCAGCTGGGTACTTCAGGGCAGGTGAAATCTGCGCTGAGCTGGAAGAAGAGGGCTGGCTCAGATGAGAAACAAGGAGATGATAGCTGGCTTCCACAGAAAGTGGGCACGCATCCATGCGTGCAGTCTCTGCCCATGGAGATGCTAGGCACAGAGCAGGGAGCCCCTCTCTAAGTGTTTGTTTTGAAATGTGGCACCTGCTGGGATGAACTGGGCGTTAAGGCAACAGAGAATGGAACATGGTCTCTGGCCTCATTGAGTCTCCTGGGGCAACTTCTCTGGAGGAAGCTGATGGCAAAGCATAGGGTGAGAAAGATGATGTGTTCATGTGTTGCTATAAAACAGCAATTTAAACTGCAGAGAATGAGGCAGAGGTCCTAAAGGGACCATTGATGAATAGCTTTCTAATTTGACTAGGTTTGAATGTGTGTTTGCAATTAGCAGCACCCATTTGCATACAATTAGTGTGCAAAGCCCTTAAAAAGAGTTTGTTCTCTAAAGTAGGTTAAACATATCCCCACCTCCTCCACTGTCATGGAGCCTGCACTATTGATTTGTTGCATACATCTCCTCTGCTCCATAGGCCAAAGGTAGTCTTCAGGCAGGCCAAATGCTGAGAGTGACTCTTATCTGGCACTTGCCCTGCACAAATGGAACCAACAGCCTCCTAGAGAAGGAGGTTCAAACATCAGCTAACTCTGTATAGGGGTCAAATTCACAACTTCTATTGACAACTTCTGTGGGGGATTGGGAAAATCCAAAAACACTAAGCAAATCAGGGGACAGGGTGATGGCCACTAGCATCACATCACTTTTATAAAATGCTGTGTGATCCAGGGATCCCTTGGTCCAGGCTCAGGTTCACCTTTGCTTCCTGCTGCCCTCTGGAGAATTATTCCAGGAGCCTGAGCCAGTGGCTTAGAAACATGGCCTTATATCCCCTTATTTGCTCACTTACTATGGATTTGTTGACTGCCAAGCCCTCTGTCAGCTCTGAGGATCCACCGGTGAACACATGTCCTATGGAGATAGCTATCTGGTGGGGCAGATCACTGATAAATAAACATAAAAATAAATGCATAAATGAAGCTTTTGGATGGCTGCTTTCCGCTGTGTGAGCTTGCAGGAAAATATAGAAGATGAATAGAGGTGAAGTGTGTGTGTGTGGGGGGGCGCGGCAGCATGTTCACAGTCCCAGGGGCAGGAGGTGAAAAGAAAAGTTCAACTGCTGAAAGCAAGCCAGTGTGGGAGGAGGGCATCGAAAGTGAGAGAGCATTAGAACCCAGATTGGGGAGGCAAGTAGGGTGAGCTCACTAAGTGGGGAGGCTCTAGGCCATGCTCTAGAGTCTGTCTATCATAAGAGTAGTACAGAAGCATTAGCATAGTTTACCTGGGGGTTGGGAAAGTGAGAATCAAGCCCACTGAGGTAGGAATCTGAAGAAGAGCACTGAGACCACAGCTTAAAAACCGAATGGGAGCTGGCTCCCCTGAGTCATGGCACATAGAAGATTTGGTATGATGGTGGGTGGGGCATGTCACAATTGACAGTTGTGATCTCTCATGCTAGACATGAGGATACTCACTCACAAAGCTTTCCCTACCCTACCCCACCCCAGAGAAGCCTTGAACTTGTCTCCTTGCCTCACGTGGTGATCTGGGGCAGAGGGGGCAAGTACATTGGCAAGAGATGACACCTACACCTCAGTGCTTCATATAGATGGAGTTTAAAGTGAGGCTTGGAATGGGATATTCAGAGGATAGAAGGTGTTCATCTGTGAAATTAAACGGAGTTCGTCATGACATGCAGCACTGTGTGCTGGGGCTTAGTCAAAAGCAATAATTAGGCTGAGTATGACTGTGAACATGCTCATAATCAAATAAGCAATTCCAGTGAGTGAGCAGGGCTGTTCCTTCGGGAGGGGGGTGGCACGGGGTGGTCTGATGACAAAGAGTGAGATACATGGGGAGACAGGCAAGGCAGGCAGAGAGCTGGCTGGGCTCACCCCACAGAGAGCTCTATTTCAGATTATGTACCAGTATGCTCAGCTGTTACTATTTACCTTCCACTTAGAACAACTACCGAGTTGCAGTGGAGCACAGTGGTGAGGCTAGGGTGGGTTGTTACTTTTGTTGTTACTTTGTTTATTGTGGTATTGGAGACCACTGAACTCAGGGCCTTGTGCCTGCTTGCCAAGTGCTCTACCACTGGGCTACATCTCAGCACTTAAAAAGAAAAAGTCCTGTTTCCTTTTTCTTTTGAGACATTATCTCACTGAGTTCCAAAGCTGGGCCTGAACTTGAAATCCTCTTGCCTCTTGAGTACCCTCTTGAGTAGCTGAGATGACAGAGCTGTGCCACCATGCCTGGCTCTCCGGTAGATTTTCTGCTGAGGGGAAAAAACAAAGATGTCTTTTATCTAAAGGGAGGGCTTCTTGGAAAGGAGAAATAATCCACTTTCCAGCTCTTCCAGGTCATCGGAAGGACCTAGTTCTTCATCGTTGCAGTGCTGAGGTCCCCTCTTCTCTACAGCTGTGGGATGAAGGTCTTCCAGGTGATTGAAAGGATCTAGTTCTTCGTGGTTACAGTGCTGAGGCCCCATCTTCTCCACAGCTGTGGGATGAGGGCCCTTGCTTCCCTCTGGCTGTCCACCAGAGTGAGGACTCAGGTTCTAGCCCATGCTTGTATTTCTTGGTCCAAGTACCCCCCAAAGCCAGCAGCAGTGTAGAGGGTCTTCTTGTGTATAACTTTTCTCATCTTGTCATAGCTCTGGCTCCCAGATCTGACTTCCTCTAAAAACCTCTCTGGCTCACTGTCTTAAGTTCAGCTGAGCAATGAACATAGTTTCATGTGCAAGATTCTTTTTCTATGCTATATAATACAAGAAACACCAGGGGAGAAGGTCATGAGGCAAAAAGTCATCAACCACAGGTCTCCAAAAATGGCTTTCCAGATACAAGCATTGAAATTTACAAACCCCTGAAATTTAGAATGCCCCAATGAACAGGCTGCAATGCACCCTGGGAGAGATGGCAAGAAAGAGTAGCTCAGGCAAGTCTGTCATGGACATTAAAACAACAAGTAACAGACTGAGATCTTTGGGGAGACAGCATATTTCAGGAGGCTAATTCCACCAGAGTCAGACTTCGGCTTCACTTGTAAGAGACTGTCTTTTTTCCATCTGGCCACCCAGCAAAGACAATGCCTCCTAAGAACTGTTAGGTGTGAGTGCTATGAGCAACACTCTAGAAACTTCTAAAGGGAGCCAGGCAGTTCTCTGGTGGGATGTGAAGGAGGAGGAAGCCTTCATGCCTCTGTTCCACTGTGGGCCAGGTAAGCAGAACTTCTCAGAAATCAAAACTCAGAGGGAGTGAGGGAGCCCAGATGTCAGGGCTCCATGGGTTGGGGTGGCCCATACCTCTGCTGAAAAGGCAGAGCTCAACTCTGCTTTACATGAACCCCTCCCTCCACTTCTGCCTCTGACTCTTCACAAAATGTCCTTGGACCAACAACCTCGGAAATAATGATTTAATTATCGGTGTTTTCTCAATGACATAATTAAATATCCACAGTGAGGTAAATGAACCTGAACTTGTTCGGAGGATGCTTATGCACCACCTTGGAAGCTATTTTTTTTTTTTTTTAAATTCAGCTTTTGGCTGTTATGGATCTAAAATTAGGTTTCCAATTTAGGTCCCAGAGGCAAGAGGTACAAATGGCTATAAATAGCATGGAGGTGGCACACTGTCTTTGGGTGCTTCCTTAGGAGCTAAGGACATGCAATCACTGCATTGAACAATGCAAGGACTCGCCTTTGGTTTATGGTTAGCTGGGGTCACTTGATTGTTCAGTGTGAGGGGAGTGGGCACGACTGGGGACTGAAATAAAGCCAGGAAGGCCAGTCCAAGCTCACACTGCACCCAGGCTTTGTCACCATGCCCCTGCAAGCAGGAAGAGTGCCCCCCCAGGCTCCTTTAATTCCCAAAGCTAGAAGTACCTGCTCTGTAACATGGATCTAGGAACATTAAAAAGGGAGGGGATGATGCTAATGACAGTGTCCCTGCCTTTATTGCTTCAGGCAGTGGCACAAAGTTAAAACTGTAGGTGGCTTAAGAAAATATAACATTTAGCAAGCTCATTTGCATGCCTCTAGTTGTATTATCCTGATTTATTTCGCAGGTGTGTTGTTTGTTTGTTTGGTTTTTTCTTTTTCTTTAGGGACTTTATAAAAATCCATTTTTTAAATGAATCTCTCTTTTTTGTTGTTAATTTACTCCATCATGGGGATGAACACAGGACAAGAGGAAGATGTTGCTTCCTAACCCAGGTTAATGCATGTGCTAGGGCAGACAACAAAGCCACCACTTGATGTTTTCTTCCCTCTGAGTTTTTCAGGAAGGAGAAGCATGCTGCTTGCTTCCCCGGGTCCCTTGCCACTGTGGCTCTTATCAATCACTTCCCTGAGGTCCCCCTGCCACTGCAGCTCTTATCACTTCCCTAAAGTCCCCTGCCACTGCAGCTTTTATCACTTCCCTGAGGTCCCCTTGCCACTGCAGCTATTGGGTCTGGCTTTGGATCCAGTTACTCTGGGACACAAGATTAGGTCCTATGAAGCCCTCTATGCATGTGGCCCTCCTGATGAACACACCAAGCAGCTTCAGACTTGCCTAGTGTTTGCATCCTGTAAGCTATTATTGTCCTGCCCTCTTGCTCTTCAGGAGGTGAAGGCAGATAAGTAGGGAGGGAGAGGAAGGAGAGATGGAGGGAGAGAGGGAGGGAGGGAGGGAGGGTGACAGGGAAAGATTATGAGACCCACTTGCGCGTGGAAGGCCTTTCTCGATTGGCATGAATAAGTATTAAGAATGTGCTGAGGGACAGGCAGGATGGCTCAGTGGTTAAGTGCACCTGTCACTAAGTCTGGGGAACTGAGTTTGATCCCCAGGAGCCACATGCTAAATTGAGAGACCAGACGTGCAGTTGCCTCCCAACACATATAAATATAATTCAGAGAAAGAGAGATCCTATCCAGCAAGGAAGCTCTAGGCTCTTCAAAATCAGCAAGGAAAACAAGGTGAGTTGTCTCTCCATTCTTAGAGGAAAAATTGAAAAGTACAATTCATTTGAAGAATTTCTTGAATCATTGTTGTACTTGAGTAAATCAATTCTATCACTGTACATTCCTGGGGCATGGCTTAATTTATTTCTGTTCTGTTGCTCTTTTCAGTTGCCCAAGAAGCTCATGAGAAAGGTGGGATAGATATTAAGTAGCCCAGAGGAAGGGATGAGAAAATTAATACCAAGTGAGACAAAATAATATGTTCAAGGTCATGAGAGATATTAAATTAAAAGCCAGGATCGACTGAATCCCAGGGCTCTGAGCTGAAGCCCTGTCGCAGCCAAAGGCAGCGTCTGTGTACTGACAACATAACACACAGAGAATAGGCCCCGAAGAATGGGAACACTCCAGATACTGGGAAGCAATAAATAAAATAAATCAAAGAGGTAGTAGGACAGCAGAAGGGAGAAAGAGAAAGGTTTCCAAGAAGGGTCAAAAAAAAATCTCAACTTTAAAAGAATCCTTAGAAATGAAAACCAACTGTTAGGCCGAACAGGGACCATTCCAAGTAGACAAAATTCCTTCACTGTGCTGTGGATCCAGTTCAATTATTGGGGTCAGGATTCTTACTTCCAATCCTTGTGTCCATGATCATTGATTGATAAAGGTCAGTTTAAGGTCCTGTTATAGCAGCATCAGAGGCATCCCAAGGTATCCCTAAGATCACCTTCCCTGGATAATGTGACTCGTAAGCCCTCATGACTGACACTTTCTCCATCAGGCCATCAGATCAATGGCCTGCCATCTTGTCTAAGTTGGGAAAAAGTCACTGAATTCAGGTTACATCTTTTACAAGCTTTTCTTGACCTGGGACCTCAACCACGGGATTTTAAATTAATCCCTCCTGGGCAAATGGACAGGAGTGCTTGGATAGATTTCTCAATTTCTAGCTCATGTTGTTTGCTTGCCCAAAGATGCTTTAAAAAAATCTCAACAAGGAGAGATTTTCCCTTTGTGTCTTGGGGTGACCACCAAGCTCAGTTAATCGAGTTCAAGGTTATATAGGTGGTTACCAAACTTGGTTTGGCTGCACCAATATCAATCGGAGGCAAAGGGTAAAATGTCTCCACCAGTAGCTTTTGTCGGCAACATGACAAGTGTAAGTTATTGCAGCCTCTGCTCCATCACCTGGTTATAAAATGACCTCGTTCATTGATGAAACACACATCTTGAACACCCTGAAGTGAAAGTATTATCTTTCTTTAAGGAGTTATTAGTCAGGCAGGTGGAAGAGATATAAAAGGACCCCAACTCATCCTAACAGGATGCAGATGCAGATGTTGAGTAGAGGACAGTCTCAATGATGGGGGTCATGTCTGTCTCGGCAGGGAGGGTAGAGAAGATGACTGGGAGAATGGTTTCTTTATTTTGCATCATAAGAGACAAAAACCAACCCAAATGTAAAAACAATGTAATCCCAGGCTGAAGTAACACTACCAAGAAAAATGCAGAAGGGATGTTCAGAAATCAATAGGGTCCTGTTTGGTTTGTTTATCCCTCCCCCCCCAAAAAAAATTTCCTTGTTGAGCTTTCAAAATATCAGCCTGGGGCCCTAGGAACATACTCTTCACCAATAGAACTCCCAGCACTCTGAAATTTCTGTGGACATCATCCCCAAAATGTAGGTCTCAGCGATACTGGGTCCCCATGGTGGGGACATCATCTCCAGAAGCCCATGTCGTATGTTCAGAAATGTGACACTCACTATTCTTGACCACCAGGAAGCCATTCCAGCCACTAAGTAATGATCTCTAGTGGGAAAGAATTTTCCTTCAAATGGTGAAGTCTGTTAAAAGTGGCAGGCCACCAGATAGCCTTGGTGGGTCTGCCTTGCACTGCCGGCCCCACCCCATGCTAACACTGCTCTCCTGTGTTCAGAGGCTCTTCACTGCTCTGGATTTGTCCAGATGTGCCTGATGCATTGGCAGGGAGCCATTTTCCTCCATTCTGTTATTATATCAGGATCAATTTGATGGGGTTAGAATAGCAGAGCTAAGTTGTTCTGATGGTGTATGTAAACAGGTGACCGAGAAGTCTTAGCGACTCACCTAGGCTTCGGGATCTCACAATGGCTTCTCTTGTCTTCTTGTTCATAGTTCCCAGGCCTGGTGTGCAGACCAGATAGAGCACTCACAGACAAGTAGATAAACGGGTCATGAATAACAGCATAATCTTGATATCAAAGAAACCAGCGCATCAATGTTGGGTTGCTTTTTTTCTAGTTTAATGCACTTTATTATCCTTATCCAGAAAGTGGGGATAGTGATGCCTAACTCACAGGGTGAGGTAACCTAGGCCTAGAAATACAAACATTGCGTGATCTCCTTGACCCCCACTGAATCATTTTAGATTTGTCTTTTCAGCAAAATAAATAAATAAATAAATAAATAAATAAATAAACTTGTGCCATAAGTAATTAAGGCCTAAATAAGCATGAAGAAAACCAAGATTAAACATCAAAAACCCAGCAGTAAAAACCCAGTACTTCATAGAAGCACTATTTGGTTATAATTTTTCTTCTGCAATTTCACCATAAGGGAATTAATTGCCTTTTCAAACCTAGGAAAAGCAACCTGAGCTCTTCTACTCCTCTGTGATGCTGGGGGTTGCAAATACATGCTATGGCAAGAATAACAAATGCTGGTTTCTGAGCACTCGTCTGTGATTTATGAAAGGTGTACCTCACTGTGGGAAGATAATGCCATTTGAAACGGTCCATTTCATAAATCTATCCCCTAGTCCCCAGCTACATCTAGGAATCCTGTGAACTCCTGAATCCAATAATGTTTTCATACCCTATTGATGAGAGAGAAAGAGAGAGAGAGAGAGAGAGAGAGAGAGAGAGAGAGAGAGAGAAGGAGATGGGGAGAGAGAGACCATTTGGAGGAGTTCCGATGCCCTTATATGGAGCAGCTGCTAATGTTCCACTCCATCTCCAGGGCTCTCTGTGGCAATGGTCTTGGAGCCTTCAAAGCAGAGAAACTTGAATAAACAAAATGAAAAAATAATCAACATGTGAAACATCCCTGATGTCCTTTTGCTGCTAGGAGCATTAATTACAGCGTGGGCTCAATCCTCCAGCAACAGCACAACCCAGTGTTTTGCCTGAAGTCGCTCTCTAGCACATGAGAGATTTATCCTTCGGAACTGGCATATTTCCTATTCATTCATGCATCAGTTCAGAATATCTGCTTGTTCATGTAACTGCAAAAAGAGGATTCTCTGCCAAATGTGATGGGAGAGGCAGTCAGGGACCAATCATAAACCAGTGAAATTCATGGTCATGAGTCTTTGTGGTCATAAGAAGACAGGTGATATATATGCACCCATGCTGTGCAGGCTCCACGAGGCCCTTATGAAATACAAGCAGGGGACAGAAGAGGCTTCTTTGGGGTCCAATGAAATGGACAGCACCAACATGAAGACAGACTACAAATGTGTGTGTCGTGTGACTTACTAGAAGAGATCCACATGTGACTTGGGCATCAGCTCCTCACCAGAGACTGAGGGATGAGACAAAGACATAGTACAATGACACACAGCCCCTGGGTGGCATGCATCGTGAAAGCAAAGGATTTAAAGACTGGGCAAGAAATGTTTAATGATCATTAAGAAATTGGGTTTTTTGTTTTTGTTTTTTTATTTTTAAGAATTGGCCTAGATGCCCACCACCTGATGAATGGATACTAAATATGTGATGCATTTACATAACAGAATTTTATTCCAATGCAAGGAAAAATAAAGTTATGGAACTTGCAGGAAAATAGATGGAACCAGAATATATTATACTGAGTGAGGTGACCTAGGTCTAGAAATACAAACATTGCATGATCTCCCTGACTCCCCTTGAATCATTTTAGATTTGTCTATTGTTCTTGGGAAGTGTGTATGAACTGGGAAGAGGGGAGGGACCATGGAGGGTGGGGAGAAGATGCTCTAAAGTGCAGGAGGGTGGTAGAATATTGCTATCTGAAAACAGAGAGGGAGGTGATACCCAGGTGTGAAAAGGTTTTTACAGAGATGGGAGTGGGAAATAGGGGAAAAGAGAATGAGGTCATATGTAGTCTAAAATTAAGGATTATGAAGAAGCCACATTGAAACCTACAGATCTTATAAGCAGATTGGAAACTGTAACCTTAAAAGGGTTGGGTTATTGAATGAAGAAAGATAATCTCACTGGAGAGGATTGGCACTCTGGGAGAACCCACACATTTCTACCAGTCAGATATAGATGGGTTAAAGAACAGGCAAAAGATGGGAGATGGGATAAAAATGATGCAAAAGTATGAATTTGAAAAACTCCCAACATAGGGTTCTCATCCAGATATTCTGGAATTTGCATATTTTGACTTGTATTTAAAAAGCAGTTTCAAGGTCAGCTTCAGTAGAGAAACACTGAGCTAAAGTGGGAAGGCACCCCATTAAAAGTCCAGCAATGTTTTGCATATTTATTTCCTTTCTTCTATAGTGAGTGATGACGACTCATAAATCAAAAAAAATCAGAGTAAACAAATACCATAGAGGTTATTTTATACAGAATTTATACTCCCTATTCTACCTATTTATACACACAAACATTTCTATTACTAGGATTTATAAAGTGTGTAATACATGCATGAATGCTTTAAAATCTGCATATATTTGCATAGGATAGAAAGAAGTATATTATTGTCCCAAGTCTCTAAAGACCATGGCCTAAATAAAATGATGACCACTTCAAAAGCACTTTTGTATAGTGGGATGGAAATAATTTTACTTTTAAAAGCTTCAAGTCTGTGAGATATAAGTGGGCATGTGCACGTGCATGCGCACGCCCGCGCGCGCGCGCGCGCGCGCACACACACACACACACACACACACACACACACAACTGGGAGAATATACATACAGATATACACACAGACATACATATAATTTCCTCCCAGTTATGTAGATTCCATGGTCTAACCATGAATTTCCTAAGCAGATGCAGGCAGTTGAATTGGATAACACTGGGCCTTTCTAACAAGATAATGATGTTTTAGCAAAAGTGTGTCCAGTTCTCAAAATCAATAACTATACCTCAATGTCAAACAGGTCATTGGGTCCATGTCACCTGATGGAGAAATAGGAAGTGAGACAAGTTGTCATGAATTTAGAATGGGCTGAAATGAAATTTGGAAAATTGAAGATCACCCTTCAAAGGGGCTGTATCCCCTGGAAATAGACATTTTCCCAGTAGACATGGGTGTCCCCTATGAATGAATGAACCACTATGCCCAGAAATGACTTAATAATTTTAATATTCCTGAATCCTGCTATTTCCCAACCTGGAACACTCAGATTTTGAATATCTAGTGACTGGGGTCCAATAAAGACAATTCACAGATTGAAGCCTTTGAGGGTTCTTACTTCCTGATATACTTCATAAGATGATGACATTGCAGGAGATAAGATTCTAATTCCCAGGGTCTGAGTCGGAATCCCAGTCCAGGAGCTGGGTGCCCAGCCTTGACCAGGCCACTTACCCATCCACAGTGACCATGAGACAATAGGAACTCAAGAAAGAGCTTTTTAAAATAGTGTGTGTGTGTGTGTGTGTCTGTCTGTCTGTCTGTCAGTCTGTCTGTCTCTGTGTGTGTCTGTGTGTTTGTGTATATATGTGTCTGTTTGTGTGTGTGTGTGTGTGTGTGTGTGTGTGTGTGTGTGTGTGTGTATGTGACTAAGGTGCATGGGTGCTATGGCATGTATTTAGGTCAGACTATTTCAGGTGTCAGTCCTCCCCTTCTCCTTTGTTGGAAGCAGGCTCAATTGATGTCCACTACTGCATATACCAGAGTCTCTGTCCCATGAGCTTCCAGCCATTCTCCAGTTTTTGCCTCCTGTGTCACACAGGAGCAGTGGAATTATAGACATGTATTACCTTGGCTGGGCTTTTCAACTTCTAATTTTTATATATTATTATTTTGTATGTATGTGTATGGTGTGTGTGTGTGTATGTGTCCCACAGTGTGCTTGTGGAGTTCAGAAGAGACCTTTCTGGAATTGGTTCTCTCCAGTGTAAGTTCTGGAGATGGAACTGAGGCTATTAGGCTTTCAGACAGGCATTTTTATCCTCTGAGCGATCTCATCCCACATACCACCTGTGTCCAGATTTTGGGGGGTTCTTGGGATTTGAACTCAGGTCCTCATACTTGAAAGCACTTTAACCACTGAGTCATCTGCAAAGACCAGGAGAGAGCTCTGAGATTTAAATTATAGATTAAATGCTTAACATAGTGCTGTGTATATGAGAAAAACTTAAAATAAAAATGTATGTTTAGCACCTTCATTTAACTTGCACAATGACAGAAAACACACCCTCAAATAAAATAATCTTACTGATAATATATCTTCATGTATGCACCAAATCAGGGTAATTGAGAACATTGGCACACTAATAATTCAGAGTATAATTCTGTTAACTGTTCAGTAAACTTGAAATGCCATTAAATGGGAAGTTTGCACTTCAGTCTGCCTCCCTGTCACCAAATACCCCATGTACCACTTTTATTGCTCTTTTCTTTAAGTTTACTTTTAAACACAGGACCTTGAAGGGAAGCACAGACTAGCCTAGAACTCATGATCCTCCTGCCTCCACCTCCTGAGTGCTGGAATTACTGGTGTGTGCCATACCTGACTCACATACTCCCTCTTGATGGATACTTGATATAGCAATTATTTTTTAACAAAAATAGTCATAGAGGAGACTATAATAAGCCTGCTGTAGAGTTCCTATAGTTTGAATTTGTACTTCCATATCATTTTCCAGGACCAGGTTGACTACATATTGTACCAAACATATATGAGCATTATTTTAAAAATCTAAATGGATTACTAATTGATTAATTTTTTTTAAAAAAATCTTTACAAGATTGAGCAACAAGCAGAAAAAATTTCCTCTCAGCTTCCATATAGCACATGACACCCTGTAATACTTTAAGTTAAAGAGTTACAGAAATTTGAAATTGTTATGATCCTGACAGTGATAGATGAGAAACATACCCCAGACATACCTTAAACAGTAGCCCTGACTTTTTCTTAATTCTTTTTGATCTACTGCAGGAATTTGCTGCAGACTATAATTGCTGAGGTGTTGTCAGAATTCTCTCTTTGACTAGAGTAAGTAGACTTCCAAACCAGGAGGAAAAAAAAAAAAAAAAACAGACTCCCTCTAAAACTGATGTGGTTTATGGACCTTGCCCAGAGTACACCAGCCAGAAATTCAGAAGGTCCTACTAAATAGCAGATTGATACCCAAGCATGCACTTTTTACAGGCTGCTCCTGCTGCTGGTTCCTGCTCATGTCTTCATCTGTTCACTGTGTGCTGAAGCCCAAGAATAGTCCTTCTTAATATTTAAGAACTCTAGTCAGGGGCTGGAGAGATGGCTCATCAGTTAAGAGCACTGGCTGCTCTTCTAGAGGACCAGGGTTCAATTCCCAGCACCCACATGACAGCTCACAAATGTCTGCAACTCCAGTTCCAGGGGATCTAAGTATCCTCACACAGGTATATATGTAAGCAAAATACCAATGCACATAAAATAAAAATAAATAATTTTTAAAAAAAAAGAACTCTAGCCAGGTGGTGGTGGCACATGCCTTTAATCCCAGCATCTGGGAAGCAGAGGCAGGCATATCTCAGTGAGTTCAAGGCCAGCCTGGTCTACAAAGTGAGTTTCAGGACAGCCAGAACTGTTAGACAGAGAAACCCTGAGTCAAAAAACCAAGCCAAAACAAACAAAAACAAAACAAAACAAAAAACCTCTAATCTATGCTTAGAAGACAGTCTTTAAAATGTTTGGGGTCTTTCATGAGAGGCTCTGGGAAAACTTGCTTTTAGATTGGTTTGCTGGGGGTGGTGGTAGTCTGTAGGTGTGTAGGTGGGTGGGTGGATGGGTGTGACTGTGTTTTCTTTGAAACAAGAACTCTATCTCAAGCTCACCTCCCAATGGCAATGAAACAGACAATGACCTTGAACTTCCTACTGCCTCTACTTCTTGATTGCTGGTAATACAGATGTTTGCTGACACTCCTGGTTTATGTGGTGCTTGGGGTCAACCTAGAGCTTCCCAAATGTGCTACAAACACTCTCCCAAATGAACCTTATCCCCAGTCCCTAAACATGTTTCTCATGGGAGTAAATGCTCCCAGGGAAGGGCTCATGCCTTTGGCTCCCAGGCCCTGATGCTCGAACCCCATTCTCCGTATTGTGCAAAGTCTTAGCAGAAAATCTGATGTGTGGACATAATGCCTCACCAGAGGGACAGGAGCAGCGCTCAGGTCCCACCATGTTCTTCTACTGGATGACTTTAGGTAACTCACATCTGTCCTCTAGTCCAGAGGGTTGGACCAGGTGACCTCCAAATGACTCTCTGCATCTCACCTTGTGTACTTATGCTCTGGGAGGGACCTGGGGCCAGACTGAGTCACTTCCCTTCTGGGAAGGTCCCTCCTAGAAGCCAGTACTTCCTGGTCTATGAATGACAGGCAGGGTGGGCTCTCTGTGATGTGGACAAAGTGTGTTTAATTGCATTGGGTCTTCCTGCGGAGGACTTCACCCTGGTGACCACAGCTGCTGGCTTCTCTTTCAGGGAAGTCAGCAATTCCAGCCTCCTTGGTTGGCACCTCTTGAGAACCATGCCAGGAGCATTTCGAGGACAGCATTTTCTTTGGCAGGTGTGCCTGCAGGCAGCACCCACTTCAAGGATGTCAAGAGCAGGGAAACAGCATCTGGGATCTATCTGTGGTTGTTGGCTTGCACATTTGGAGGGCGAGGGACAGAAGAACTGCTTTACACAGCGTGTTCTTACCCAGGCATAGGCCGAGTCTATATATGAAGAAAAACACCAAGCTGGAAAAATAACCCACAAAGGCACCTGGGATGGGTCATCGAGTGGTCAGTTAAGAAACAGCTGGGTGGGTGGGTACACCCAGACACCTTCTGACAACTCTCCATGCTGGTGCTTTGTGAGCAGGTCAGAGGAAGGGCTCCCCCTGTGTGTTTGAAAGGCTGTGGTCCAAGCCCCCAGGCCTAGGAACAATACTAGCTGGAAGTATTCTCAGTCTGTCTGAGTACATGCTTGTCTATGAACCCTTTTCTGTATACTGTCCAACTGGGCAAACTCAAACCCAACCAGACCCAGAAATAATGCTACATCTGCAGATTCCACATTAGATTCTATCTAGTTACCTTAACACCAGCTTCTACATGACCATAGGTCTCCCAAACTTGAAGGTCTTAGATGATAGCCTTTGGCTTCTCCCTTTTGTCCTTAAAGCAAAAGGCCAGTGACACATAGCTGCTGAGCAGAGTGGGTCCAGGTCAGCAAAGCATTCTATGTATAGCTGGGTTTCCATTTCTGGCTCAAAGTTCTAGGTGTGTCATTCTTCTCCTCCTAGCATTTCCAAGTATGATCAGTGCCCACTCATCTCCACTCACAAGACAAGGCAACTTCCCTAATTCCTAGTATGCAACGGCTGGGTTCCTATCCCCATGGTCTTGCCACTTTCTTTTTTCTTAAGTAGACAACTTGCCATGTGCACCATCATCCTTCCAAGAGTGTTGACTCCTTATGGGCAATGACAGAATCTTTGAAGGTGTTTTCCCCCCATTAAAGTCTATTAGATTTGTAGTTACCACATACCACACACACTCACTATGTGAAACAATTCATGATGGCTTCCTTATATGAGATCCACACGAACTTTATATTACTATCCCTGTTTTAGTGACAAGAAAACAGAGGCTGCTGGGCTTGTCCATATTTGTAATGCTACCAATTAGTATGGGCCCAGCGGCAATTGAATGCAAGACCTGCACTACATTTAATTGCTACTCAGCTTGCCTGTGTCTCAATGCCTAACTAACAAAGCAACATCTTGCTCAACAAAGATGTTTGGGGTAGTTGCCTCAGTGGTACAATAGAAATTTCTAGAGATTTTCGGTGAGTGTTTTTCCTTTGGTTTTTCCTTGTTTTTTTTTTTTTTTCTTTTTTTTTTCATCCTGTTGTTTGTCTAGATAAACCTACTCAGTAAGCATCCTAATTTGCTTTCTGTCGCCGTGATAAAATACTAACCAAAATCAACCTAATGGGTAATAGTTTATCTGGCTTACACATCCTGATCATAGTCTATCACTGAGGGGAATCAGGGCAGGAATTCAAGGAGGAGCAGAGTCAAGAGCCATGAAGAAAAGCTGCTTATTGGCACTATCCAGGAACTCCCTGCAGCTGAGCATAGAGGTAGCCTGTGGGTCTCACCTCCCAGGGAAAGTACATAGGCTGAGAAAGTCTAGGGAGAGGAGGCTCCATTTACACAGGGAAACCATCATTCATGCTGGGTGAAAGCTTTCCATGTGGGTGCTTTGGGATCACCCACACTCCTGTAAGACTCCCTCGCCCATGCTCTGTTGTAAGCAGGCCCAAGGAAGTCATCCGTTCCCTCACAGTGAAAGTTGGTTTGTCATAGGGGGAGGCGGGAGATGATACTGCCCAACACTAGTCCTTCTTGGGTTACCATCATTTGAAGTCAGGGTCCCATCAACTCTGCTATCTCCTCCTGCTATTTTCTTTCCATGGGCATTTGTTGCTGTTGTTTTTCTTTCTTCTTCTTTTCTCCTTTTCAAGTATTTACTTTGGTTTTCCTTTCCTTTTGCAGTAGTGGGGACTGAGCCGAGGACCTCACATCTTAAGCAAGTACTCAATCATTGGACCTTAGCTTCTTTGTCCTCTTATTTTAAAGATGGGGGGTCTTAGGAAGTTGCTAGGGCTACCCTTGAACTTACTCAGTAGGCCAGACTGCCCTTGAACTTGTGTTCTGCATACATGAACCTCCCTGATTGATGTGAGTGCAGGTCTGCGCCAAGCCTGGCTTTCTAGCTGTTTCCTCCATGGTGGCTCTTCCAGGGACCCTAACAAGCAGTCTGCACTGGCCTTTCTGCACCTTCCAACCTCCTCCCAGTCCTGGAAATGGAAATGACATCTGGCACTCGTATCCTTCCCTCCTCCGCTAGGCTCAATAAATATTTTTGGAAGATAGTGACTCAGGAATGGCGGTCTCAGAAGCCGGATCGTGCTCTGATATGATGCCAGGACCCCCTTCCCCCAGCTGCTCCTTAGCATTGGAAATAGATTTTTTTAAGCAGTGTTATATAGCAGTTCCTCTTCCAGACCCTCCTTTCCTTTTCTTTAGTAATGTCCTTATAAATCACCGTTATAAAAATAAGGCAAGCAGAAGGAAAAATATGCAGTACCTAGAAACTGAAAATTCAAGTATTTGCTTTTTATGGGACACTTGAGGCTCTTAAAAAGGAGAAGTGCTAGAAAACTTAAATACAAAAAAAAAATCACTGTATGATAGCATAAAAGCCCAACAGAACTGAATAGTTTATGAAAATAATTTGAATATTTACACTTCAATTTATGGTCTGAAAATCATCCTTGGACCACGTTCTTATTTTTAAATGGATTTTTCGAGAGAGTGTTAAATACGTTTTGATTATTTTGACATGGTGCCTACTCGGATATTCTGCGCAATGATTTGAAAGCCAAAAGGAAATTCCTTAAAAATCTAATGTAACTCTACGAGGATGTACATTTTATATATACAACGAGACGTACATTTATAAGCATATGAGGCTTATAACAAACATCTTTACTTAAAAGAGTACTTTGCACTGTTGTTATTATTGTTAGGGAAAATAATACTAAATTTAACTCAAATGAAGCAGTGGGCTAAAATACAACATAATTCTCTTGACGGGGAAACTCGGGTTCAAATTCATATCTTCTCATTTTCTAAAACCGAGTTTTTCATGATGGCTTAAAGTATGTTTTATCCTTGATACTACAGCAACACAGAAGCATGGCCCATAAAAGTGTTGGTGAAACAGAGCCGCATTTACCAAGTGCTTTTATTCGGCCTATTCTGCCATTTAGTTTTCCCAGGAAGTCAGAGGATCTTCTGCTCAGACTTCCTTTCCTGCCACCTATTTAGGAAGTGTATTGACAACAATCTCAACAGTCTCTCCTACCAAAGCATCAAATATCTAAGAAGTCAGACTTCATGACAAGAATAGAGAAAGCACAGTCCCTAACGCTTGTTTTTAAACTCAAGGAGTTAACAAAACAAAAATATGGAGAATACATAAATACATGGGGACCAAGAAAAGACTTTAGAAGGCCAGGAAAGCATAGTATTCAGGATCTACGACTGTGATCTCTTGTTAGTTTTTATTTATGAATTTTAACAAGATCTCAACACACACCAGACCCTTCATTTAGTATGAAACATAAATCTTAGAAACTCAGTCTTAGCAATAGGAACAGCTATTGTGGGGATGTGTGAGGATCTGGGCAAAAGAATCCACTCACGAGGTAACCCAGACCCAGAAAGACAAGCATGGTATGTACTCATTTATAAGTGTGTATCATCAATAAAGTAAAAGACAGTCATGCTATGGTCCACAGACCCAGAGAGGCTAAATGACAAGAAGGGCTTAAGCGGGGATGAAAGGACCTCCCTAGGAAAGGGAAATAGAATAGACTTCATGCGTGGATTGGGGGTGGGGGTAGGAACAGGAGGGATCAAGTGTCAGGGCGAAATACTGGGAGAAATGACTGGAATGGGGGAGCCATTTCAGGGGTGAGGTGGAAACCTAGTACAATGGAAACTCCATGGAATCTATAAGAGTAATAACACTAGCAAAGACTCCTAGTAACGGGGGACATGGAGCCTGAACCAGGCATCTATAACCAGGCAAGGCCTCAAAAACTTTGACCTACAGCCTGTTCTGTCTTCAGAGTGTTCTTGGACCAGAATCTAGCAGAATCCTCATCAAAGAGATTTCATCCAGCAACTGATGGGAGCAGATGCAGAGTCCCACAGCCAAACATTAGGGGGAGCTCAGGGAGTCCTGTGGAGGATGGAGAGGAAGGATCAGAGGAACCAGAGGGGTCAGAGACACCACAAGAACACGGTCCACAGAATCAAGTGACTGGGACATCCAAGGGTTTGTAAGATCAGGAAGCCTGTCGGGATCTGGCCTAGAACCTCCACATGTGTGTTATGGCTGAGCAGCTTGGTTTTCTTGTGGCACTCGTAACGGTGGGGTTGGGGGCGGTCTCTGACTCCTTTGCCTACTTATGGAACCCTTTTCCTCCTACCAGGTTGCCTTATCCAGCCTTGATTTGATAGTTTATGCCTGGTTTTATGGTAGCATACACGCCATGCTTGGTTGATGTCCTGGGATGCCTGCTCTTCTCTAAGGGGAGACTGAGGAAGGGTAGATCTGTGGGAGAGGGGAGGTAGGAGAGAGAGACTGTGGAGGAGAGGGGGAAGGGGAGTCTGCTGCTGAAGGTAATATATGAGAGAAGAATTTTTAAAAAATCTACTCACTACACATCAGAGTTAGGAAGAAAAACAAAGAGTAAGAGAAATCCCTACTTAATCTGCCTTCTAAAGAAAGACATCTATTCAAAGAGACACAAGGCCAAGTACCCCACAACAGGCAATGGGACAAAACTGAAAGTCAAGAATGAAAGACACAAACCTGGCACCAAAGAAGTGCAGGGAAGTGCTTGATTGAGCCTGATAACCATGCTTTCATGCCCATCCTTCAGTCTGATTTGGATTTAAAGAAAAGCACACCACTGCGAATAGGAGGTCAACTAACTGTCCATGGTACTGTGACTTACTAGACTCCCAAGAACAAATATCTATCTACTTTTCTATTGTTCCTACAGGTATTGAACACTTACAGGTCAGGCTGAGGTCTATGTGCTGGGGCAGTTAGGGGAGAGGGCAGAATCTCTGCCCCAGTGAACTGATGAGAAAACCTGGAGACAGACACATATGATAACAACAGAATAAAATTGGTTCATAGTCTGTTATGTGCCCAGTACATTGCTGAGCTCTGGCATGTCACATAATGCTGGTGACTACATACCAACTGTGTTCTTGGGGTTATTTCTCCTTATTCACATGCAAAGGCAAAAAAGCTATGGGAAATTAAAGCCTTGGCCAAGGCCACCTATACACAAGACACCTAGAGATGTTCTGCTGGAAGCAGGTGTCAAGGCTCAAACTCCAGTGATTTCTAGGTCACAATAAAACCATCCAAACACAGAAAATCCTGCTCAGAGTTAAGCCTGTATTCTTTCATCAAAACAAGGCTCATTTCATGAAAGAAGAGAAGCACAGCATTGGTGTTTGTATTCATGAAATCTTCATATGCCCCCAGCTAACTGGAGACAATGTAAGAATTGGTACATATGAAACAGAGAGAGAGAGAGAGAGAGAGAGAGAGAGAGAGAGAGAGAGAGAGAGAGAGAGAGAGAGAGAGAAAGAAAGAAAGAAAAAGAAAGAAAGAAGGAAGGAAAGAAAGAAAGAAAGAATTGGTACTTAGATGCTCTTTCCAAAAACTCTGGCTGCTTCCACCAAGTCTTCCAAAAGCCAAAACAAGTTGGACAGCAGCATGTGACAGGCACCTATTGCTGGGTGTCTCAGCCTTGGCTCCTGTAGAAAACAGGAACCCGCCACCAACAATGGCATCTTAGAAGAGTCCCCCTTGTATGGCCTGAACAGTTGAGGGGTTGTTTTCTCAATCCTGGTTGCTGCCATCTAGTGGCAAAAGGGTTATGCCTTGATGGTGAGGCCTAAAGAGGCCTTGGTCATATGGTACATCTTACAGAGGTGAATATCATACTTGCTTTTTAAAAATAAACATTGACAGCCCAATGTACATTAAAGCCACCAGAGATAATCTGTACATTAAGACCTGTTTCCAAAAGAGAGCTGCAAGATCCTGTGATAAAGTGATCTCAAAAAGCTGCTCCGGGCTGCCAAGCTGACTCAGTGGACACAGAAGTGTAAGAGCCTGAGTTGGGATAGTAAATTGTCACTGAAAGCTGGATGTGCTGGGGTGCATCTCTAAACCTGGCTCTCTTACTGTGAGGTAGGAGACAAAGACAGGAGAACCCCCACACACCATGAAAAACAAGGGACTCTCAAAGTAAACAAAAATGCCTGATACCCAAGGCTGTCTGACCTCTGTATGCAGACTCTGACATTCATTGTGCCTTCCCTACATACATACACACGCACACACGCACGCACACACACACACACACACACACACACACACACACACACACACACACACACCCTATTAAAGGAGCACATAAGCTTATGATAACATACAGGGAACCCTATGGAATGACCCAGTTTTAAGCTTACTCAGTGGTGACAGTAGTGCAGTGATGTGGTCATGGCAATAGTGACAGTGATTATTACAGGAGTGGTGGTAGTGATGGTGGTAGCAATGCATCCATAATGTTTTAGGGTAAGGCAGACCAGTGCAGAAACACCAAAAATTAGGCTTAGGGTAAAGAACATTTTGTCATAGGGTATCACCTGTCCTGGAGGCTGAGATCAGCTCTATGGCAACCAATCAATCAACTATGCCCAGGTGATGAGGTCTCAGTAAAGACTCTAGACCCCGGGTTTTGGTGGCCTTTCATGGCTAGCAGCACTTCACAGTGCTGTCACACAACAATACCAGGCTGGTACTTCGTCTAGCCTCATGGAAGGGGACAGTGGCAACTGAGTGTCTGCTGTTCTCCTGGATTCTGCCTTCTGTGTCACCATCTTTAGATGATTGTATTCTGTGTCCTTCTTGCCCTGCAGTGAACTCTGATCAAGCTTTTAGCAGTTTCCAGTTAACCTTATTAGTTTTTCTAACAAATTATTAAACATGAGGTTAGTTTGAGGATCCCTCCAAATTTGCCTTTGGTGTCAGAATGAGGACAGTGTAGGGCTTTCGTCCTCTAATGAGGTTGCCCCCTCCCTCTGCAGATCCGCAGCATGACCTAAACTAGGTATGGTGGCACATATATGTAATCCTAGCACTTGGGAAGTAGAGACAGGAAGATGGGGAGTTTGAGGCCAGCCTGGGTTAGACAAGACCCTATCTTGAAAAGTAAAGGAAGGAAAGGAGGAAAGGAGAGAGCAGAAGGGAAGGGGAGGGAAGGGGAGGAGAGGGAAGAGAGGGGAAGGACAGGAAAGGGAAAGACAGGGAAGGGAAGTCCCCATGGAGTTATTGATGCACACCTTTGGCTTTTCCAGAGGTCTAACTAGGAAGGAAGACCCACCCTGAATGTGGGTAGCATCACTCCATGGGCTGGGGTTCTGGACTGAAAAGAAAAAGTAAAAAATCCAGCTGAGCCCCAGCATTCCCCTTTCTCTGTTCCCAGATCAACACCACCATGAACCAAGCTGCACCCACAGCCCTACCTTCCCCATTGATGGGTCCTTTGCCGCTGAAGTGTGAGTCCAAATAAAGTCTCCTCTCTGAAGCCACTTCTGGTCAGGTACTAGGTCCCAGAAACAAAAAAGAAAACCAATACACTCTCCTTCATGTACCCACCACGACCAACCCTGAGAGATCCCACATTCAGGCATATCACCTCCTACACTTCTATTCCTCATCAGAGAAACGAGTATGGAAGCTGCTTGGGCCATGTGCAAAGTTATTACGGTACTCGATTAAGATAATGACCATGAAAACTCTTTGGAATCGGTCACTTCAGTTCTAATTATAAGATACTAAAGCCACAGTTACTATTACTTTAGACTTCAAATGCTCTTAGAATTACACATACTCTTCATTTTCTCATCCTTCTGTGGTCTGAGGAAACCCAATCTTGACTCCATTGGCAGGCGCTGGGCTTGTGTCAGCGAGAACTTTCATTAGCAGGTGATTTTCGTGAGGGGAAAGAAATGGTAAAACAAACGGGGGCCTTTTGACGGGGCTGGATCTGTTCTGGCACAGTGCGCTTTCCAGGCTAATGTCTTTTCAAACAGCTCTGTTTTTGCCTGCAGACTTGAATACCCTCATTACAGTGTTTGAAAAAAAAGTTCCCTTATGTTTTTTTAAAGAGCGCCATTCTTCAAAAAGATGTCAAGGAGTTCTCTTTCTCCCCTCTGCTACAAGGTGTAATGTAGAGATAAGCACAAAATCTGGTTGGAAATGTCACCTATATTGGGACTGGGGAAAGCTTCAGATCATGCAAACAACTAGGTGGGAAGAGGGTTTTTGTCCTCCCTGGCTGCTGGTATTTGGAGGAAAAGTACCCCCACGTATTATTCACGGGCAGTGAGAACAGCCTGAAAGTCAATTATGGTGGTTTAGAAAAAAAAAAAATTGGAATCATTTGTTCACAGAGTTCATGGGAGTTCTGAACAAGTCCCCGGCCGTCCTCACGACAGCCGAAGCCAGGTCTTTTGGAAAACATTTTATTTTCATGCTCAGTGTAATAAGAAGAGAAAAGTCATGTTTTGCAGATGAAATGGGGCTGATAATGAAAAGTAGGTCATGCTTTCTCTGTGTCTCCATGTCTTTAACTTTCCCTAAAAGACAAAGGAGAGTTTGGAAGACTTGAAGCAAGCAGGCCAGGCCCCCGACTGGGCGCTCTCTGTACTCAGAATAAAACCAGGAGCAGTTTTACTACTCCGGTCTGACATTTTGTGAGGGCAAAGGACCTGGACACTGAACTTGCTATCTGGACACTGAAATTGCATGAAGAGGAGGGCTAGAATAGACACAGTACACCTTCCAGTTTCTGGAATCAACCAAAAGCACAGTTAGCAGCCATGACCTTAGGGCCCAGGACAGCAAGGCCAGAAAGCAGAACCTGGCTTCCTAATGGGGGGAGGTGACACTATTGTACATGAACACTTACTTTGCCACTCCATGGGAGGATTATACATCCCTGACTAGGAGGCGCCTAGGGTGCTGGTTTGAATGAGTGTGTCCCTCACAGACTATGGCATTTGAACGCTTGGTCCCAGTTGATAGCACTGTTTGGGGTGGTTTAGTGGGTGTAGCCTTATTGGAGGAAGTGTATCACTGGATGTGGGATTTGAGAGTTCCTGTTCCTACCACCATGCCTTTGTTCCACAATCATGATCCCTCTGGAACTGTAAGCCCAAATAAACCCTTCCCTCTTTGAGTTGCTTTGGTCATGGTGCTTTACCACAGCAATAGAAAAATAATTAGTACACCTATTTACTTCCTTGGGCCAATAAAATAGAGCTGAAATGACAAAAGTTCCTTCTAGGAAGATAGGTGAAAAACTTGATTTTGTCTCTCTTCCATCCTTTTCTTTCTTCTTCTCCCTGTATTCTCCCTCATTCTTTCTCTGTTCTTCTATCCTTCTCTCTGCTTCCTTCCTTCAAAGCTGCCCTAAAGTGAACAGCAAGTGCCACCACTTGATGCTCTGCCTCACCAAACCCACAGAAAATACTGCAGGATGACATCCCTGAAACTGTGAGCCCAAAGAACTCTTTCTTCTGGTAATGGCAGTGCATGCCTTTAATGTCAGCACTCAGGAGGCAGAGGCAAGTGGGTCTCTATGGGTTTGAGGCCAACCTGGTCTACACAGTGAGTTCTAGGCCAGCCAGAGTTACATGGGAGACCCTGTTTCATAAAGGATAAGAAAAGACATTTTTACTCCTCTAAGCTACTTGTCTCAGGTATCTTGTCACAGCCACAGGAAGTTGGCAAACACACCAAGTCACATTGAATCCCAGGAAAAGACAATTTTCTTCTTCCACGCACTTGAACACTCAGATGCAGTGTAGAGTGGATTGTTGTAAGACCATGTCAGTGCCAAGGAGGCATACCCAAGGGATGAAAAGAGGGAAGCTCAGTCCTGATCATTCATCCCCCAGAGAAATCTTTACCTGGTCATCATTACAACTATCATATTTATATTTTTGTATTTTCCAGTTAATCCTATTTGGATGGGCTTTTCTTCCATTTGCACTCAAACTGTTTGATACTGTTATGTGCATATGCTGGAAACTAGGAAACTACTTTCTTGACCTTGAGCTACTAAAATTGGTTAACACTTTACAGGATTGATGAGAGATTTTGTTTAGAGTCTATTGTAGCCATGACTACTTTGATTCATTTTCAGGTCAAAGAAGAACATGGCTGGCTTTACCTTCCCTCTAACAGGCATGGTCACCCTTGATTCTAGCCAGTTGGCTTCAGTTCATATCTGTTGTCCCAGCACATGTATCAGTGTCTTTTCATTCTCAAGGTTACAAAGGGTGGGGTGGGATAATGTGACATCAGGTAGGTCCCCTTTACAAAGATTGTTACTCTCCTTGAGAGCAGAACTCTCCAAATTCCTCTCAGAGATAACCATGGCTAATTATACCCCACAGATAATCTGCTCTTTCCAGTCTTCCCATGCTTGACTTTTGAGGGATTAATCATTGCTTTGGGTTGAACTGGGTATTATTGTTTTATCGAAAGGAAACCCCTATGAAATGGGGCCTCCATCCATCATAGCTCCCGGAGTAGAAAGAACTGATTAACACTTCCTGGCCTGCAAACTTGTTTGTTAACACGGGGCTTCCTCTCAGCTGTCACTGCAAGGCTTTCAGGGTACAGTGTGTTTAGGATTGGGCTGACACGCTATTTTATCAAGATGGGACAGTTATCTTTGCAGGGTGTGCAGAGCACTGGGAATCCAACCACCTCTGTAAACACAATGATAACATCATGTCTGCACACATCCAGAAGACAATGGGCCCAGAGTCCCTTGTCCTAATTGGGATTTGAAACAATAGGTGGGAAATAGGAGACCCTGCTATCATTATCTATTGGCCTTCATTTCTGGGCAATGACTGAGCTTAGGCTGTTTTTTTTAATTAATTAATTTATTTATTTATTTGGTGTGTGTGTGTGTGTGTGTGTGTGTGTGTGTGTGTGTGTGTGTGTGTGTTTGTGTGTAAAGAAACAGCAAACTAAAATTCAGGCTTCTTCCAGGAATGTTAATCTTATTATAAAGCTCAGGTGACAGATATTAAAAGGAGAAAGTAGAAGATGGGAGAGTTATAAACAGTTGCAAACAAGACCAACTTTGCTTTCAAATTACTTAATAAGCAAAGGCTTGAACAAGGCTTGAAAAGGAAATGTTAAAGGGTGAGGATGGTCAGGAAGCAAATCTAGGGTTGGAGGTGTGGGAGGACGCTTGCCTAGCATGTATGCAACACTTGCTTTCATCCCCAACATCATAAACAACATTAATCATTATGTAAAAGGAAGAGACAGACATTATGCTCAAAAGGTGAGTGAACTATTTATCTTGCATCAATAAATTAACATCAAATGTCTTCTTTCTTACAGGAATCATCAACATCAAAGTACCATTTTAAAATCTGGAATGCCCAATACTTTGATAACATTCTATGTCATGTTCTACAGGGTATAGCGTTTGCAAAGTTCAGGCTAGGCTCATTGGTGGGCATGTTCAGAGAAACAGAGATGTTTGGAACCACAAGACATATTAAGTCACTTCCTATTTACTATTACCCTCTTTGGATGGAGAATTAATTGTCTCTTTGGAACCTCAGATAGTATACAACTTTTTGTTGTCATGGGATTCAACCAGGAGGATGGTCACCATGTGACTAAATTGTGTGATAACTACAGAGGTTCTGTGTGTGCTGGAAATCTCCCCATCCATACAACTCAAACCATGTGAGTAGATGGTAATGAAAGAAAGGTGGAGGAAAATGGAAAGCAATACTAAGTCTAAGTTATTAATGGACTTCTATGGATCCAACTTAGTGGACATCATTTTCCCCAGAGCCTCTTTATAAACCTCATAGGAGACCAGGTTAACATGCTCATTCTCTGTGTGTCTGGTTTGAGCCACAATCTTATCACCCAAAACCTTCATTTGACGCTGCCTGGTTTCCTTCTCATACTTGTTACCTAGCACAGCCCCTGGCACACTGGATACTCAGTATAGCTCAGTTAAACCACATATAGACAACTCCAATTCCACTACTCAGTTCAGAAATCTCCTTCATTGAAAAGGGAAAGAATACATGAAATTAGAACTATTAGAAAAGTCAAGTGGGGGCTCAGCAGTTAAGAGCACATGTCGCTCTTCTAGAGAACCTGGCTCTGGCTCCCAGAATCTACATGATGGCTCATAACTGTCTATAACTCTGTGGCCTCAATGGGCACTGCACTCACATGGTATGCATTAAAATGCTTATACACATAAAATAGAAAAAAATATTTAGGGGGGAGTAAAAAGTACAAAATAAAAATCCTTCATTCACACATTCATTCACTGATCAAAAAATATTTAGGAATCTCTTATATATCAGGCACCATTCTAACTGCTGAAGGCCAAGAGTAGACAAGACAGGTGAGAGTGTTCTTTCTCTGCAGATTATGATCAATGGATTACTCAAACAATAATCAGGCAATGAATGAACCACAGATGTATGGGTAGGATTAGGCAATGACAAATTTTTGGGCAGAGAAATAAAACAGCCAGTAGGTTGAGAAAATGTGCGTAGCTACTTTGGACAAAAAGGCCAGGGTGAACTCCAATGAGGGAACAAGATGCATATGATAGAAAAATGGGATCACACTGTATTCATTCTGTGCAGTTTAGTGACCAGAAATACGGTTGAATTTACTGCTAATATCAATATGAGCACAGGTATCAGTTCGGAGAATACCAGCTTCTTTGATGTAGTCAAGATTTTCATGTATTCCACAACTAGTATTTATTTTTTCCTCTTTTCTCTTCTTCAGTGTGTGTGTGTGTGTGTGTGTGTGTGTGTGTGTCCATCCATGCATGCATACATATGGAGACAAGAGTTTAGCCACAGGTGTCTTCCTCAGTTGCTTTCCACCCTCCTTTTAAAATTTTGTTTATTATTATTGTTGTTGTTATTATTATTATAATTGTGTGTGTTGTGTGCATGCCATGTGTACATACAGAGTTCAGAGAAGGACTTTGTGGAATCCATTTTCTCCCTCACATTTATGTGGGTCTCAGAGAGGTTACATTCTGAGGTTTGGTAGAGCCAGGATCGTCTTTCAGTTTGAGGTAGAGTAAGAGCTAGTGGCGGCTGCTTTGCGTTTCTGATCTTCAGCTTTAAGTTTGGACCCCAATATCTGTCTCTGGGTCTTTTATCTTTCATGTAACAGTGGTGAGGTCTCTAAGTCTGTCCATGTGAACAGCAGCAGGAAAACTTGTGAGGAGGTCAGTGAGAAGCCTTCTCTCTTCAAGTTCAAGGTTTTAGTCCTTACATCACTTCAGCTACAGAAACCACATTTCTAATCTATCCATTCTGGCTGGGTGGGAGGCAGAAGGTTGGTTGTGGGAAGCAAAAAGCTAGGGCTGAAGGCCAGTGGGTTAATTCACTAAGGGGGAAAGCCCCAGACGTGTTGTGTTCTCAGAAAGCCCCTGGGATGGAAGGCTAATTGTCCTTCTGGGATACTGAGTTCTTTGTGGAGCCCTCAGAATGAAGCCCATGACCTTTTGAGGTTTCTTGATGCTCTGATATCTTAACAGATAGTGTTTTCCAAGTTGATGGTGTTTTAAAGATACAGTATCTGACCAATGATAACACACCTGACCTCTTGAGGGAGAACCTTGTATGTCTTACTCTCTTATTGGCCAATTACATAACTTGACTAGAAGTTTGGTTTTAGGGAACCAATTTCACCATTGCCCAGTCACAAGAAAAGACTGTAAAGTTTTATGAGAGCTGAAGGGACTGCCTTTTACAGAGGAGAACTGAAACTAAAATTAAAGGGGACATAAAACGGTAAGAAATGGAATTCCACAAGGTGTTTCCCCTCAACTACCATGCTAAATTACAGTGTTGGGAATATAATCTTACTGGTTATATCTTCCAAGGGGCTGGAGGGAAGAGGAGAGAACCAACATTGTATGATGTCTGACGACACAATGAGCAGACTCCTCATAGGGGATTCAGCATAAGATGGAGAAGAAAAGCCCTCCATCTGTCACCTCCTGATCATATGACCCTGGGCAAACTCATTAAACCTCAGATCTGTCATCTGCCACATACAGATCATGACAACCACCTCTCCAACAGTCATTGTAAAGATGTGAGTGAAATATACTGTGAGGTTTAATCTTGACTGTCAACTTGACTGATTCTAGAATCAACTATAAGGGAAGATGATGGGCATTACTGTGAGGGATTTCCTTGATCAGATCATTTGGGGAAGACTCACCATAAATATGGGCAGTGTCTTCCAGGGGCAGTCCAGATAAAAGGGAGATGAAGAGAGAAACCTTGGTTTCTGCCTGCTTGTCTTGACTCTCCCTGGTAAGTCCATCTATCCTGTTGCTGCTGCATTCCTTCACTGATAGTGGAACCTGCTTCTTCAGGACTCTAACACAAACTAAAAACCAGCAGCTCTCCAGGAAACCTTCAGGATTTAAGAATCAGATTGGGGCTGATGAGACATCTGGCCTTCATGGATTGAGAAACTCCCAGATTCTCAACTCTCCAGTATGAGGCAGCCATATTTTGACTACTCAGACTGTATTGTGTCAGCCAATAAATCTTCTCTCTGCCTGCCCCCACATAGAACTCTGTCAAATATAAACACCAAAGGTGCTCTCACACACAGTGCCTGGCTTACAGTGAGAATGTACTTCTAGTATCATTATCACTCCTGTAAATTACTCTTAAAATACTTGGGGGATTTGCTCAGTTTCTTTAAATAAGAACTAATGTTAACTGTGGGTTGTTGTTTGCCAACACCCTGAGATATCACCATCTCCATTTCACAGATGAGGAAGTTGAAGTTCAAAGACAATGGAAAACTTGTCCGAAGAAACATAATGCTGATGGCCATTGCTAGATTCAGAATTGGATTGCTATAGCTCTGAAGGCTAGCAAGGCTTTAACACCATGGCTAGGGCTTTTTAGTGGACGGTGCATTGACTAGTCTGTCATAATCTGTCATTTGGGTACCTGGTTCTGTTTACTGCCTTAGAATCCTCCAAAGGTTGGGGCTGGTGATCTGAAGTCATGACCAGCATCATCTGTAACTCTTTTACACACTGAACTAGGGGTGACTAAGGCTGGAGTATGTCTTACCCCACTGTGGGGAGAATACGCCTGAGTCTTACTGCCTGCATATGCCAAGGGCTGCCTCTTTCCTCTCATGTTTCTAGTTCACCTCCTCCTCCTCTGTCTTCCAACCTCTGTAATTTCTGGCACCTTTGTACCTCTACAGAAGGCAGAGGTTGGCCAACATTGGCCAACAAGAGAAATAAAAGATTGTTTCTCCATTCCTAATAAAACATGAAGATACTAGGGGCTGGTAACCCCAGCTCTGAAGTATTGGATGCCTCTGACCTCTGAGGGCACTTATAGTCATGTGCACACACATTTACACATAATTTACTTTTTTAAATTTAAAAAATGAGGATATAGTTTACAAGTAATGTGATTTGTTGTAAAGGTGAACCATGCAGTGGGAGGGGAGCACGTTCCTGTTATATTTGCCTTGCAAATACCATGTTGCTCTGGAATTGACCCAGACAGAGAGGGGAGAAATCTTTGCAGAGACACAAAGAATGATCACGTTTATAAATAATGACAACAATAATGGCATAAATTCCTGACATGTAGGTTAGGTTTCTTGGACTATTAAATCAAACGAATTTCTATCTGCACTAGTATAAAGTCAAAATGACACTGTATTCCCAGATTTATAAAGAAGATGAAAGTCAGAAATATCATTGCAATGAGCAGTGACTCTTATTTCATTAAATGAATGTTTTGGTTCTTCCCATGCAAGCAGCACTTAGCATGTCCTCAACAGCCACTGACTCGGACTTGGATGACATGGCCGATGCCTATTTGCCTGATTACATCTGGGGTAAATGGACCTAAGGAACAAACTTATTCACACTTAAGATAGAGATACTTGCATTTGAAAACCGAGCTATTTGATCCTGTCAAGAGGCATGCTGGTGGAGCAGACAGAGGCAGATGTCACATGATCTTGTGCCCAGATTTCTGAAGGCAAGCTTGCCTTTAAGTGGAATGCTGTTTCGAGAAAGCCTCCATGTGCAGCTGAGATCATCTTGGGGCTAATGGAGATGCTAAGGAAGTGTTAAAACCAGCTACAAGGCAGGCGACACAGCCCTAGTTATGACACTCATGTAATAGCATGGCTGTTCCCTCTCCTTCTTTCTGTGGGGCTTATGGTCCATAAAGTTTAATAACAGTCTCAACAGCCAAATGGTGAATGCACAGTGCTCGAAGGCCACTCTTACAAAGAGGATCAGGTTGCTTAATTTCTTCTCTCTTAACATTTCATCATATACAAATTCATGTCTGTCATTGTTGGCCATATAACACAGCCACATAGCATGAGGGAAAAAGAAAAAAGATTCTGCTGCCTCTTAAATAGTATGCTTGGCCATACCCCGGCTTAAAGCTTAGAGGAAACAAAAGTTATGAAGCTTAGTTGCCCTGCAATTTGGGTACCATAAACATCCATGTGTTGATATACTAGGGACTGATGCAAACAGCTAGACAACAGAACAAACCCCAAATTCCTTCCTATGGCTTTCAAAGTTGTGAGCTGCCCTCAATACCCCTTGCCTTCTCTGTCTGCTTACTGTGGTCAAGACCTCCAGTGCCCTGTAAGAGGTGACTGCACCAATACTCATCCTTAAATGGCTTGTTATTGTAAGACCCCTGGAAGCTCAGGCCTCCAGGATCTCAGCCCAGGACCGGGGTCACCCCAATCACCAGGTGGAGTCGAAAGCTTGATGCAAACTGCATGAGGCTTTATTATAGTTGTTTAACGAGCTAACCCCATGTTGGCTCGGGCCTTCCATCCATCCACCATGGCGGATGGCTAGGAAAGACAGCTTGAAGCATCTGCATAGAGATCTTATAGGGCAGCGTAAGGGGAGTGTCTAGGGGTATGCACAGGCTCAGGATTGGTGTGGCTCCAGGTTTGGAGGGTTTGCCCTGTGTTGATTGGTCAACTAGTTGTTATGGCTCATAGGCCCTCCCAGGGTGGTTGCTACGCTCTGCTTGTCATTGCTGTGCACTTGTCTGTAAAGCACACCCAGGGCCGTAAAACCAGCTAACTTCCGATTGGTTCCTTGCCACGAGGCAGGCGTCTGACCTCTTAATGACTAAGACAAGGTCAGACAAGCATGTGTTCAGCTGTTATGGCTGCCGAAATGGGGAGCTGGTCCCTTCAGTATCTCTGGTACATCTTTTGGGTTCTTCTGTCTTCCAGAGAAGGGTTCCATTTCACCTTCTGCTGTTTAAAAATAGGATCTACTCAGAGAAGCTCTTGGGTCTTAACTGAAGTTACACACCTCCTGCTACTCTTTGATAACAAAGGTCAGGGAGCCTTACCTTTTGTTCCTTTGATAATAACGAATACAGCACTTAGGTGACACACGGGACCAGGAGAACTCACCACGTGACTAAGAGTTCAAGGGACTTCTCTATTCTAAGAGTGGCACACACAGGGAAGGAAGATTGAAATGGCAGCCCAGAGTGGATTCTAGAGCTACTTGGGGCTGGGCAGAGTCAAGCAACTAGCTTCAAGAGAATTCCAGTTGAGTCTTCTGGGCGGGCTAGGATGGGGGTAGGGCTGGGCTGTCAGGTACACAACAACTAAGTAAAAGGAAATCCCTATCGGGCTCATTTACATATCAAAGAGCTCTTCCTGCTGGGCTGCCTTTGCACAAACAAGGCCACCCATTCAGGGCCTGGAGGCTTTCCTCCAGGGCTAACTTCTGAAGCCACTCTTACTCCTCCTTGGTATCTATATAAGAACTCTTATTACTAAAAGCCACCAAGAGATCACTCAACATTTTGGGGGTTTCCTGGGAATCAACTGTCCTAAAGTAGTTGAACTTTTCACAGGAATCCTGGGATTAGGGACTTCCATGGGATGCTCTTAAAATTATTGTTTACTCAGAGAAGAGACACATTGGAGTCTATGAGATTCACTCAGTGATTCATTCGTTTGTTCACACATCCATCTATTTTCCACTCAATCTACAAATACTCAATGAATCATTACTCAGTGCCTATGGAAAAGCTGTTTCTCCATAATAGAACTTTGATCCTTTAATGTGTGGGAGGAGGATCAAGGACAGATGGCCTCTCTAACAGGTTTAGACAATTTAGACAATCTGGGGAGATGCATTGAAGGGACCAGCTCCCCATTTTGGCAGCCATAACAGCTGAACACGTGCTTGCCATACCCTTGCCTTAGTCTCTTAGAGGTCAGACACCTGCCTCGTGACAAGGAACCAATCAGAAGTTGGTGGTGCTATGCTTTACAACCCTGGGTGTACTTTACGACAAGCGCACAGCAATGACGCACAGAGCATAGCAACCACCCTGGGAGGGCCTATGGTCAATCAACCATTTGGCCAATCAACACAGGGCAAAACCTCCAAGCCTGGAGGCACACCAATCCTGAGCCTGTGCATACCCCTAGACACTCCCCTTACGCTGCCCTATAAAGATCTGTACGCAGCAGGTTCGAGCTGTCTTTAGAGAGCCATCCGCCATGGCAGGTGGGTGAAAGACCCGAGTTAACATGGGGTTAGCTCATTAAATTACAATAAAGTCTCGTGCAGTTTGCATCAAGCTCTTGAATCTGCCTGGTGATTGGGGTGACTGCGGTAGTGGCCTGGGACCCAGGATACCTGAGTTTTCCAGGGGTCTAACATCATTTGATGGCGCCTCTATTTGAAATCCAGAACCCCTTTGGCCCAGCTTTCTAAGAACTTCTTTGTCAAATGAGTTTCATGAATAGGATTCTGCTCTTGAATTTTGGTGGCTGACATCTTGAGTGTGTGGAGAGACATGGGTGGAATGTAGAGGTTCTCTTTCATATCTTGTATGTGTGTGGAAGGGTATAGATTATGTTTATCAATAGCTTTCCGATTTTTTTGTGAGATAAGGTGCACACAGTTGTGCCGGGCTTTTACATGAGTGCTGAGAATCCAAACTTGGATCTTAGAGCACTTCTCTAACAGGTCCATCTCCCCAGCCTCTCCACCCTAGTTTTTGAGACATTATCTTTCACTGAACCTGGAGCTTGCCAATTCATGTAGATTAGCTGTCCAACAAGTTCCATGGACCCTCCTATCCCCAAGTCCCTCAACAATGGGATTCCAGGCACACATAGCCCTGTCTGTATTTTTCACATAAATGTTGGGGCTCAAACTCAGGTCCTCAAGAGTAGGCAATAAGCATTTCACCAACTGGACCATTTCCCTAACCACAGGTGATACACATCTTAAAAGTTCATGGTTATGTAATTGCTGTCATTGAGAGAATTCTTGGGGCAAGGGGACATCAATCTTTATCTGTCTTAGGTTTCTTTTGTTAGACAAGAAATTTCCTAACTTGGATTTCCTTCTAGGAGTGAGTGAGTATGTGTGGCACACATCACCAAAATGAGGATGTAATTTTCTTCTCATGCCTAAGGTAACAGCTTGGTAAAACTCCAATAAGGTCAGACCTAGGTCAGGATCACCTAAAACAGTGAGTATCAATCATCACAAGCACTAAGCAACAAAGAGGGTGTTCAGTTTAAAACTGAAGAAAATGTGAGGTTCTTTTTTTAAAGAGAGATTTTTTAAAAAGTTGCTCCCATATCCTTACTTAACTGAGTAGGATTCAGTGACATGACACTAAAGTGACAAAACAAACAAACAAAACCTACCAACCTCAAAATACAAAAAACCCTGAAAGTTTAGGAAGTAGCTGAATTCAATGGAGTAGAGTTAGGTTGACTAGTTGTCCTGATTCATATCCACTGTCCCAGTGTCATCTCTTCCTCTATTCTTTCCTATAACTAAGAGGCCCCAGTTTTGATAAACAACCACATGGGCACTCTTATACCAATATAAACTCTTGTGATTGACATTTTTCTCTTTGCTATACCTGTCAACAACAACTTAAGGAAAGAAAGGTTTGTTTGGGCTCACAGTCTGAGAATCCAGTCCACCACAGCAGAGAAGTCATAGCTCAGCTACATAGGGTGTGAGTGAGCTGAGCTTCAGTATCCCGCCCCCTACTGACTAACATTTTAAGTAGGTTGTATATACATTGTTGTGTGTGTATATGTGTTTATGGGCATGTACCACATGTTACAACATGTATGTGGAGGTCAGAGCACAACTTGTGGGAGTTGATCTTTTGCTTTTACACAAGTGTTCTGGGGATCAAATTCAGGACATCAATCTTGGCAGTAAGTACCTTTACCTACTGAGCCATCTCACCAACACTCAGTTTCTCCTTTTTATTGCAATTTAGGATCCTAGATCATAGAATTGTACCACCAACATGAGGGAGGGTGGCTTTCCACCTCAATTAATATAAACTTGAAAATTTCTCACAGACCCACCCAGAAGTTTACCTCCTTTGTGTCCAAGTAACAATCAAAATAATCAATAGATTATGCCAACAATAATATTAAGAGATAGGAATGTTTTTTTTAGCAATGATTAGCTACCTGTAGGGTGGTATGTGAAGTCCGAACCTTCAAAGAATCCTCTGTGGGTCAGTGACATTATGACCTTTTACTGCCAAGGTAGAAGAGAAGTAGAGAAGGGAAAACCAAACTGAGAAACACAAAGTTCTGTCCAAGAATTCACCAGAGCCCAAAGAGTGACTAATGTTAAAATGATACCCCTTTCCCAATATGCTCACATTTCATTAACTCACTGCTTTTGAAAAAAGCATCTACATTAAAACCTCCAGTTTCCCGAGTGCTTAGCAAAGCAAGGAGCTTGGGAGACAGCTCAGCTGACAAAGCCCTCATTTTGTAAGCATGGAGGTTCTGGGTTTGATTCCCCAGAAAGAAAATACAAGTGGATCTGGTGGCTCATGGGCCTCAGTGTTTCGGGGGTGGAGTGGGGATCCCAGAGGCTCTGTGGACAGCACCCTAACCAACTGGGTAAGAGGTCAGTGAGAAATCCTGTCTCAAAAAAACAAGTTGGAGGGTGCTTGAGGATGATGGCATTGACCGACAGAGAGAGAGGGAGAGAGACAGAGAGAGAGAGAGAGAGAGAGAGAGAGAGAGAGAGAGAGAGAGAGAGTTCTCAATGTATGTTGATACAATGAACTTTTATCAAATTCTGGACTCTCATCGTCATTGGACTACTCAGAAATTCATGGGTGATCTGCCCATAGGAACAACTCCAAGAAGCCCCATACCCACCAGTGAGTGTCAGTGCACAGACCCAAGATGTGAATCCCTGACTCTGGGCAGGACCCCTAAAGGCTTTGCTCATCACTGCTTCATGGCAGAAATAGTCCAGTCCTTTCTGGTTTTCCCCTCATACTTAGAAGGGAAGCTAAAATTAGATGGGGAGGAGGAAAGAATCCTTCCAATCAAGACTGTGCTAGGGAGCAGAAGGGGTTTCGGTCCTAGAGGGTGGTGCATCTCCACCAGGGAAAGAGCTATCTTTTCCTACCCAATAGGAACTAGTGAGCCCACACTGATGCTTTTACCACTGCCTGTGGGCTGTAGCTCAAGAGAGCAGATTTTCTGTCCTGGGGAAGCCCTGGCCTCTGAAGTAGTAATAGAGAATGGCCCAAGTTGCTGCAGTCTAACAAACTGTCTGGTATTTGGAATGTTTCACCCTGGCTTTTGCATCGACCTCAGCCTTTGCTCGTCTTCCTGGCCCCACATGGAGCTGTGGGATACAAAGGGATTCAATGGGGAGAGAAAGTCACCAGGCACTGTCCTTGAGGTAATTAATCAGCGGTGACTCTTTACCAGGGGGAATAATATGACTCAGAACATTCTGTCCCTGTAACATCAACTATGCAGTGGAGAGGCTGCTCTGAAAAAGGCACGAAGGGATTTGGTAGAGCTTTGCTGCAAAGTGAGAATTCTGGGCTCTTGACACCATTGCACACAAGATCACTTCAAACTCACCCTGGTCTGCTGCCAAACTGCTCAATTCTCCAGGAAAGAAGTGTTTCCCAAGTTCACTGTGGTCCTGAAATAGTCCACTTTTCAGCTCTGAATCTGCTGCAGTGAGCTAGCTCTACAGCAGAAGGTGACCCTAGCATACTCCTACTGATCAGCACTGGTCCTTGTCATTTGCTAAAGCTAATGCTTCAGTATAGAAAGTCCCACATCTTGGCCAAGGGTTGGAAGCTGTTAACCTCAAAGTGATGGACTCACAGTTCACTTGATGTGTCCTCGGGCTTTGGGTCACATGTGAGAATTTGTCATTCTTTCTCTGTACCAGACATCAACAGAGTTAGAATGTAGCTGGATGTTAAGAAAAATGAGGTGAGGAAGAGGAAGGAGAGAAGGCAGAGGGAGAGGAGAAGGGGAGAAGAAAGGGGAAGAGGAAGAAGAAATGGGGTGGGAGGAAAAGGAAGGAGGTAAGGAAGGAGGGCAGGAGGGAGAGAGACCAATAAAGGGATGGGGAAAGGAAAAGAAATAATTCAAGTCAAAACTCACCTTTGTTATCTCTGCAACATACACTTTCTGCAGCTTGTTGGACACTCTAAGACACCGCTTACTACTGTCCATTCAGATTCAAGCTCTCTGACCTGTTCTCTCACAAGCTTGGTTTCTTGCCAAGCTGTGCCTTCCACTCTGTCTCCTCGTCCAGAGGTTCCTTCTGTCCTGTCTAGGGAATGGGGTATGGTACTATGAAGATGGACTCTAAGTAACTGCTTGAAGGAGAAAGGCATCCATGAATAGCAGCTTTGAGATGTGAGCAAATGCCAGAGAAGGGCTCTGTCGAGTGCATTCTTGAAAACCTCAGCAGAACATTCACTGAAACAGAGGTACCCTCCTAGAAATATCAGCACTGGGCTCCTTGAGGAAAGAATGCTGAAGAAACCATGGAGCGGAGCTGGATTATAGCAGTTGCCCCCAGGAAAAGCTAAGGAGAACTCCAGAACTTGGTCTATCTGAGGAGCCCCTGACAGTAAGACCAGGATCTAACCCTGGTGCATGAGCTAGTTTGTTGGAGCCCATTCCCTATGGTGGGATGCCATGCTCAACCTTAATGAAGGGGAGGGGGGCTTGGTCCTGCCTCAACTTAATGTGCCAGGCTTTGTTGACTCCCCATGGGGGACCTGTTGGGAGGAATGGATGGGGGTGGGTTGGGGGGAAGGTGAGGTAGGGGGCTGGAGGAGAGGTGGGAGGAAGAACTGTGGTTGGAAAGTAAAATGAAACTTAAAAAATAAATAAATAAAAATACTTCCAATGAAAAGTATAGCATTTAGAATCCCACCAGTAAGTGAGGATATAAGGGCAGCATCCAGGGAAGCAGTGTTGAAACAGTTGTTTAAATGATTCCCTTAATTCAAAATGAAAAGCAGCACTCATCAACCTTCTGACCTGATGAGTAGCGGACTCCTAAAGCCACTGAAAAGACAGATGGGGGAAATAATTATGGATTCCATGATGTTGTTGTTTGTAGACTAGTTACAGATAAGGTACAGGCCACAAGATATCCCCCAGATCCCTCAGATGGGAAATTCTATTGGGAAAATTCCATAAGAAGCAGAGAATTTTGAGGTGTTTTTTTTTTTCCTTGTGAGAGCTAGGAAAGGTCTTCCAATATTGTTTTTTTAAAAGAAGATCTCACCAAGAGTTTTTTATGCATACATCAGTCTATTTGATCACCAATATTAGCTCAAGGGAAGGCCATTTTCATCTTTGTTGTAGCCAAAGAAAGCAGGATCCAGAAAGAAAAAATGACCTCCAACATCACACAGCAACAGGGTGCTCTAGCCAGAATTTGAGCCAACGTGACCTTCCCCCACAGTGTAGTTCAACCACTAACTCATGTGCTTTTGAAATAATACAGTACAGCATTTAATAAGATGTTTGTTCAATATCTTTATGTTTCATTACATTTCTTTTTCAAGGCCATTAAAATGGAAAAAAAAAATCCTCAATTTCCAAAGAAAAAAAAAAAAAAAAGAAGATCTCACTGTGCATGCGTTTGTGCAGACAAATGTTCATTTGTGCCAGTGTAGATGCAATGTGTGTTTCTATGTGTATGAAAGTTCACGAATGGGCCCACTTAGATGCACATGTGCGTGCATGTTTATGTGTGTGGCAATATAGATGCGTGTGCTTATATTTGTGTGTGATGTTCACGTGTGTGCCAATGTAGATAGATGCATGTGTGGGCATGCATGTTTGTGTGTGTGGTACACATGAATGTGGGGTGGTATTAGAAAATACCAATTGTTCCTCAGCCACTATCTGTCCATCTTCTTTTGAGATACAGTCCAAATTGTCCTGGATCTCTTCATATAGGCTAGGCTGGGTGGCCAGTGAAGTCCAGAGATCCACCTGTCTCCATCTTCCCAGTACTAGGACTACATGCATGTTGTCACACCAGTTTTTTTGTTCTTCAACATAGGTTCTAGGGACCAAACTCAGTTTCACATGCTCACAAGTCACAAGCCAGTTCCCTACCCCAATCTCATTATAAGGAAAAATAAACAGGAATACAAATTTCTCGGATACCCAGTGTATTGCCTGCCTAGTTTTAGACAATCTCAAAGCTCAATCCTGAAGGACAGTTGCTTTGGTTTACAGCACAATCTTGGTTGTGTTTGGTGTCCAGAGAAAGCCAGCCAGCCACTTTCCATTCTTGAGTCTCAGCAGACTCAGAACTGAAGGCTTCAATCTTACTATAGACACATATGTGTATCTGCTTCATAGCCTATACTGGTAAAATGGTAAAGGGCTTGTCACTGACAATTTTTAATTAAAAAAAATAGTCACAAAGGAATACAATGGAGAGCAAATAGCAATGCTCTCTTTAGAAAAGAGAAGAAGGAATAGAGAAAGAAATTGAGGGAAGAAGAGTTGGGAGTGGACAGGAAAAATAAAACAAAATAAACTGTGGAGGCAGAAGACTGCGCAGCTCCATTTTGGTAACCCAAAGAGGGAATATAAGCTTAAAGTCCTGAATTTAACAAACCTAATTATCAAGGCTTAATTAGTACCAAGGGTACAGCTCTGTGGAACACCTGCAGACTTAATTTATGTCCTGACAGGGAGGAACAAGTGTTAATGGGCTGTATTTATGTTAATACCTGAACCTTAGGAGCCCGTGGAACAAAACAGACCGTGTGCTGGTTTTTCAAAGCTACAGAACAAATATAAAAGATTTTCATCTTAATGCTAGTCTGCATGCAATTCTTTGGGGATCTCACAGATCTACTTAAAGTTTTAGAAGTAGTCCACGGAACAAGCAGAGCTGTTCAGGGTCTTTGTCAAAGGCTCACGAGATCAACTCACAGACAGGAGGTTACATTTTGTCTTCAATACACAGAGTGGCAGAGTGGAGAACTAGGCTAATATTGACAGTGTTTGTGGTATTTTTAAAATTATTAGTTTTTGTAATTGTGTGTGTGTGTGTGTGTGTGTGTGTGTGTGCTTGTGTGCCTGTGTGCCTGTGTATCTGTGTACCTGTGTGTGTGTATGTGCAAGTGCCCAAAGATGCCAGAAGAGAGCCTCAGATTCTGTGGAGATGGAGTTACTCATGGTTATGAGCTGACTGGCATCAGTGCTGGGAAACAAACTCAGGTTCTCTACAAAAGCAGTGCACACTCTTAACTGCTGAGCCATCTCTCCAGTCCCAAATGGTGTTTTTCAGGAAACACCCAAGATAAACACTATTGTTCCTATGAACTAGTAAATTGCTGTATACCAATCAAAGATAATTGGAAAAATTAAATGCCACTTAATATAGTATAAAAAAGTAGGGGCTAGAGATGGTTAAGTGGTTAAGAGCATTTGCTGCTCTTCCTGAGAACTGAAGTTTGGTTCCAAACACTCAAGTCAGGTGGCTCACAATTGCTTATAACTCCAGCTTCAGATGATCTAATGCCCTCTCTAGCCCCAAACCCCTAATGGGCACTGTACTTCTGTGCACATACCCCACATAAGCACACATACACATACTTTTTAAAACTTTTTAAAATAGGGCAAAAATTAAATATTTGACAATGGATTTAACTAGAAAAAAGTATATAAACCCCCCTCCATTTCAAACTTATAAGATATCATTGAAGTATATAAGTATGAAAAGATACATGTATATGGAAAAGTGTGTGTGTGTGTGTGTGTGTGTGTGTGTGTGTGTGTGTGTGTGTGTGTGTTGGGCTAAGACAATACTGTTAGGTTGTCAATCATCCTTAAGTTGATCAATAGATTAAATCTATACCAAGTAAAATCCAAGAAGGCATTTTTAGAAATAAATGGAGAAGTTGATCCTAAACTTTATGTAGAGAAACAAAGTATCTGAAAGAGCCAAAACAATCTTACAACAAAAAATAAAGTTGGGGGTCCTTATATCAGCCAGCTTCAAAAGTGACTATAAAGCCACAGTAATTGATGCAGTAGTCACAGGTATAAGAAAAGAAAAAACAATTGGATGGAAGGAGTACAATGGAGAAGCTAGAAATAGATCCATGCCTACATAGCCAATCGATTTTTGACAGAGGTGCAAAGAAAATTCAATAAAGGGGAGATTAGACTTTGAACAAATGACTTTGAATCCACAGGGGAAGAAAGGTAAACTTCTACCCTTACCTCACACCATACACAAAGATGACTCTAAGATGGAAAATAGGAATAAATGCAAAATCTAAAGTCATGAAGCTTTCTAGACAGAAACTGAAAAAAACATCTTTGTTACCTTGGGATTGGCAAGGAGTTCTTAGGAAAAATAAGCAAAAACACTGACAATAGAAAGGGAAGAGAAATTTGGTGTCATCAAGATTTAAGACAAAAGGCGTTAGACACAACTGAATACAAAAGGTCAGTAAAGCAAAAATTCACAGAATGCACAAGAGGCTTGTAACTCCATTAAGTATAAATTCTACAGCCTAGTGTTAAAAAGAAAACCCAACTTTAAAAAAAAAAATGTTCAAATAACTGAATAAGTATTCCATAGCAAGAATCCATGAGTGGAATGGCCAATGAGTTTGGGGCGGTGTGGGGTATGGGGTGGGGAAGCATTAGTCATCCGCTAAATGCAAAATAGAGAAAGCAAAAGAGCATCTCACACCAACTGCCAAGGCTATAATTAAAAGGCTGAAATTTCCAAGTATCAGTGAGGATGTGAAGCAATGTGACCTCTCACACAGTTCTAGAAGGCAGCGAAAATGATTAGACCACTGCTTGGTGGCATCTTAACTGGACACCCCGAGAGCCAGCAGTCACCCACCTTGGTATAAATAAAACAGGCATTGTAGTATACCAAAGAGACATCTATGTCCCTTGTTTACTTCAGCAGTATTTACATCAGCTTTGGTATGGAATCCAGCTGAGGTGTCCATGGGGGAATGTTGGATAAAGAAAATGCATTTCCTACCCACAGTGGCTTATCAGTCACTATGAAATAGCATGGGTGAGGCTGAGAGATGGCTCAGAATCTCTAAAATATAATGAAAGCCTGCCGTTTTCGACAAAACGGATGTGACAGGAGGGCATTGTGGTAAGTGAAATAAGTCAGAAACAGGATGGCAAATACTGTCTTATTTCTATTCATATGTAGAAATAAAAACAAGCAGATCTGAAGGAAGTAAATAGTAGAATCCTGGTAGAAAAATAGGAAGGCTAACAAGGAGGAGGTATACCGGGAAGGTTAGGAGTAGAAGATAATGAGTACACAAGCATTTCATAGACGAGTATGTTCTGATATCTACATTGAACTGAAGGGCAAGTGCAGTTCACATCAGTTAATTATATACTTTATAAGAAACTAGAAGACAGGGGTTTGAGGTTTCCAACACAAAGAGATGATAAATGAGCCAGTGGTGCTGTCACATGCCTTCAATCTCAGAACTCATGAGGCGGAGGCAGAGGCAGGTGGATCTCTGTGAGTTCAAGGCTATCCTGGTCTACGGAGTGAGTTCTAGGTCAGTCTGAGCTATGTAAAGAGACCCTGTCTGAAAAAGAAAAGAAGACGGTAAGTGTTTAAAAACCAAGAATGTTAATGGTTCTGGCCTGATTATTACACACTGATCACATGAATCACAGTATCACACAGTGGCACTGGAGAGATGGCTTGGTGGTTAAGGGCACTTGTCCTTCCTGCAGAGGACCTGAGTCTAGATTCCAGTAGTCACACAACCACCTACCACTCCAGCCCCAGAGGCATTAATGCCCTCTTCTGGCTCTGCAGGAACCTGTGTGTTCTGGGTGTGATCTCAGAGCACATACACAGATATAAATTTTAAAAAAGATAAATATTTTTAAAGTATATCATACCATGTCCCATGAATATGTGCAAAACATCTGTCAATTAAATTCCAACCATTTGTGCAAGACAATTCATAGAAACAGAAAGAGCCCAGTTTTTATGATTAATTAAATTATAGCATAGTTTTCCAAAGGAAGACTTCATTAAAGGGGAAAAGAGAGGTATTAATGCATGAAACAGTGTTCATGAGTCTCAGAAACATGTTAGTTGTTAAATAAAACAACAGCAAAACTTCCAGACACAAACGGGTAGATATGGTTCCTAATTTGAACTAATAAAAAAATAGAAAACAAAACAAAACAAAAACCACCACAAACAAACAAACAAATAAAAAAAGGGTAGATATGCCTTTCATTAATGGTGTTTGAGAATGGGTAAGACTATGGTGTGGACATGATGGATGCAGGTGCAGTTTGCTTCTGAGGGCATAATGATATATTGTAAAATAAATCAAGTCACTTGTAGGAAGATAAGAATGTTGTGTATCTGAGGAAGGGTGGTGACCACACAAGTGTATGGACATGTTTGCCCAAAACTAGGGAATCGTATCTTTTAAAAATGTTAATTTTGTGGCATGTAAATTATACTTTAATAGAGTATATATGTGTGTACACATATAAGTGTTCTTTCACTCACACACAAATACAAACACATACTTGTAGTTTGTTTCACTGATGAATTTTAATCTCTCACTTGTTATTTATTTTATTGATTTGTTTGTTTTTACCTGTTGGCATCACACAGAGCCTCACAAAGCAAAACTTAAATTAGTAAAAGAGAGACACCTTTCATGTTAGGGGTAAAATTCAACCCACAAAAGTCCTAGGAAGTTTCATGTTATGTGACTTTAAGAAATTGCTTGTGGTGGTGCACACCTTTAATCCCAGCACTAGGAAGGCAGAGGCAGGCAGATCTCTGTGAGTTCAAGGTCAACATGGTCTACAAAGTGAGTTCCAGGACAGCCAAGGGTATTACACAGAGAAGCCCTGTCTCAAAAAAAAAAAAAAAAAAAAAGAAGAAAGAAAGAAATTTCTTGTTTTAAATATTTATATACTTTTATGTGTATGTGTGTATGTGAGTTTATGCATACCATATGAGTACAAGTGCCTGAGAAGACCAAAAGAAGATGTAAGATCCCCTAGAACTGGAGTTATAGGTGGTTGTGACCCTCTGTGTGGGTGCTGGAGACAGAAGCCAGAATCTGGGTGCTTTACAAGAGTAGCCAATGCTCTGAACTGTTGAGCCACCTCACCAGCTTCTGCAACTGTTTATGAATTCTGGTCTGAGTGTATCCAGCTTTGGAGGCTGAGACTGGGTTTAGCAGTCAAAGGTCACTATCTTGGTTTCTCTTCTCATTAGCTGTGTGGCCTTGGGCAAGTTAATCATCAGGAAGTGCACTGGTTTTGTGGGAAGGGCATGTTCTGGGTTCAGTGAATGGCTTGGCTTTTTTTTTTCTTCTTCATCGCCAGCCAGTTTCTGACACTTTGTAAACACTGCTTGGCTTTAGGACAAAAAAAAAAAAAATCACTTAAACATTTATCCAAACTCCTGTTTCTGAAGATGACTAAGTGGCTGTGTGCAAACAACTGAAACCATTCGATGACTTTCCTTCTTAATGAGTAAGTGTATTCTGGAAATACTTAATTATTTTGAAAACCTAATTTAGAACATGTTCTTTTTGCCAGCAGTATTAGACCTGGGACACTAAGTTATAGTTGAGACCAAATTCATGACATTAGTGTTTTCTTGGAGAGACTGCTGGGGTAACATACATGAAATATTGACGCTCTTCTGAGCTGCATCTGTATGTGGGTATGTCTGTAGATCATATGCAATTAGATTCTATGAATCAACCAGCCTGTTCTTTAAAAAAAAAAAAATCTTATTTTTGTTAGACACGCAGAGTTCACCAGAACCATACTTCATGTAGATTTATATTTCTCCATTGATCTGACCAATGTATATTCTAAAGATCAGTGGGTGGTTTAATAGTAGCAGGAAACAAATCCATAATGACAATAATTTCTTGTTTGGGTTTTACACCACCAAACTGGTCAGGGTTTCAATGGGACACCACTATTCAATTCTAAAGGTGTATAGACCTTAGCCAGTACTCTGAGCAAGTTAGACGATATGTACAAGTTAGAAGCTGGGCCCTGTCACGCTATGAGGTACAGTAGACAATAGTTTGGGCTCTTTGAAGAAGGTGACAGACACACCAATCCTCTTTCGTGAACCCTTGCATTTTCAGGTTACCAGGAATCGGCAAGGAAGATGCTACCATATATAGAAACCTGGGTCCTTTACTTTGTTGAGAAAAGAAAAGAAACCCACAGAGAGTTAAGGGAAACACACTAGTGATTGGGCAGATCTTGCTTGTCTTCATAGGATGAGTTTGAGTTTTTGTGAGGGTTCCCAAGTAGACAATGCTACGGACTTTGAAATGTGGTTTGCAAAAGCGGATATTACACATTAACATATCTAACATAACCTTCACTATGGAAACCTTCACAGAAATCATTGAGCTTACTTTCCTAACCATGCAACCGAGGTAACACACACACAGGCTTCTCGTAAACTGGTGCCCGAAGTGATGGGAAGTTGGGGCTCTGCAGGCCGCAAGTGGGGCTGCGTGGGACCTTACTCTGGCTGCCGAACGTTTCTTTCGTGGAAGCACCTAGGTGGATCTGCTGAACCCGGGTGGGTGTGTAGAATTGGTCCAGTCATCAGATAATTTCTGATTGAAAATTCTGAGAAGTAAGCAATATGCCAAGTTCAGTTAGTCACAGGGTTTCTCAAAAGAGCTGCAGTGCAAAAAAAAGCAAAGCCCATTTGGGGGTCATGAGGTCAGTGTTGTGTGTTAGAACCTTCCAGGTTCAGGTTGAGTCCTGACTTTTCCCCCAGCCTTCACTCTAATGAGGCTTCCTTCCCAACACCTCAGGCCGGCCCAAGACATACCCAGAAGCCTGAGCAGGAGGGTATAATACCAGGTTGGTTCCTGGACACATTGAAACATTTTGTGAAATGGAAGAGAAAAAAGAAAAACAATACAAAAACAATGATGCTTTTTAAAAATTTACAACAGGTTGGATGGAAATGGCCACAAGGAATTAGGGAGAGCAGAGAGCCAATCTTAAGAGGCCATAGTACTTACTAGTAGAAACTAATAGCAACTGAAACACGGGACTGGGGATACAGCTCAGTTAGCTCATAGAGTGCTTGTCTGGTACGAAGGAGACCCTGGGTTTGATCCATGGGACTCCATATGCCAGGCTTGGTGGTGCAGGCCTGCAATCCAGCACTTGGAAAACAGAGACAAGGAGGATCAGGAGTTCAAGGTCATCATTACTACACAGTGAGTTCAAGACAAGTCTGGGATACATGAAACCCTATCTCTAAAATGATGCTGATGATTTTGTTCAGGGATTTATAACATATATATCAGACACCATTGAAAATCAGTGATTTTGATGTCCAAAGCATATTTAGGAGATACTTTTTCCATTGCAGCAAAGAAAAGAAAAAAGGATGAATTCCAAGTATTCTCACAAAGTCAACACTGTAATGGTGGTGGTGGTAGTAATGGTGGTGGTTGGGGGAACTGGTGTGCAACTTTTTTGTTTTTCTGAGACAGAGTTTTTATTATGTTACCCAGATCGGCTATTGAGCTAAGGAGATCACTGCCTCAGCCTCCAGAGTAGCTGGGGCTATAGGTATATCCCGGTCAAGCTTGTGTGAAACTTCAGAATTAAAAATAATGATAACAATAATAATAAAGGCTAATTGTGGAAATGAAGGTAAACATTAAACATTCTGCAGCGTTTTGTGGGGGAGGGAACTCAGAATAGGTTACAAAAACTGCTCATCCGGTGACAAATGTGTCAAGGAAACTATTGTGCGTCAACTCAAAAGACCCATCTAAACAAGGCCTGCCTGGAAAACAGCAGGCATGAGTTCATCTTCCTCTTACCTGTGTGAACCAAAAGTGTGAAGGAGAAGGCGAGAGAATCCTCCTGAGTGGGAAGTAAGGCAGAAGGGAAATGGAAGCCTCTAAATGCTAGACAGCCTCCTTCCGAGAACAGCAGGGGTTCCCAGAGAAAAGAATCGCAAGGGAAGACAGAGAGGAGGAAGAGGAGGGGGAGGAGGAGGAGGAGGAGGAGGAGGAGGAGGAGGAGGAGGAGGAGGAAGAAGAAGAAGAAGAAGAAGAAGAAGAAGAAGAAGAAGAAGAAGAAGAAGAAGAAGAAGAAGGGAGAGAAGGAAGAAAGAAAGAAAGAAGGGAGAGAGAGAGAGAAAGAAAGAAAGAAAGAAAGAAAGAAAGAAAGAAAGAAAGAAAGAAGCAAACAGGACAGGATAATATACAGAAGATGAAGTGAAGGCTAAACATAAGAAAATGTGTGGGAAGCAGGGCAAGGGGGCAGAGTCTGAGAGAGGAGTGGGTAGGAGATAAGTTCTCTGTTTCTGCCATGGCTGTGTGCCTGGAGGTAGTTTTCTAAGAAATAACAGAATTTTTAATTTTTTTTTAAAAGCTGATCTAGACTAGCTAAAAATAAAGGGCACATGTTGATGGGAACCTGATGTGAGTCTCATAAACACAGACTCAGGCAGGCAAGAGGATTGGGGCTTGTCATCCTCAAGAACTGGTCTAGGCCAAGAGGGACTGAAGTTATTATGCTGGTTCAGGTCTCAGGCGGGACACAACTGAGGTATGAGATGTCCTATCATACTAGTTAGCCCAGGTGCCTGGGTCACCACTGCTGTTCCTCCATCAAGAGACAGTAACTCCCAATTCTCAAAGCTTCTTTCATCTTGAGATCAGTTTTGAGAGCCCTGCTCCAGCTGCTGGGTAACCCTGGGATTCTTCCTGTTACTCTGTCTATGCTTTTGAGGCAGGGTTTCATCTATTTCAGGCAGGCCTTGAACTCCCTATGTAGCTGAGGATGACCTTGAACTTCTGATCATCCTGCCTCTACCTTTTGACTATATTGCCACACTCTATGTGTGCGTGGTGCCAGAGATGTAACCCACAGCTTGTGTGTGCTTAGTGAGCACACTACCAGTCCCAGTGAGCTACATCACCAGTCCCATTCTAGTGTCCCTCTTGTGGGAAGGCATGAAGGGTTATGGGACCTGGAGGACAGACATGACATCTTGCCACACTTTGAACCCAATCACAGGACTGAACACTCAGAAATGCATGAAGCCAGTATGCTCAAGCAGCAGATGGTCCAGACCATGTGTGACAAAAGATTAAAACAGCTCCCACAGTATCATAATTATTCCCTTGCCCTAAATATCCTAGGCTCACTGACTGGGCTGTTTGGTTTGGGGCAGTGGGTATTATGTTTTTCTGGTCAGCATTTCAAAGCACCAAACAAGGAGAGCAGAGACATTTAGATAATGCAGTGGTTTTGGGGCACCGGCTGCTCTTCCAGAGGACCTGGGTTCAGATTCTAGCACCTATAAGGTGCCTCACAACTGTCTGTAATTCCAGTTCTAGAGCTCCAATGCCCTCTCCTGGCCTCTGCAGGAACTTAGACACATGCAGACAGCCATTCCCACACATAAAACAAAAAATAAACCCTTAAAGAAATCCAGGGAAAGGTATTTTGGCAAAAAGGCAGTGTTGCTTGGCTCCCCAAGCTTCTGCTGTGTGCCATATAGGCCAGGTGACCTGTTCAATCTCACCGTTTCCAATAACAGAAGACCCACTCCTGGAACATCTATTGTCCCCAGATGAAACAGTCTGTTTTCCTTCTTAGATGGCAACCTTATCATCAGAAGCCTTCTGACAGACCCCTGCATCCCTGCTGCCCTCCTCTGTACACACATGTGTGCATGTGTGTGTGCACGTGTGCTCGTGGGAGGGCTCTGTTCTATCACGTTATTCATTCCAGCCATTACTTGGCCACCCGAGTGACATGTTTCTGGAATCAGACAAAAGCCTGGGCTGGTAATGGATGACTTAACCTTTTCCTTCTGGCCCCTGAAATCCCTGCGGTGGCCTGGATCTTCCACTACTTATTGACACACAGAGAATTACCATGGAAGAGAGAGCTTTGGTGCAAGTGACATTGTGCAAACAGAACCAGAAGATACAGATGGAGCGAGTAAAGTAGTAACAGAAAGGCTCACCGGAGCTCAGGCCTCCATATCTCCCTCTCTCTTTCCTCCCTCCTTTCTCCTTCTCTCCCTGTCCTTCCTTTCTTCCCTCCTGTTTCCCCCCTTCTTTCCCTTCCTTTTTATTCTTTCTAAAATCCTTACTGCTTATCTATGTCAGATTAGGATTTCTCAGGTCACTTAAGACCTCCCTTCATCAAGAGCGGAGGTGTCTATGAGTCAGGGGAAACACGATCAGGGAAACCCAAGGTGGGCTATTAGTTTATTAGGGTTGAAGAAATAAAATAGGTATTAGTTAGTGGTTCCCCCAAACCCTTGCCTTCATCCATGGAATCTCTATTGGGGCATCTCAGTGTCCTTAGAAAACTGCCCAGCAGTGGACTCGGAGTCCTTGTCATCTTTCAAGATCCGAGAGTCTTTCTTGACCAATTTGTAACAGAGGGATGCTGTGGCAAACAGACAGCCTAGCCGCTAATGACGGGCCACACTTCAATATTTTATGCCACCTTAAAAAAGTTTCAGTAACTGAAGGTGTTCTCGCATTAATTCTTTGCATCAATTATTGACAGAGAATTTAATTTAAAGGCAACTAGTCAGTAACCTAGGGGTAGCGTTTTAAATAATTTATAATTGTGGCACGGACGTAATCATATTGCTATTGATTAGGATCCAGTCACTTCCATGGGTCCAGCAGGTCTTATGCTAATTACTTTTGGTGCGATCACCTTTTTAACTCCAAGTTCCCTGGTAACGGGGACTCATTATAAGAATAATTTAATGAACTGCAACCTTCTAAGGTCTGTGCGGAGATGAAGGTGAAGAGGATGGAGACTTGGACTTCTAAGACAGCCAGGCATTGTGCTGTGATTGGTAGATTGGTTGTAAATCAGAGTTTGCATATTGTTATCATCCAGCTGATAGGACAGTGAGGGTGCAAAGCAGCGCCTAGGAAGCAGGGACAACAGAAGAAAGACACAGGAAGA